>NW_006784492.1:192576-218141 GCF_000442215.2 Lipotes vexillifer
GGGAGGAGGGAGCTGCGGAGGTGAGGCAGGCTGTGTTTCGGGGCTCCTGTCTGACTCCGTAGCTCCAGGGCCCTGACTGGTGTCTAGCCGGGTCGTTCATTATTTATCCTGAAAGCTTTTTCGGAGGCCCAGGGGAGGGATTCTGTTCCATTCCTGGAAGAGGGATGTGGGCCCCAGAGGCCACACGAGATGAGGGCGTGGCTGAGAGGGCCCAGGGCCCCCGCGCGGACCGCACTTCACAGTTTAGGCAGCACTTGCACGCCGCGGTGCCTGTCAGCTCCCGTTCACCGATGGGGAAACAGGCCCAGAGCAGGAGAGGGACTTGCCCAAGGCCACACAGCCCCTCACAGGCCAACGCTTTGGCTGCATGACTGGTTCTTTCTCTCTCCCCCCGCCACCCAGAGCCTCCCACAGCAGAGACTTTAGTTATTTTTTCACGACAGCTTTTTTTTTTTTTAATTTTTTGTGCGGTACGCGGGCCTCTCACTGCCGTGGCCTCTCCCGTTGCGGGGCACAGGCTCCGGACGCGCAGGCTCAGCGGCCACGGCTCACGGGCCCAGACGCTCCGCGGCACGTGGGATCTTCCCGGACCGGGGCACGAACCCGCGTCCCCTGCAGGCGGACTCTCAACCACTGTGCCAGCAGGGAAGCCCCGGAGACAGCTTTTTATATATTAAGATTGTCGGGGGAATTCCCTGGCGGTCCAGCGGTTAGGACTCAGTGCTCTCACTGTCGCAACCCAGGTTCAATCCCTGGTTGGGGCACTAGGATGCTGCAAATCGCTCAGTGCAACTGGAAAAAAAAAAAAAATGCTGGTTAAGGAAGCTTGGGGGTGGCCCGGTTCCGTGGGGGGTGTTTTGCTGGCACACCGTTCAGGTGCTCCCCACACCAGGGTGGGCCTTTCCTTATTTCTCTGAGGAGTGGGCTGGCTTGAATTGACAGACCAAGAGCTGGGGGGACGCCTGTGGAGGGCCAGGGGGGGAGCCCGGGTGGGGGCTGGGCCCCGGGCACCATCGTCCAACCCCTGTGCCCATGTCCGTGTCGCCCTCCGCGGGATGGACGGTGGTCCGTGGTCAGGAAGACGGAGCGGCCTGCTCGTCCCCACGTGGCCTGTCCCTGGCTTCCTGCTGGGGGCACTCTGCTTGCTGGGCGCTGCTCGAGGGCACATCCTGCCTGGCCCGCCTCTGCCTGCTGCCCTGAGCCACACACCTCCGCGGGGGCGACTCTTTTCAGGTGGTCAGCTCATTATCTGCAGTGACCAGTGTGACCGGTGGCCACACCCTGGCAGGAGCCCCTTGTCAGAGACAGAGGCCATCTGGCCACGGGGCGGTCTGTTGCTCAAAGGCCTCCCCACAGCGGGAAGAGCGAGGGGCAGGAACGTGGGGGCTGGAAGCTGAGGCCGGGGGCCTGGGAAACCCTGTGGACTCTTTCCTGGCCTGGCTGTTGCTGCCCAGCTGTCTTGCGGCCGCCTCTCCCCATCCCTCACCTCCCAAGGGACAGCCAAGTCACCTTCAGGTTCCGTCTGCAGGGGAGGGGAGCATGATGCAGGGCCTCGGATGGGCTCAGGCCCACAGTGGGCGGAGCCGTGCAGTGCAGACCCTGGGCCGGGGGCCCGAGTGGGGATGGGGGATGTCAGACAGTGTGGGAAGGGACCCCGTCCGGCTCAGCCCCGGTCCTCCTGGTACCTTCAGCCGAGAATGATATCTGACAGCTTGCTGTTTGCCAGGCACCGGGCGTGTCTTCTTAAATCTTCCCGAGAGTGACGGCCACGTGAGGAGCTTACTTTGATTATCCCCGTTTTACTGATGTGAAAATGGAGGCTCAGAGAGGTTAATGGACCTGCTGATGGTCACACAGCAAAGCGATGGAGATGAGAGACAGACTCAGAGGTGCTGGACACTGAGGCCTGTACTCTTACCTTCTGAGCTTCTTGCTCCCCAGGGCGTCCTCTTTAGAAAAGCGCGTTTATTATATGACCGTATTTTATGTTTGCATAACACATTATATTACATTTTATTCCCATGTTGGTATTATACCATATATTTGATTATTGCCGGTTAACTTATTAAAAAGCAGCATTTGTTGATTGCAGAGAGTTTAGAAATTCCAGAAAAGCAAAGAGAGGACGTATGAGCCCAAGGTCCCGGCACTCACACTGGGGCACATGCATCCTTTCCAGCATCCAAGGCGGTGTAGGTCCCGAGCCTGACTTCTTGCTGAGACCCATGTCACCTTGGCCCTGGGGCCTGGCCGATTTTTCTGGGGAGGCCTGGCTGCCACGTGGCTCCCCCAGGTCCGGAGCCCCCGAGTGCCCCTCCGCCAAGGTCCGGGCGAGGCAGGGCCGGGAGCAGCTGTTTCTCACCCTTGGCTCTTGTGTCTTTCGTTTCAGGAAATTAAAATGCATGACAGATAGCGAGTCCGTCCCGCCTGACTGGCCCTATTACCTAGCCATTGATAGGATTCTGGCCAAGGTCCCCGAGTCCTGTGATGGCAAACTGCCGGACGGCCAGCAGCCGGGGCCCTCCACGTCCCAGACCGAGGCGTCCCTGTCGCCGTCTGCTAAGTCCACCCCTCTGTACTTACCGTATAAGCAGTGCTCCTACGAAGGCCGCTTCCAGGACGATGGCTCCGCCAGCTCCTCCAGCTTACTGTCCCTTAAGTTCAGGTAGTGTGTGTGCTTCCCTCTCTTGCCTCCACACCAGCGGGGCCGGGCACCCGCCCTCCGGAGAGGGGGCTGAAGGCTGCGAGGGGGCTGTCCTGGCGGCGGCATCCTCTGCCGGCCCGGGCCGGCCGCGGAAGCCTAGGCAGTATGCACCAGCCCCCAGGGGCAGGGAGGCCAGAGACAGGAAGGCAGGTGGTTCCCGAAGCTTGGGCTGTCGTGTCCACAGACTGGGTGCATCTCCTGCTCCGTCACCGCTTAGCTGTGTGGAAAGTCCTTGATCTCTCTGGGCCTCAGCCTCCCTCTGTGAAATGGGGATAAATCAGGACCTTCTCCAAGGAGGGCTGGGAGTAGAGGCGAGCGCTCCCGCCTTCCCTCAGCTTCTGGCTCTTGCGCTCCCCCTATCCCAAGCACACCATGCCCTGGGATCCCCTTCTCCCTGGCCTGGCCAGGCCGGCTGGTCTCTCAGCACCGGGGAGGGGGTGTCAGGCTGAGCCTCCAGCGTGTGCTCGGAGCCTGGCTGCGGTGGGGGGACGCAGCCCCTCTGCCGTCCACGGCGTCCTGCCAGGCATGTGCTGACCCCACCTCAAGATGCCCTCAATTAGGTGTGCGGGAGACACACCCCTGTGGTGTGGGGGCCGGGGAGCCAGAGGAGGTGACGTTTGGGCTGGGCTTTCACGGATGAATAGGAGTTGGCCAGTGGGGGAGAGAACAGGAAGAGTGTGGATTTGAGCCGTGGCCCTGCCTCCCCTGAGCCTGGTCTCAGGTCTGTCAGAGGGGAGTAGGGTGGGGTGAGGAAGGCGTCTCCGGGGGCCCCTCCAGTCTGACACCCCCAGTCTGGGGGGCTGCTGCTCGGTTTGTTCTCAGCAAAGACACCAGACAGAAATGCCTTTGCTGGTGGCCAGGCTGAGTTGCAGGGAAGTCTGAGATTTACGGACAGTTGTTTCCATGGATTGAGCCCAGTTCCCAGACTTGACAGCTGCCCCGGGCATTGCACCAGAACTGGGACGTGGGGCTGTTCTCCCTGTCGGGGCTGAGCTCTGCTCTCTGCCCCTGAGGTCGGCGGGGTCACGAATCTTCTGCACAGAAGCAGAGGGCCTGGGCTCGGGGACGGGCAGGATCTTGGGGCCTGGTGGGGTTTGGCAGCTCCCTGCCCACCCGTGGGGGCCGGTTAGACCCGGGATGCCCCACCCCCGAGCAGAGAGCCCAGGGCATGCCCACCCAGCTCAGCGGGTTTGGGGGTGCTCTCGTGGCAGGGAACCCCCGCCTCCTAAGCCTGCGCCCCACTTCGTGGTGGGAGGGCCCGGCCCTCACGTGCGTGGACGGTAGCCCAGCTCCCCGTGTGCCCAGTGGTGGCCGGGAGGGTCGGGCAGGCCCGGGCTCCGTGGCCAGCCGTCCACACGCCGGCGCTGTCCTTCCAGGTCGGACGAGCGGCCCGTGAAGAAACGCAAG
The DNA here is from genome assembly GCF_000442215.2 of Lipotes vexillifer. NCBI lineage: Eukaryota > Metazoa > Chordata > Mammalia > Artiodactyla > Lipotidae > Lipotes > Lipotes vexillifer. Next base: position 196,688 of record NW_006784492.1, read on the forward strand.
GGACAGGGTGGCCACTTGCAGAGGAGGAAGCTGCGGCTGCTGGAGACGATGCTGGAGGAGCAGCGCCGGCTCAGCCGCGCCCTGGAGGAGACGTGCCGCGAGGTGCGCCGCGGGCTGGACCAGCACAGCCTCCTGCAGGCGCAGGGCCTGCAGCTGCAGGAGCGCATGATGAGCCTGCTTGAGAAGATCATCGCCAAGTCCGGGGTCTAGGCCGCCCACTGGCCCCCCGCCGCCGCTCCCGGTCGGGCCTTCCCTCCCAGGGGCCCGGGAGCCCCCAAAGCCTCGGTCTCCAGCATTAAAGCCCCCGGACACGCGGCCGGGGCTCCGGGCTCACTGCAGGGCAGCTCCCGGGAAGAGCATCCCGGAATCTGCTCTCCAGTATCGTCACTGTCGACGGTACTCGGAATGGCTTTTGATGTTAAACGTGTCATTTTCATCACTGCCTGGAAGCGGAGGTCATGGTGCAGCCTTGGAGGGAGGCGCAGGCGGTCCCTCCCAAGACGAAGCGGGTGGACGCAGCGCGGGGGCAGGTGTGTCCCCCTCCCTGGGTCTGCTGCGTCGGCCCCGAGAGCCTCGAACACCCGGGCCAACCCCAGAGGCCCGCACCGCCTTCAGCGGCCTTTTCATCTGTCCCCCTGGGACGTCGGGCGTCCCGACTGGACTAATAACAGCGGTGACCCTGCCCGCTGGGGACACCCTGTCCTGTTCCACTGTCTCTGCCAAGGGATGCGGCGGGGATGAGACGAGGCCCAGCCTCGGGGAGCTGACACTCGGGGGACAGGCAGGCGAGTGAGTGGAGAAGCCAGGTAACAGCTGATTGTGAAAGTGCTGGCAGGGCAGGGCCGGGCTGGACATGGGCACACATAGCCGGCAGCCACCCAGGGGCTGCCTCTCCGGGAGGGAGAGGGGCTGGGGGTGGGAGCCTCAGCACTACAAGATCTGCCAGCAGGAAAACCCTTCCAGAGCCCCGCCCCACCCCCCCACCCCCCAGTTCCTCCTGAGTCTCATCTGGGCCCAGGTGGCTGAAAGAAGGCACCACAGGAGAGCTGGGGGTTACGTTTTGTTCAGGGCCTCCCTGGGGACGTAGCCTGGGACGCTGCCACTCCGTAGCTCTGAGGATGCTCTTCCAAAAAAGTGGGGAGAAAGAAGCCTCTTGATATGTGACTTTTGGTAGGAGATATGGCAGTCAGGTCCCAGTAAAAGGTCACAGCTAGTAACAAAGAACAGACATCTCAGTTAATGGCTGTAGCGCTTTTCTCTGTATGGGAAGAACTGGATTCATTAAAACTCTTGTTGAGATACACGTCTACCTGTCCGAGGGCCTGATTTTTTGTCCAAAGCACAGAGTACCCCATCACGGTCTTCACGTCCTCTGTCTGGAGTGTGGAGGGCTTCGTCCTGTCACCTCTTTTGTGGGGTGGGGGCCATGCCATGAGGCGTGCGGGCTCTTAGTTCCCCGACCAGGGATCAAAGCCGGGCCCCGTGCGGTGGAAGCGCAGAGTCCTAACCACTGGACCGCCGGGGGAGTCCCCGTCCTGTCGCCTTGATCCCCTCGCAGGGTGCACTGTGGCCCCACCCCCGTGCAGCTGGGTGATGAGCAAAAACCCTCCGTTGCTCTCTGTTTTACAAGGAATGTCTGGTTCACCCCTGAACTAGCAAGTTGCTGCCACACAACAGGGTTCTGAGGAGACACAGTGGGTGGGTTAGTGACAGGTGACTTATGGGGTAGAAAAGCTTCTCTGACTATTGCTCAGCAGACCGTTGGGATTGTTTGTGGGGCTGCGGGGTGGGGAGTGGAAGCCGGGGCCCTGCAGGAGGCTGCCATAGTCTCCCTACGTGACAGCCACCAGCTCATCTGAACCTCCAGTGACCCTTGAGGGCAGCCAGGCAGTAACCAGGGCTCTGCTGGTGTCAGAGCACTCCTGGTGAGCCAGGTGGTGTAGACGCCTGTCTGCTGGAGGGAGGGGCTGGGTGTCCTATGCAGCGTGGAGGGCGGGGCCAGGTGGGCAGGATGGCCCACCGGGATCCCCTCGGAGAGCACGTGCTGTGGACTCAAACCATTGCACTTTGGGACTGAAGAGGTGGTGTGTCTGGGAATGTTTACCCGGCGCTGCAACAGGGGTGGAGCCCTGCCGTGTCAACTTGCAAGTATTCCCATGAGCCCCAGCTGCCGGGAGTGCGCTGCCGGGTGTGCCCTGCCAGGTGCGTGCTGCCGGGTATGCGCTGCCGGGTGTGCCCTGCCGGGAGTGCGCTGCCGGGTGTGCCCTGCCGGGAGTGCGCTGCCGGGTGTGCACGGTGGCTCCCGCATCCACCGCAGAGGCCCAGAGCGTGGAGGCACCTCGTGTTGAAGGCCTGTGTTTGGGGGCTGCCCTGGCGAATTTCTAGCTCTTAGACAAGGCACCAGCACGAGAGCTCGCTCAACCGACACTGGGACCCGGCCAGGCTGGGCCTGAGAGGGTCTGGACTGAACCCCGACAGGCAACCGACCCCATCAGGTGGTCATGCCCAGAAGCCCTCCAGGAGGGGTGGATCGAGTCGTGAGGCAGAGTCTTCACCTTAAACATCTTTGCGTTCCTAGAATCAGGGTCACAAAGTATTAGCATTTCAGAAACTGCAAAAAGGTGTCCGTTACAACGTGTCATTTTGCTTTTTTGCATTTGTATTTAGAGGGAATTTGGTCTGTTTTCTTTTCCCTGCTCTCTCCATCAGAGTTTGTAATTAATGCCCCTTCTGCGTCCTCGATGGAATCAGCTTATCCCTGTCCTTAGTCTGGACAGAGCCATTTAGGGTCCAGCTGAGAACCGCCCAGGTCGCGCCCTTCGTAAACGGTGTGTCTTTAGCCTCTTTCCAGCGTCTTCCACAGTTATTGGTCCGTAAGGAAGGAAAAGTGGCGATATCAGTAAACGCGAAAATACGCGATAAGATTCAGCAAAACAACGCGTTAACACTGACAAGTAAAATCAAGAACCAGACAGATGTGCTCACTTTCACCATTATTATTTGGTTGCCTTGACATTTATCACCAATGCATTAAGACAAACAAAGTAAGCAGGATAAGAGACAAAATGAAGAAATTAAAAATACCTTTATTTTCAGACAATATTTTTATATACCCAGAAAACCAAAGTATAGAAAAGATCAAGAGCACCGTAAACTACCTTAAACCCGTTAAATATGAGGATGGAAAAATTCACAGTTAGGATTCAAAGCTATAGAATATCTACAAGTGAATTTAAGCAGAAAGGTATAGGATTATACGAAGAAAACTATTCAGTCTCATTGAAAAATGTAAAACAGGCCTCCCGCCTTCTGAGATGGCCCACACTCTGTCTGTGAAGTGTGTTTCTCCCAAGGCTGTTCTCACCTTTTTTGTTTGCGGTACACGGGCCTCTCACTGTCGTGGCCTCTCCCGTTGCAGGGCACAGGCTCCGGACGCGCAGGCTCAGCGGCCATGGCTCATGGGCCCAGCCACTCCGCGGCATGTGGGATCTTCCCGGACTGGGGCACGAACCCGCGTCCCCTGCATCGGCAGGCAGACTCTCAACCACTGCGCCACCAGGGAAGCCCTGTTCTCACCTTTTGAGACAGACTGCATTATGTCTATGGAATGTGTATCTCTCTAAATAAATCCACTACTTACCTATCCAAAAAAAGAACATTTAAAACAATATCTGAGCATGTGGAGAGACTTAGCATTCTCCCAGAACCTCCAAAATATAATATAATTTTATTAATGTAATCCCAACTCTGCTCTCAATAACACTGCACTTCTTTGTTTTGAAATGGATGGAATTATTTTAAAATTCACATGAAAAAGGAATAGGGCAAAAGCTCCGAGGCCGATAAAAATGGGAAGACGTGCTCAGCTCCAGGAGGCATTGGGAAAATATGAAGTTAAATGCGAACATGCATTTCACACTCGTGAGATGGGGAGCTCATCAGCCGGGCCGTTCCCACACGTGCCAGCCCAGGGCTGAGTTCTCAAACCGGGGCCTCAGGACCCCCGTAAATAGCACTCTTCAAAATCATTGAAGATGCCAAAGAGCTTTTCGTTTATGTGGGTTCTAACTGCCAATATTAATACCTGTTAGAGGACCTTATTAGAAATTAAACCTAAGATTTAAGAAATATTCACTTCAAAATAACAATAAACTCACTACAATGGTAACCTAAGTAACAATTATGTGGAAAATATGTTTTCCAAAACAAGAAATTTTAGCGAGAAGAGTGGCATCGTGTCACATTTCCTCATATCTCTGGCTTCAGAGAGGTCAGCGTCCACTGTGGCACATGGCTTGGTTGGAAAATGTCAGAGAATCTTGGTTGGAAAATGTCAGAGAATCTGGGAAATCCAGACTCACACGGTTACACATTTGGGAAAGAAAGGAAGGTTTAATAACATCTTCAGGTCACGGACGTTCTTCCTCGTGACGACACCCAAACTCAACAAGCGGTGGTCCCTCTCGGGCTGGTTGCAACGTGGAATCTGAAATCGTATCGATGAACTTTCACTTCTGTCTTATTGGAATCCATCTGTCCGTCCTGCGCCTGGACCAGTCCTTAGGCACACTTGTTCCTGAGGCATCACACACTGGGCATTTGGAAGATAACGGATCACCAAACAATGGAGGTGACAGTCATGTATCAAAGTGTCACTTTTGTGAATGTCACCATCAGTCTCAGCAGAAAGGTCTTCAGTTTGGTAAGTTGGTGAGCTTATGGTGGCGGACGCAGGTTTTTCAAAATCCCAGTCTTTGCATGAAAGCTTGAATTTTATTGTTGGTCACAAACACTCCGTTTTCCTTGAAGGGACAGGCTCACTTGGTCGTTTTCAAGAAAATGTCTGCCAGGTCTGAATAATCAGAGCTTCTATCAGTCCTTCCTTCAAGTAAAAAGTTGTTGCATTAAAATGTGTGTGTATTTTTCAGCCAGCAACTCAAACAGCTGCACACGTGCTTTTCCCCAACCTCCCCTCAGGCCTGGAACTGAAGTGCTTTGTGTGTATCTGCCATTTGGTCACACGGCACATTAAGCCATGGACTCGAGGGCCAAGATTTGATAGAATTAACCCTTCTCCAGCAGGTGCTGCCTCAGTGTCAGCTTTCTGACACTGTCTTCTGGAGTGTTCCACTGGAACCGTGCTGGCCAGAACTCCTCACCCCATGTGGTCCCAGGGTCCCAGGGTCAAGGGTGAGGTTGTGTGAGGCTGGGAAGGCGGAAGTGAAGGGGAGGCCAGGATGCTCTGAAGGCTGCAGTGGCTTGCGGTCATGGGGGGTTAGGGGCATCGACGCAGCAGGGGAGAGACACAGCTGTCTCAGCTGCTCCAGTTTGTCTGGTGCAGTGTAACTGGCCACGTGAGCCATTTCAGGGAACTGGTTCCATGGCATTTGGGGGGCACCTGCTCAGGTTCAGGTGCTGTGATACTGTGTCCCTGCCCTTGAGGAGCTGAGGACAGACCTCAATTCCTTCATTCAGATCTCTGCTGTTTGGTGTCGAGGTGGATTCAGGTTTTCCCCTGTAACAGGCAATGCACCGAAGACCCTCCCTCCCCTCCCTCGTGGCAGAGCCTGCTAAAGGCCCATCAGTATCCATGCTTTCCTTCCTCAATGACAAAATGCTTATATTATTCTGGGCAACAATGTTCCAACTAAATCTGACCAAAGTCCCTTGCAATTTAGGGTGACAAGTAAGGCATCTGAGGAAGTTAGGTGCAAATTCTAGGAAACCTCCTTAAGAAAGTAATAGGCAGGTATGTGGGGTTTTCTTGCCCTTTCCCCACTTTCTCCTGCTTCCTGCCCAGCAACAGGGGAGATGGAGGAGATGTCTGGCTCTCCAGCCGTCTTCCAGGACTATGAGGCCCTCTTGAGGATGAAAGCCACAAGCCCAACAGAGCAGAAAGACTGAGGGCCCTGGCATCTGCCTGCACCGTGAAGCTGCTGTGTGGGCCTGGCTTCTCTTATGTGAGAGAGAAATAAAATTCCATCCCATGTCAGTGTTATTTCCAGCCTCTGTTTTTTGCGGCCAAACTCAATTTTTTACAGAGAATTTAGTACCAGAAAGGGGAAAGGGTACTGGCAACAGCAGCTCCTAGAACAATGTGCCAGCCAAGTGGAGGCAGCTGAATTGGGGGCAGAGGGGTCACGAGGGCCTACCCATTGCCGCTGGAAAGCCGGTGACACATGCCATGTCATGGGGATCGTGTGGCCAGACTGCCACCCACCTGGCCCACCTTAGCAGGCAGACACACACAGGCAGGATGGCAGCGCTGGGGGGATGGGGGGAATACGTGCAGAACCCTGGTGAGAGCTGGGCCCTTCTTGGCACCTTGAGCAATGCCCCAACAGCAGAAGGGGAGCCTGGGGGGCGTGCAGCATCCTAGGGCCAAGGCCCCTCACACCATGCGTGTACGGGGTCCCCGAGTCGGGATAGGGGAGGCCGGGAGGGCCGCAGGTATGGGCAGGGCCCCGGGGACCTGGGCTGCTCTCAGCTCAGAGGCCACAGTCAGCATGGGGGCCTCGCTCCCCGGGGAGGACCCGGCACACAGACCCCGCCCTCCCTCCTGCTCCAACTGCCGTCGCATTTCACATCCACAAAGTGCCCTCAATGCAGGCCTCGCCCCCCAAGCTTTCCACCAGCTTCTGGAACGTTCCCATCTTATTACACGGGTGTGTTACTACTCCTCCACGGCCGATTCCTCGTTAATCCGTTGCACCCACCCTCCTCCTGTCAAGCCCACAGCTCAGGCTGCCAGGGGTCTGGGGGCCCGCCTCTCCCCAGCTGCTTGCCCCGCAGGCCACGAGCTCAGCTCACCAAAGCCCATTACTGTTGAAATTTAGATTCCGGCTTCGTGCCTGACCCCCACCTCCCTCATTTTCCAAAACACCTTCGTCTTTTCCTGTTCAGAGAACTTTCAAGAGACCTTCCAAGTTCTCCGGGAACAGTGCGGCTCCCCAGGGTGCCAGCTGGCATCTCCTGCAATTATCCTTAAATTACAGGGACAATTTTAATTTCACAATAATTAGAAATATCAACTGCAGCTCAAGCCTTCGAAACTAATGGAATTTTAATGGGCAGCTGCTCAGGTTACAGCCAAGGATAGTAACGCTCCACCACTGGGCGGAGGGGGTGGCTGCAGGCGTCCGTGCTGGGGGACGCAGGGCGGGCTGGCCGATGCTCTGGGGCCACCCCAGAGGCTGGGAGGTGATAGGCGCACCCAGTCCTGTGGAGTAGGGCCTGCACCCCGGACTTTGGGCCCCAAGCTCAGTGCATTTCCCTCCTGAAGATGCATCCAGAGCCCAGGTCCGCCCACCGGCAGCCCCCGAGTGCTTGGATCCGAGCTCCTTCCCCCCCAGGCCAGAGCCCACCCCACCCTGGCACCCACAGGGTGGGCCACGAGGAGCTTCCTCTGAGGGATCTGGGAGTCGTGATGCTCACCCACTCGTGTCTCTCCTCTCAGGATTGCAGTCCAGTGTCCGAAAACAATCGTTTCACGTGTTTGGTCCAGTTTTCAGTTGTTTGAAGTGGGTGGGCGCAGGTGGGGGAGTGATTCCATCCAGACCTGTGACACCACCGGGGTGGAAAGTGTAAGTTAATGGTGCCTTTCGGTGGGCAGAGGTTTTGCTTTTGATAAAATCAAAATTACCTAACATTTTTCTTTTATGGCTAGAGTTTTTGTGGCCTAAGAAATCGTCACCAAGGTCATGAATTTATTTTCCCATCTCCTATTGTAGCAGCTCAGATTAATTATCGTGTATGATGTGAGTTAGATATCAAGGTTCATTATTCTCCATGGTTATCCAGTTACTCCAACACATCCCCCCACGGAATTTTTCTGGTGCCTTTGTCAAAAATCAATTCACTGCACACGAGTGGGTCTAATTTCTAGACCCCGTCCAGTTCCGCTGGTCAAATGTCCACATCATCATGATTACTGACTGTAGTTTGTAGAAAGTCTTGAGGTCAGATAGTGTGAATCTTCCAACTTTACTTCTTTTCTGAAATTGTTTTGTTTACTACAGATCTTTTGCGTTTCCTTATACATTTTAAATCAGCTTGTCAGTTTGTATCGAAAAAGAAAAGCCTGCTGAATTTTGATTGACACAGCATTGATCTATAGATCAACTTGACAATTGACACGTTACCAATCAATATTGAATCTTGCAATTTTTGAACATGATATCTCTCTCCCTTCAGAGAAATCTAATGCATACTTTATTAAATCTAGTCCTCAGTACATAAATTCTCCAATTATTTGTCGGTAGTACATAGCAATACAATTGTCGTTTGTATCTGTAGCTTGCAACCCTGCCAAACTTGCTTATTAGTCTAATAGCTTTTTAAATAAGTTCCTTAGGACTTTCCAGGTTTATAACCAGGTTTTCTGTGAATAAAGGCAGTTTGCTTCTTGTCCTGTAACGGGTATGCCTTTTATTTTTGTTTCTTGCTCTATTCCTCTGGCTGGGACCTCTAGGACGATGTGGAAGAGAAGTTATGAGAGTGGCATCATTGCCTCATTCCTGAGCTAAGGGGGAAAACAGTCTTCTGCCAGTGAGTATGATGTTAGCTATAGGTTTTCCAGAGATGCTCTTTATTAAATTGAGGAAATTGCCTTCTATTTTTAGTTTGTTTATAGTTTTTAATCACAAATGTGTACTGAATTTTGACAAGTGCTTTTTCTGCATTTATTGAGATAATTGCAAGTTGTTTTTCCTGTATTTTGGTAATGTGAATTATAAGGGTTGCATTTCAAATGTTAAATTAACCTTGCATTGCTGGGATAAACCATACTTGTTCATGGTTTTATTTATAGTAATATTTTGCTGAGGATTTTTATATCTATGTTCATGAGGACATGGGTCTGTACTTCCCCTCTTCTCATTGTGTCCTAGTCAAGTTTTGGTGTCAGAGTTATGCAGGCCTCACAAAATGAGTTCAAAAGTATTCCATCTTTCTCTGTGTTCCAAAAAAGTTTGTGTAGGAATGGTGTTATTTCTTCCTTAAATATTTGATTCACTCCAACAACATATGGTTCTGGGATTTTATTTGTTGGTAACTTTCTATATGGAAAATGCTGGCTTTTTTCCCTAAAAATGTATTATGAAAATTTCAACCACTCAGAAAAGTGGACAGAATTGTATAATGAACAGTCATATCCATTTCCTAGGTTAACATTTTGCTGTGCTTTCCTTAGCAGATATCTATCCATCACACCATCTTATTTTTTGATGCATTCCTAGATCACAGACATCAGCACATTTTCCCTTAAAGATTCTTAATTATTTGTTCAATTTATTTAACTGATATAGGGGTAGTCAGACTTTCTACTTCCTCTTGTGTAATTTTTGTTGTGTTTTTAAAGGAATTTTTCTATTTTTATATAAAAATTTATTGGCAAGTTTATTGTCATCAAGTCATTCATACAATTCTCTTACTATCCTTTAGATATCTGTGGGCCCTGTAACGATATTCCTGATATTACTAGTTTGTTTCCCTCCAACCTTCATTTGTCTTACTAAGGTTTGATAAATTGTATTAATCTTTTTGAAACACCAACTTTTGGCTCTCTTGTTTGTTTGTTTGCTTTCCCTGCGGTTTGGCTCTTCTGTATTTCACTAATTTCTGCTCTTATTTTTATTATTTCCTTCCTTTACTTCATTTCCTTCATTTCCTTGGTTTGATTTGCTCTTTATTTTCTTGCCTCTTAATGTAAGGCTTAGATCATCAATTTCAAACCACTTTTTGTCTGTTTAAACACTTGAAATTGAAACCACAATTTTTGATATACTGAGTTTTTTACAATTCAGTTTAATATATTTTTCTAATTTCCCTTGTGATTTCTTCTTTGACCTTTGGATTATTTAGAAGTGTGTTACCTAATTGTCAAAAGTTGAGTGATTTTCTAGGTATCATTATTGATTTCTGTTGTCAGAGAATATATGCTGTATGACTTCAGTCCTTTAAAATTAACAAGATTTATTTTATGGCCCAGCATATGTTCTCTCTTGGAAAATGTTTAATGTACACTTGAAAACAATCTGTATTCCGTGGCTGATGGGTGTAGTCTTCTATACACTTCCTGATTATTTTGATTTTTCATCAATTTATGATAGAAAGAATGTTAAAATATTGCTATAAATCTATTAAATTATTTGTCTATTATTATTGTCTCCTCTTAGTTCTCACAATTTTGCTTCAAATCTTTGAAGATATAGCCACTCCAGCTTTCTTATGGCTATTTTCCCATGGCATTTCTTTTTCTATCCTTTCACTTTCAAACTAAATGTGTTTTTCTATTTAAAGTGTGTCTCTGCTAAACTAGAATATAGCAGGTTTTTTTTAAATCCAGTCTGACATGTCCTGCCTTTTAATTGGAGTGTTTAGTCCATTTATATTTAATGTAATTAGTGATATTGTAGGTTTAAGTCTACTTGTAATCTTACTAATTGTTTTCTGTTTGTCCTATTGGTTCTTTGCTCTTTTGTTTCTCCCTTTCCTATCTTATTTTGTATTAACTGATTTAAAATATAAAAAATTTTATCTCCTCCATCGGCTTTTTAGCTACAATGCTCTTTGAATTATTTTTTTAGAGGTTGCTCTAGGGATTCCAATATGTATCCTTAATCTACTTTTTTTTTAATATCTTTTTTTAAATTTTTTATTTTTTTTAAAATTTATTTATTTTTGGCTGCATTGGGTCTTCGTTGCTGCGCATGGGCTTTCTCTAGTTGCGGTGAGTGGGGGCTACTCTTCATTGCCATGTGCGGGCTTCTCACTGCGATGGTTTCTCTTGCTGCGGAGCACAGGCTCTAGGAGTGCGGGCTTCAGTAGTTGTGGCATGTGGGCTCAGTAGATGTGGCTCGCGAGCTCTAGAGCGCAGGCTCAGTAGTTGTGGTGCACAGGCTTAGTTGCTCCACGGCATGTGGGATCTTCCCGGACCAGGGATTGAACCTGTGTCCCCTGCACTGGCAGGCGGATTCTTAAGCACTGCGCCACCAGGGAAGCCCCCCTTAATCTACTTTGAAATCATATTATGCTACTTCATGTATCATGTAAAGACCTTTCAACATACAATTCCATTTCCTTCCCATCTTTTGTGCCACTGTTGCATATAATTTACATGTACTTTTATTATAAACCTCATAAAACATTATCATATTTGCTTTAAATGTTCAATTGTCCTTTAAAGAAAGGAAAAACAGGGAAATGGGTCTTTCCTGTCTACACACATATTTACCATTTCTAGTGCTCTTCATTCCTTCGTGTAGATCCCAGCTTCCATCTGGCATCATTTCCCTTCAGCCAAAGAACTTCATTTGGCATTTCTTGCAGCATGTACGGATTCACTTTTGTTTACCTGAAAATGCCTTTATTGTGCCTTTATTTCTCAAGGCTATTTTCACTGGATATAGACTTCTCAGTTGACAATTTTTCCTCCCAGTCTTTTAAAAATGTTGCTCTTTTGTCTTGGGGCTCCCATTGTTTCTGATAAGAACTCACTCATTTTTATTATTTTGGTAATGTATGTAATATTTTTTTCTCTAGATGTTTCTAAGATTTTAGTTTTTGTTTTCAACAATTTGTGTCTAGGTATGTTTTCTTAGTATTTATACTGTTTGGAGGTTGTTGAATTTGGAGATCTATGGATTGATTTTTTTTTTAAATCAGATTTGAGAAAACCTTGGCTGCTATTTCTTCTAATGTATTTCCCCCATTTTATCTTTCTGGGACTCCAGTTACACATATGTCACACCACTTTATATTATCCCATAGGCCACAGCACTCTTTTCCTTTTACTCAGTCTTTTTTCTCTCTTTGTGATTTAGTTTAGATTATTCATATTGATCTGTCTTCAAGTTCACTGAAATTTTCTTTTTCAGTGTCCAGAAGCCTAGCCAATCATTTATTATTTCAGATACTGTGATACTGTAGTTTTCAGTTATTAAATTTCTTTTGAGATTTTAGAGTTTCCATTTGTCTTTCAAAATACCCCATCTCTTTATCTGTTATTTCTTTCTCTGTAAATTCTCCTACATATTCATAATTTTTTTAACATTATGTGTTCTGTTAATTTCAATTCCTGGATTATCTAGGGTCTACATCTTTTGACTGTGTTTTCTTTTGATTATAGGTCAAGTTTTTCTGCTTTTTCACGTTTCTTATACATTTTTATTCCATTGGAGACATTGTGTGTAAATGAGCAGTGGTGACTGATATGTAATGTTTTGTTTTGATTTTGTTCTGTTTATTTCCCACAGAATGCAAGCTGTTTCCTCAGTTTGGGTGGGGAGCCTATCATTCAGATTCCTACAAGAGTCAAGGTGGCTCTGGAACTGGGACACACCTGCTGTCAAGCCTCTCCTTTCACTTGCTTTACAACATTTGAGTCTGGGTGGGACTTGGTGATTTGTCATCTAAGACGGCTGGTTTCTCTCCATCCTGGCTCCTCCATCTGCTTCTATGTTGACCAGACTCCTGTGCCAGGTGTGGACATTGCTGCCACAGTCTGTTCTTTTTGTTTTCTTTTTTATGTTTTTAACTTATTTTATTGAAGTATAGTTGATTTACAATGTTGTGTTAGTTTCTGGTGTACAGCAAAGTGATTCAGTTTTATATATATGTGTATAAAATATGTATATATATATATATATATATATTCTTTTTCATATTCTTTTCCATTATGGTTTATCATAGGATATTGAATATAGTTCCCTATGCAGCTATACAGTAGGACCTTGTTGTTTATCCATTCTATAAAATATTTTTTATTGAGGTATTTTTACTTGTCATGATATTCATCCATTTCAAGTTATACAGTTTAACAATTTTTTTTTGGCTGTGCCACGAGGCTTGTGGGATCTTAGTTCCCCGACCAGGGATTGAACCTGGGACCACGGCAGTGAAAGCGCAGAGTCCTAACTACTCAACTGCCAGGGAATTCCCTAATGATTTTTTAAAGTAACTTTACTGAGTGATGCAACCATCACCATAAATTAGTTTTGTTTTCGTTTTTTGTTTTTTAACTACAGTATCGTCAAATTACAGTGTTTCAGTTCTACAGCCAAGTGATTCAGATTTTCTTTTTTAGATTCTTTTCCATTGTAAGTTATTACAAGATACTGAATATAGTTCTCTGTTCTATACAGTAGGTCCTTGTTATTTATCTATTTTATGTACAGTCGTGTGTATCTGTTCCTGTAGTCTGTTCTTGATGAAGAGCTGTCTTTCTCTGGAATTCAGTTCCTAAAAGTTTCCTTGTACCTACTGGTCTACTAACCCCATAGAAAAGTATAATTATTTTTTTCCCTGGATTTTTCTTGTTGTTACCATGGGTGTGGAAGACTTTGCCACCTTCTACACCCGAGGTGGAGGAAGCACCATTTTCTTTCCTTATTATGCTCCACATTGAAAGTGCTTAAGTTTCGAAGACAAATTAACACATTTGTCCAATCCTTCCTCGCAGGTGGAGTGAACGCCATAGATTCTCACATAATAAATGCTGTTTCCCCACAGTGCTGATGTCCATTTGCCTTGCTTTCTTTCCTTGTTTCCAGAGGTTCCCAGAAGTTAGCAGAGCATTCATTCCCTGAGAGCTGAGGAGCATTTGCAACATGGAGTGTCCATAGCCCCGTACATGTAAGTGCATGTGGCACGGGACCTGACCGCAACAAGGGACCCTCGTTGCAGACCCCCAGCAGGGTGGACAATGGACACCAAAGTTGTGAATTGTTTATTTAAGAAGTTCCATTAAATTTTCAACTATTGGGCTTCCCTGGTGGCGCAGTGGTTGAGAGTCCGCCTGCCGATGCAGGGGACACGGGTTCGTGCCCCAGTCTGGGAAGATCCCACATGCCACGGAGCGGCTGGGCCCGTGAGCCATGGCCGCTGGGCCGGCGTGTCCGGAGCCTGTGCTCCGCAACGGGAGAGGCCACAGCAGTGAGAAGCCCGCGTACCGAAAAAAAAAAATAAAATAAAAAAAAATAAAAAATTTTCAACTATCAAATATAGCAATTTTACCCTCATTTAAATACTTTAAAAGATTGTTGGGGGCAGATTGTGAAAATGGTGCTAGGATGACGTATAAAGGAAAAAGTAAACAAACCGAAACCATGGCCAGAAACCCAGAAGCCCTCTTTGTGCCAACTGTGGCACAGAGTCTGAATTCCTTACTGGGAGACGTGGCTCTGAGGGCGCCAACAGCGACATCGCGCTTGGGAATCAGACAACGATTGTATTTGATGGTTTTTGCGTCTGCCCAAAGATAGAGCATCTTGATGAAATGTGTATCGTATTTGACCTTAAAATCACCCTCAGCAACACAAAAAGAACGTCAATTAAATGCTATTAAGGCAATTAAATTTAATGTATATAAGATTCAAGCTGCGTTAGAAGAGTTCAGTGAAATAGCAGAATATCCTCAGATAAAGATGAATCGTGGTCTTCAGAGGAAAATGAAACTGATTTCAGGTTTGTTCTATTCAGTCATTTGGTACACTGATGGCTGTTGATAACACTAGAAAATGCTTACCAAAAAAGTAAGTAAATAAGGCTGACTATTTCATGTTTAAAAAATAAAAAACTTTTTTTTTTTTTTGCGGTACGCGGGCCTCTCACCGTTGTGGCCTCTCCCGTTGCGGAGCACAGGCTCCGGACGCGCAGGCTCAGCGGCCATGGCTCACGGGCCCAGCCGCTCCGCGGCATGTGGGATCTTCCCAGACCGGGGCACGAACCCGTGTCCCCTGTATCGGCAGGCGGACTCTCAACCACTGTGCCACCAGGGAAGCCCGGCAGGCAGATTCTTAACCACTGTGCCACCAGGGAAGCCCTAGCTTCTGTCATTTTAGATTAAGAAATGATCTTAATTGAAGAGAGACTTGAATAAATTGAGTAATATTTTGGTATTTAAAAAATAATATCTCAACATGGAAAATTTGAAATAAGAACTTTAGAAATACTCCGTGAAGCTAGATATAGTTTTAAGAGATGGTGAAAATCTTCCTATGTTATAGTGATTTCTATGATGAGATTAAAGGAGTTTGTAACAATTTCTGTGATAACAATAATGTATCGTATGCCACCCCATAATATTTGAACATGATACATAAAATCTGTGGTTCTTTTCCAACTATAAATATTTGCTCTAAGAATTTTAGTCACAGTTATGTTTGCTTCTGCCTCAGCAGAGAAAATTTTCTTCAAATTGAAAATACAACACAAATTATGTGGAAATCTGAATTATAACAACATAATTACAGATTTTGATGAAATGAGGGCAGGAAAAGTTACTTTTGTAATAACTATCATTTATGATATTTATCATAAATAACATTTAATTAATCATTCATGAATAGTGTATTTTTTCTGTTATTACTCATCCACTCACAGTTGACCCATCAAAGTCCCTAGACATAAGCAACAATACATAGTTTTGATAATTTAATATTGCGTGGCCATATAAAAACCATAGCTTTAGAAGATATACAAATGGCCAACATGCACATGAAAAGATGCTCAACGTCAGTAACCATCAGAGAAATGCAAATCAAACCCACAATGAGGTACTATTTCACACCCATCAGAATGGCCATCAAAAAATAAAAAACAAAAAACAGAAAATAATATGTGTTGGTAAGGATGTGGAGAAGTTGGAATCCTTGTGCAGTGTTTGTGGGCTGTGAAATACCGCTGTGGAAAACAGTGTGGCGGTTCTTCAAAAAATTCAAAACAGAATTATCATCTGACCCGGCAATTCTACTTCTGAGTATAAACCCAAAAGAATTGAAAGCAGGGACTGGAATAGATACTTGTACCCCCATGTCCATAGCAGCATCATTCACGACAGCCTAAATGTGGGAGGCAGCCCAAGTGTCCGTGAATGGATGGATGGATGGATGGATGGATAAAAAAAATGTGGTCCATCATACAATAGGATATTATCCAGCCTTGAAGAGGAAGGAAATTCTGACACATGCTAAACATGGATGAACCTTGAGACATTATGCTCAGTGAAATAAACCAGTCATGAAAAGACAAATACTGTATGATTCCACTAATATGAGGTCCCTAGAGGAGTCAAATTCACAGAGACAGAAAGTAAAATGGTGGGGCCGGGGCAGGGGGATGGGGAGTGAGTGTCTAATGGGGACAGGTTTCAGTTTGGGAAGATGAAAAAGTTCTGTGGACGGATGGTGGGGATGGCTGTACAACAGTGTGAATGCACTTAATACCACTGAATGGTACACCTAAAAATGGTCAAGATGGTGAATATTATATTTGTTTTTATGTGTTTTTTTTGGCTGTACTGCACGGCTTGTGGCTTGCGGGGTCTTATTTCCCTAACCAGGGATTGAACCCGGGCCCTGGCAGTGGAAACACAGAGTCCCAACCACTGGACCGCCAGGGAATTCCTTATGTTTGTCTATTTTACCAAAAAAAAAAAAAAAAAAAAAAAAAAAATTGGAGAAAAACCCATAGCTTCAGCTCTTTTTTTTCAATTTTGTTGTTTTATAGGAATTTTGTCAAGGTGGAAGGACAGAAGGAAGGCATTTTATTGAACATTTTACTGGCTTCAGTTATATTTATTAGTATTCAGGCAGACAGATGTGGTGTGTGGTTCCCATCTGCACTGTGACTCAGGGGCCCTGAGTATTAGGGATGCTGTGGAAGAGCTGAAGGCTGGCAGGGACCCTGCCCCTGGGTCCTGGTGTCCTGGGCGGCTTTAAAAAACTCCTATAAACTGGGGGCTTAGACAACAATCATTTATTCCTCACGTTTCTGGAGGCTGGACGTCTAAGATCAAGACGCTGGCAGATCTGGTGTCTGGTGATGCTTCGTGGCTCATAGACTGTGGCTGTCTTCTTGCTGTGTGCTCACGTGGCACCAGGGGTGAGGGAGCTCCCTGGGGTCTCTTTTCAAAGGGCACTAATCCTATTCATGGGGGCCCCACCCTCAGGACCATCCACCTCCAGGACACACACGTTCAGACCACAGCACCAGCCCTTAGGGTTCCTGCCTATGTATGAGCCACAGCTGCAGACACTCAAGTCACCCACCTGGAAGGTCCCACCTGTCTCAGGACCCTGACATGAATGTCCAAGGCAGCACTGACCAGCGGGGCTCTGAGAGGGCCCTGGAGGAACCTGGGTTCAAGAGGACGAGGCCTGGGGACCCTTTGGCCTCAGGTGAGACACTCCCCTTGGTCTCACGCAGAAGGGAGCACAGGCCCCCTGAGACAGGCACGCAGGCCTGGGATCTGAACCTGGGTGGGCGGGTGGTCGTCTGATGGGTGGGTGGTTGGGTGGGTTCCTTTCCTTTTTAAAGCAAAGGAAACATAGCAGCCTCCCCAGGAGGCCATGTCTCTCCTGGGCGGACACAGCCTGTCCTGGGGCCCCAGCAGGCCTCCTGCTCCTCAGGGAGGGAAGGCCCAGAAATGCACCTGTCACCTTGGATCTGAAAGGGGTGAGACTGAAAAGCGTGTGAAAACTCTTGAGACTTCCTGCTCTTGGGGGTGCCCAGGGCGCAGACAGGACTTTGTGGAATCGTCTATTCCTTCTCAGTTCTTGCCCTATCACTGCCATATTAGCAGAGACATCCCGCAGCCCCGGGCCAGGGACTGCCTCTCGGGCAAGCCAGGAAATCCCATCACAGGACCAACTGGGAAACGTGCAGAGTCCAGATTCCTTTAGGTGTGAGAGGCAGTGCCTTTGCCCAGCCTGGGTGTCTCCCTGGTTATTCATGACGTCCGTTAGAGGTGGGGGGACTGAGGGCTGCGGGGGATCCAGGGACACAGGACTTCCGATGCTAAAGCCTGGAAAGGCCCAGGTGAACTGGGACAGCTGGTCCTCATAAAAGGGAAAGGTCAGACCTTCACCCCGCAGTCTGAAACGTTTATTTCCTATGCAGTTGGTGGGTGGGAAAAGCATTTCTCACCACAGAACCAAAATGGAACTTTTTTACTTTCTCGCTCTTTCTCATCGCAGCCCGTGTAGGGGGGCAAACTTCCTAGGTCCCTAAAACTTTCTGGTGGCATCAGGGTTTTCCGCTCACTCTTACATAAAAGGCAGCTTAGCTTTCCTTCACTTAAGTGGCAAATATAGTCTCAATTCAGAATCAGTCCAAATCAGTGATATCAAGTCTGAGATACTAATCAAAGTTCCACACTTGAAATCAAATCAAACCCTCCTGCCCTGGGCCAGCTGGGGCCTGGAATCCTGGGAAGGGGCGAGGTGAGCATTTCCCCTTCCCCAGTCTCCTCCCACTGTGCCCCAGCTAGTTGCCACATTTCGTTTTTCTTTTCTTTTTTTTTTAAAGAAAAAAATATTTATTTATTTATTTAGGCTGTGCCAGGTCTTAGTTGTGGCACGCAGGCTCTTTAGTTGCGGCATGCAGACTTCTTAGTTGTGGCATGTGGACTCTTAGTTGCAGCATGCAAACTCTTAGCTGAAGCATGCATGTGGGATTTAGTTCCTCTACCAGGGATTGAACCCGGGCCCCCTGCATTGGGAGTGCGGAGTTTTACCCACAGGACCACCAGGGAAGTCCCCAGTCGCCCCCATTTCTGTCCCTGCAGGTGGAATGGAGGGGGTGGGGGAGAGGGAGAGGACTGAGGGAACTTCTGGGGTCTGGGCCTGCCGGTACAATATTCCTCTCTCCACAGGTACTTTCATGGGTCCTTGGGTGAGTCCACGGGTGGACGGGTGGGGACCCCCCTGGACACCCCCTCCTTCCTCGGCCCTGAGGAATCAGGGTTCACTCCTGTCCTTGCTGTGGGCCCTCTGCCTCTTGGGGTGGCAGGCAGACAGGACAGTGATGCTGGCACCACGCATGGTCCACGGGATTCCTGGGCATCCTTGTGCACACACAGTCAGGGTGTGGGATGGGCTTGGTGGCCCGGGATGCCTCCCGGGTCCCCAGTGCCTCCTCTGCAGGGCACACAGGACACAAAGTGACACCTGGATGTGGAGGAGGCATCAAGTCTCCCCCATGCTGGGTGGGACCCGCAGCAGGACACCCCAGAGAACCTCTCCTCAAACCCTTCTCTGCTCCCTCCGGTGGGCAAGCGGTCCGGCTGTCTTGCCTTTGTAAGCTCCCCTCTGCACTTCCCCACCCCCTTACTCGTCCATCACAGCTGTCAAACTGTCACCTGGTTGCAGATGGACCCTGGCTCTGGCCTGCCCGTGGTGGGGCTGGGGGCTTTCCCTCCTCCTGCTCGGTCGCATCACCTGACAGGTGGGATAATACTAATAATACCCACTCCATGAGGCCGGCTGACTAGGTGATGCCAAAAAATTCCCCACGCAGAACCCCTGTTGTCTCCATAGAAAACGCAGGAAGCACCCGTCCGAGGGGCACCAGCACGTCCGAGGGGCACCAGCACGTCCGAGGGGCACCAGCACGGGGTGGGGAGCGGGGTGGGAGGCTCCGGGTCCTTACTGAGAGGTTACCCTGGGGCTTTGTTGTCCCTGGAAGTGGACGTGGGCGGCCTTACAGGCAGGCGCGCGGTCTTGCTCCTCGGCTGGTGGAGCGTCCTGGCGCCCTGATCCCACGCGGGGCTCCCCGTGGCCTGAGAAGGAAGCTGTCCTGAGGAGCGCGTCTGTCCCCCACCTGCCCCGGACCTGAGCTCGGTGGCGTGGGTCCGAGGGTGTCCCGGTCCCAGATAGAGGAGGGCGCATGACGGACAGGGCAACCCTGCCGGCCTCGCGACATTCCTCCCTGGGAACAGCGGGAACAGCCGCGCGCACCCCGTGGCCGCGCTCCAGCTCCTCTGGGGGCCCTGTGGGGCCACGGCGCGTACCGAGCACTCCAGAAGCTCAGAGCAGCTCAGAAGGCACGAAGGGCAGTGTGCCCCGAGGCTGGACGCCCGGCCCAGCGCCGCACACTGCAGAAGGCTTGGCACCATCTCCGGGAGCCCGGGTCCCCACCCATGGCTGTGAACGGGCAGAAGCGGGGCTGGCGGAGTAGAGAGGCCAGGCGGGGAAGCACCCGGGGTGCCCGCGCCCAGAGGCGCCCTGACCTGGTGCTCAGCCTGCCCAGGGGAATTCTGCACAGGCCCGGAGGCCCCACAGGATGCGGCCTCGCTGCGCCAGGAGCATGGGCTCGTGCACACCATAGAGAGGGATCAGAAAGGGGACGTCGCCGTTCAAAAAGGGATCCTCATCAGTTCCAAGTCCTGGTCTTAAAGGTGAGTTCCAGACGCTGCCTGCTCACCGAGGCCACCGCCGAGCCGTCTCAGAATCGCTGTGGGACTCGAAGTGCAACGTTCAGAAATTACTCCCCTGTCGTTTTCCTGTTTTGAGGGGGCGTTTCTGATTTATTTCTTGTCGATTTCCGGTGGAGGAAAACACAATCTCCTGACATACATTGTCCCCCCATAGGTGTTTTTCCAGCAGGAGGGGGGGGTCTGTTCCAGTGTGTTTAGGCGGTTGGTGAAGAGACATTTCGCAGTGGGGACTGCCCAGGAGGGGACATTCACGCTGCGCACGGGCCTCCCTTTCCTGCTCCGTGAACTTGGCTGAGGCCAGGCCGCCAGTCCCCAGACCACCAGCAGCCTCGCGATCCTTCTCGGTGGGGGGAGGGGGGCCCAGTGTGTTCCGGTTGATTGTATGTTCTGTTTCTGTAACAATACGGTCTGTTTCATTAGTGCACCCTATTTGGTAACAATGCCCCTAATTAATACAAGTTCTATTTAGTGACAATATGCTCTATTTAATTAATTTCATGTGTTCTGGTTAAAAACAACATAGGGCTTCACTTGATTTATTTTGTCTGCTCACTGATCCTAATGAATTCCAAAACACACGGCGCCGAGGGAGGGTGGGTTCTGCAAACCTTCGGGGCTGGTCGGCTTGCCTGCCTGCCTGCAAGGGAGGGGCTCACGAGGGGCCACTTGGGGATTTCAGGTGGGGACAGCGTGTGAGCAGGGCCCGAGCTGGGGGCGCTCAGCCCCACGTCTAACTCTCTGGGGTCCCACAGCTGCCCTAACCCGCTGGGCTCCACACCAGCCTTGCCCCTTGGGTCTTGGCCTGGGGCCCCTGCCCCGCCCTTGCCCACACCACAGCCTCCAGTCTCTCACACCCACTGCTGCTCCTTTCCCAGGACCCTGTCCCTCCCCAAGGCCGGGGCACTGTCCCCACTCCCCAGCATCACCACCACTGCCCCTTTCCGTTGTCCCTCCACCCAGCCAAGGGCTCATCTGGAAACACAGCTGCCTAGTATCCTGGACGTGGTTCCCAAACTCCTCCTGAAGTGGCCCTGCAGGCCTCTCTGCCGGACGGCCCCCGTAGGCCATGGCACCTGCTGGGCTGGTCCACCTGGAGTTCCTGGAGCCTCTCCTGTCCCGGACGTCGTGTCCCCAAGCCTAGCACATGCCTGGTATGCATGGGCACTCCCACCCTTCTGATGGTCCTTCCTGTCCAGGAGCTCCAGGGTGGAGGGGGGTAGTTTGGGGGGGGGGGGGGGG
>NW_006784492.1:218284-222765 GCF_000442215.2 Lipotes vexillifer
GGGTGTGGGAGCCGCTTCCCAGCAGGCCGGCCAAGGACAGGCAGGCGGGACGAGCACCAGCTCAGGAGGGCGGAGAGGACCTTGGACCACGCTAGTTGCTTGACCACTGGAGCTCTGATCTGGGCTTGTGTCTAGCTACACCAAGGGCGCCTGCCTGTAAGGCCCAAGGTCCCGTCCCCTTGACTTCTTGCAAGGCAGGAAGGGGCCTTGTGGAGGGGAGCCTGGAACGCCAGCCTTGGACTCAGACAATGGATGTCTTCCTGCAGACGGTGGGGCCCCCGGGAGATTCTGAGCAGGGATGGTACAGCAGATGCAGGCTGGGGAGAGCAGCCTGGCAGTGTGTGCCCGCCGGCCTTCCGGCAATGGCTCAGGGCGCGGGGAGGGGCTGCATGGCACCGCGTCAGCTCCCAGCACCCTCCCCCCGCTTAGTGGTGATGTGTGCAGGACTTGCTGGAGGGCTAGACTCACAGTGGCCTTGCCGGTCCTTCTGCAGAAGGGCTCTGAGCCCCTGAACTGAGATCTAGAGGCGGAGGAGGGGCTGCGGCTCTCCATCGGGGCCGCTGCTGCAGCCTTCTGCTCACCAGCCCTCCTTTCCTTTAATTGTGGAAAATGACCAGCACCCAGTGACCCGCCCATCTTTCTTGCCCCAAGAACACCATCACCACAGACCCCCAAGGGTCAGGCCCCGCCAGGCTGCCCACTCCAGTGGCTCCACCACCTTTCCGAGCTGTGACATGAGGGACCAGCCATGGCAGCACCTCCACTGTCAGCCTCAGCCTGCAAGGCAGCCACCGCCAAGCCCCTGAATGTGCTGTGCTCTCCAGAGAACATTTCTTAGGCTAAGTGACCATACGCTTTATCACCCCGCATAGGGCTTCTTGTGGAGACAAAGGGGTTAATAATATAGACTGAGAATGCAGCTGGCAGGTGTCGACGGGGCAGAGTCACTTACCTCTGCCAAGCTTCAAAATAAAATACCCAGTCAGTTATTTTACCAGCAAGACGAGTTCATTCAGGAGCAGCGGAGGAATTGCAGTTCGGGACGCGCAAGCTATGGCAAAACCATGAGCAAGTCTAGTAAACAAAGGAGAGGAACTTTATAGAGTAAAAGGGAGGGAGGTGGGAGGGGCTGCTTTGAAAGTCCATTATAGGAAAGCCCGGGTTCAGGGTGGTGATGGTTTCTCATTGACTGAGCAGTGGAGGCTTCTCATTGGCTGGGCTATTGCCGGGTGAAGAGAAAAGCTTCCTCCTGCTGGGGAATTAGTGGCCTTCCTGTTGGAGATGCAAAGTACTGTCTTCCTATATGGGGCCTGTAGTCTCCCGACTGCATGAGAGGTCCCCTTCAAGGCTTCCCAACTCTATTTTATTTTATTTTTTATTTTGTTTTGTTTCTGTGTGTCTGTTTTTTTGTTGTTGTTGTTTTTTGTTTGTTTGTTTGTTTGTTTTTTTTGGCCACACCATGGGGCATATGGGATCTTAGTTCTTTGACCAGGGATTGAACCCGTGCCCTCGGCAGTGAACTGCTGGGGAGTTCCCCCCAACTCTATTTTTTGTTGTTGTTAATTTTTTATTTATTTATTTTTGACTGCATCGGGTCTTCGTTTGCTGCGTGCGGGCTTTCTCTAGTTGCGGCAAGCGGGGGCTACTCTTCGTTGCGGTGCGCGGGCTTCTCACGGCGGTGGCTTCTCTTGTTGTGGCGCACAGGCTTAGCTGCTCCCCGCGGCATGTGGGATCTTCCCGGACCAGGGATTGAACCCGTGTCCCCTGCATTGGCAGGCGGATTCTTAACCACTGGGCCACCAGGGAAGTCCCAGCGCTATTTTAAATGAGGTTTCCCTTTGTTAGTTTTCACATGTCCCAACACGCCTGGGCCTGCATCTCAGCCCAGTGACCATGAATGAGGGTGTCAGTGGTCACCGTGGAATCGCTTCCTGCTGTCATGCTACTCACCACTAGCAGCAGGGTCCACGCTGTCTTCGCACAGGTTGGGAATCCAGTTCCAAAATCCTTTCCTGATGGTCTGCCTTCTGGAAGGGTTACACTGGATCTGCCGGCCTCGGCCGGGGCTCCCCAGACCACAGAGCCTGCAGGGAAGGGTGGAGGCATGTGGGACTGCCCCTAGAGCTGGCGCAGCTCCTGGCCGTCTGCTCAGTGATGCAGGTCATCTCTGGGCTGCCCTGTGAACAGCTCCACTTTGAGCAAGCTGACCCCGGGTGAAACCCGGGACCCTTCTTTCTCAGTTCTCTTATTGCCCAGCTGTTGGCCCTTGGGAGGCTGGAGGGGGCCCACTCCCCAGGGCGGGGGCTTCCTCTGGGTCTGGATGTGGGGTCCGTGCAGCAGAGCTGTATGGTTCACCCGCCCCAGACCTTCTGAAAGGCCGGCTTGGCCAATGCAGGTAGAGGAGGCTGCAGCAGTGCCGCTCTGGACTGCCCCCACTGTTCACGTGTTAAAGCCCTTACCCTCCAGGTGATGGTGTTAGGAGGTAGGCCTTAGGGAAGTGATCAGGCCATGAGGGTGGAGTGCCTGTGATGGGATTAGTGCCCTTATAGGAAGAGACATGAGTGAGCTTTTGTCCTCTCGCTCTGCTCTCCGCCATCTGAGAAGACAGCCATCTGCAAACTAGGAAGAGGGCGCTCACAAGACCAGGGATCTGTCCCCACCTTGATCTCGGAACGCCAGACTCCAGAACTGTGAGAAATAAACATTTGCCGTCTAAGCCCCCCAGTCCATGGTATCTGTCATAGCAACCTGAGCCCACAAGATAAGAGGCGTCCGGCGCTCTCTGCTGGCTCAGAGCACAGGTAGGGCAGAGTGAATCTAGACACCACGTGGAAGACCCTACGTCCGCCCTGTTAACTGCTACGCCAGTAATACTACAGACTGCTGGCTCAGAAACAACAGAAATTTATTTCTTGCACATTGGAGGCTAGCAGTCCAAGATCCAGGTGTGGGCAAATTCAGTGTCTGGTGAGGACTTGCTTCCTGGTTCACAGACAGGTGTCTTTGGTCTGTGTTCTCACATGGCCCATCGGGTGAGGGAGCTCTCTGGGGTCTCTCTTACAAGGGCACTAATCACATTTATGGGTCTCCACTCTTATGACCTCATCACCTCCAAATACCATCACATTGGGGACTAGGCTTCAACATGTGAAGTTTTGGGGGGAACACAGTCCGTAGCTGTGCTGTTGTAGAGACCGATGGCCCCAATGCCCGAGAGCTCACCACTACCTGCCCTCAGCAGAGCACAGCAGCCCTTCTGATGGCCAGCACACTTCTGCCAACACAGGTCCACATCCCCGGATGCTATCGAGCTATTTCATTTGCAAACATAAGGGGAAGATGCATCCTGACAACATGTCAGGTAGTGAGAAATTTGCCCTCCGCTGCCCTTTTGGGAGCACTGAAGGGAATATGAAGCATAACTGAAGATTTTCTGATTCTTCACAGTCGGCCGAGGGGCTGGAAGTGTGATGGCTGGTGTATTTGTCACGACGATTTAATATACAACCCAGCAGGCTCCAGCCAGGTTTGGGTGCCGGCTGCATAACTGATAGTCAAGGCCTGACTAGTCAGGAGTCCTGGGCTTGATTTTTCCCACACTTAGCTTGTACAATAAATGCCCGGCAGACTGTTTCCTGAAAATACTCTGGCCGGGCACTATGACTAACGGGAATGGGATTTCCCGAGTAGTGACGGCTGAGTTAGAAGACAGCTGGCGGGGAGAAGAGCCAGCCCTGAACGGTCTCCCCGGGCGCAAGGCCCAGGGTCTGGACAGGTGGGAGGGGAGCAGGCGCCCTGGGGACCACCAGGGCAGCCTGGGTCGTGCTGGGCACCTGCCTGGCCTGCCTGGCCTCTGCCCCCTCTTGGGGGACTAGGGGGCGGCTGTGCTCCGCGGGGGACACCACACTCCCTTACGCAAAAATAAAGCGATTTCCTGGTGGAATGCGGTCTGATGATCATCAAGGTCGCGGAAGGCAGTCGAGAGGAGGGGGCGGGGTCCTCGAGACGCGGGGCGCGGAGGAAGTCTCAACGCACCTCCCGGGACCGGGGGGGTCGGGGTGGGCGAGGGAGAGAACCCGGTGCGGGAGGGTATACGGGCCGACGGCGCAGGGCGCCCACGGCCAGAGCAGGACCCGCCACGTCTCGCGGGTAGCGGAAGTCCCGCCCCTGTCCGGGGGGGTCCCCGCCCTTCAAGATCCGCCCCCTCAAGATCCGTCCCTCGCCTCCTTCTTCCCTTGTCCCGTGGAAGCGCCGCCCCCCATCCCGTCCACCGGACTCCCCGTCCCAGCTCCATAGACCAAGCACTCCGGCCCCGTGCTGAGAGCCTCCCACGACCTTGGAGGCCACGACCCCGCCCCACCTCCCTCCTGGAGGTCCCGCTCCTCCCACTGCCCCGCCCCCAAGAGGTCCCATCTCTCCCTCGACCCCCCCCCCTCAGCCCCTCCCCCCCCCCCCCCCCCCCCCCCCCCCCCCCCCCCCCC
>NW_006784492.1:222926-236845 GCF_000442215.2 Lipotes vexillifer
GCCGGAGAGCGAGCGGCCGGTAGGTTGCGGGCCGGGCGCTGGCCGCCCCGCCTCCGCTTTCTTTCTTCTCTGGGCGCGCGCTCGCGCCCTCCGCGGTCCGCCCCGCCCAGCGGAGCGGAGGGTGCCGGGGGCGGCCGGCTCCTCAGGGTCGGGGCCGCCCGGCCGCCGCCGCCCTCCTTTTGTTCCCGGGCCCGACTCCGGCCGGGTTGTGGGGCCGCCGCGGGGCCGGCCCTTGGCGGGACAGGAGGGCCGGGGGTCGGGGCCGGGCTGAGCCGCGGGCCTGCAGTGCCCACCGCGTTCGCTCGGACGGCGGCCGAGCCCGCGCGCCCCGGGCCGAGTCCGCACGGCTCCCGAGTTTCCTGTCCGATCTCACGGGCGGCCGCATTGTTTGGCCAGAGGCCGCCTCCAGAGACCCCAACTCTGGAAATCCACTGCAGCAACGCAGTGCATTGCCGTGCCGGCTTCCCGGTGCAGGCTCCGTGCTGCAGCTCAGGGGTGGAGGGGTGAGACTGGGAGGCCCAGAGTTGTGGGTGTAGACAGAGTGGTCCAGAGTTGTGGGTGTAGACAGAGAGCAGCCCAGAGTTTTGGGTGTAGACAGAGTAGTCCAGAGTTGTGAGTGTAGACAGAGCGGCCCAGAGTTGTGGGTGTAGACAGAGCGGCCCAGAGTTGCGAGTGTAGACAGAGCTCAGAGTTGCGGGTGTAGACAGAGCCCAGAGTTGCGGGTGTAGACAGAGCCCTCGGGCAGGCGACCACCCTCTCTGTGCCTTAGTTTCCCCATTGCTGGTTTGGGTGTGTAACGGGACCTGCCTGTGAGGCTGCTCAGGGTTGTGAGTGGATCTGCATGATCAGTGTCCGGTACTTTCACGTGCTGTGATGGGAAGGGCCCTTGTGAGGCCGGGGGACCTGCAGGCGGGACCGTGAGGCCTGTGGGCAAGGCGCCGCTTCCCCAGAGACCCCCCCCCCCCCCCCCCCCACCCAGGTCTGAGACAGGAGCCCAAGTAGGCAGTGGGGAGAGGGCGGTGAGTAGAGAGAATATGTTTAAAGTTTTACTTTAGAAACATAGTGGTCACAGCGTGAGGTTTCATCAGAACGCCTTCCGACCCAGTGGTCTTGAGGCCTAGAGATAATGGGCACGAGGTGGCCGGCACAGGACCTGGGCTTCAGGGATGCTCAGATGGGGACAGCCCATCGCTGAGGCGCCCACAGCCGAGGCACCCACAGCCGAGGCACTGGGTGACCGCCTGTGGGCCGGGATGGGCAGAGGAGGACCTGGGCTGGACGGACGTGTGGAGCTGACCTGTGGGCGGGTGCTGGGTGGCAGTGTCCTGCGCAGGGTCAGGAGGTGAGAGGCGGGCAGTGAGTGGGCCTGCGCAGCCAAGAGGAGGGGGCCTGGACACTGCTGCGCCCCAGGGTCAAGGGCAGGCCTCCTTCCCCCTCGTTCTAGAAGGAGGGCATCTGAGAGGAAGGGGCCAGTGGCCAGGCAGAGGACAGCTGCGGGCTGGGAGGCCGGGACCAGTGTGGCCCTGGTGGAGGGGCCGGCGGGCCAGGAGGCGGGGGAGGTGAGGGCGGTCAAGGCCGGCTGCCCACTGGAAGGAGTGGCCCTTGCCGCCTGCCTGTATCTCCCACAGCAGAGGTGATAGCATGTTCGTGTTCTGATTATATTGTCTTTTGATACTTGTCTTTGTCTGAAACGGGCCAAGCAAAAGGGTCAGGATGAAGGAGAAGACAGTGTGTTAGTGAAGACTTAACACATGCTGTGTAGCAAGTACACAAAACACAGCGAAGCCAGGGCGTCTTACATTTTCTTTGAATTTGATGGAGTTCCCATAAACTTTTACTTTCTAGTTAGCACGTGTATGCGTTTCCCGTGACCGCTGTAACAAATTACCACCAGCTTAGTGGCTTAAAGGGCAGAAATGTACCTCTCGCAGTTCTGGAGGCTGTCCCACACGCCTCGGCCCTGGGCCCCGTGTCACACTGCCCTGGCGCCCCTGCTTCCGTCCTTGTGTCCTGTCTTCACACCTCCTTCTGCCTCCCTCCCGTGACGACACCTGTGGTCACACCTGCGTGTGGAACCCAGGGTCCTCTCCCAGCAAGGGCTCTTTAAAGTAATCCCACCTGCCAAGTCCCTGTTGCTTATGAGGTGACATTCACAGTTCCCGGGCCTCGGACCCGATGTCGTTGCGGACCACCCTGACTACTTTTGGGAGGGCTGTGGTCTCTCCCGTCCTGGACTGGGGAGCAGCCATCTCGTACATCTTCCCCGACTGGGCGCTGCCGCTCTTGCGTCCAGAAGGGCCTCGTGGTGTCCCCTGCTGTGCGCCGGAGGAGAGGCCACAGCTGTCCCGGGAGAGAAGATGAGCTTTGCTTGGGGTTCAAGTCTGGCAGATCACTCGGTTTTACTTTTGGGGGTGGTGGTTACCAGCTCCTTTGGCCATCTGACAAGAGCTGTAGTCAGTCCTCAGAAGTACACTTAACCCACATGCATGTGCAATTTTAATACAGACAAAGTTTACCCGCGGTTTTTGGGGGTTCACCAGATTCATCCCCGAGATCATGTACTCCAGGCAAGTAAAATGCCTAGTTTGTCCTTTCTACTTTCTTTGCTCTCTTTTCCTGTGGCCTTACTGTCCCCAACCCGTCCCCAACCCTGTAATCAGGTGATATCCCGATGTGTCTCTTTCCTTGTTTTTTTGTTTGACACACACCATGCTGCACCATTTTTGTCCCTTGACAGTGGCCATCCTTTTAGGACACCAGATGAAGAGCTAAGCCTACTGATTAAAGAATCAGACAGCAGGCACTCTCCTATCCTGCTTGTCCCCATCTCCAAGAGGCAGTCATCTCAGGCATCCTGTTTTTCTCAGGCATTTACTGCCCATTTAAGCTACTAGTCTTAAAATGTGTGTATTTGATTTCTCTCGAAGGTACGAGGGAGGGCTGGCTCCCCGCTCCGCTGCACCACTGCTTCCTCGCCCTCCATTTCCCAGCTTCGTCACATCACCTTCTTTTGGTTAGACTAGTGTCCGCTGCTCACGTGTTTGTTACTGAACCACACGGTACCTGAGCACAACTCCTTTCTCACCCAACCCTGTCGCTCCCCGTCAACCTCTCTCTCCTCACTCCAGCACGCGCCCTGCCACACCCCTCTTGTGGTGGCCCTTGTTGTTGGGGACTTCGCTCCTGGCATCCCACTTCCTGCCCCACTCTGTCCTGGTCCCCACGGGACCTGCATGCCTGTGCCCCCGTGTCCCCGTGCTTGGGACCTCTATTCTCTGTCTGGGCTCACTCCTTGTTCTGTTGAGTGCGTATTCATGATAACTAAGAAACATTAGCTAGATTTTTCTTTTGCCCCTGATTCTGAAAGTATCTTTGCTTCACTCTTCAGTTAACTTTTAGTTTAGCTGGGTATAGAATTCTACTGAAAAGTATTTTCTCAGAATTTTGAAGATGTTGCTTCATTGTGTGTAGTTTCCGGCACTGGTGGAAGCTGATGCCATGGTGATTTCAGGTCTCTGTGTGTGATCTGGCCCCACAGGAGCTTCTCTTGCTCCCCATGTTCTGATCTATCAGTTGACGACGTACGTTCTCATCACTGTCCTGGGCCAGGTGGCCCCCTTCAGCCTAGGCCTGACGTTTTGTGTTATTCTTAGTTTCCTTTCCTTCAGTTTTGTGTCTCTCTGGAACCCCTTTTATTTGGAGGCTAGAACTCCTGGGCTGACCTTCTAATCCCCGATCTTCCTTCTCCTCTTGTTGATCTCTTTGATGTTTGGTCTGCTCTTGGGAGACTGCTTTGCATTGTCTTCTGACTCTTCTGTTAATTGTTTTATTTCTGTTATCCCTTTTATTGTTCAATAGTTCCTTTTTATTTCGATTTTCCTTTTCTGTTTATCTCTTAGAAGGTAATAATTAAGGATACTTTGAGTTTTTATTGTCTTTTTTTTTTTAATGGTACAGTTACTTTTTAAAAAAAAATTTTATTTATTTATTTATTTACTTTTGGTTGTGTAGGGTCTTTGTTTCTGTGCGAGGGCTTTCTCTAGTTGTGGCAAGCAGGGGCCACTCTTCATCACAGTGCGTGGGTCTCTCACTATCGCGGCCTCTCTTGTTGCGGAGCACAGGCTCCAGATGTGCAGGCTCAGTAGTTGTGGCTCACGGGCCTAGTTGCTCCGCGGCATGTGGGATCTTCCCAGACCAGGGCTTGAACCCGTGTCCCCTGCATTAGCAGGCGGATTCTCAACCACTGCGCCACCAGGGAAGCCCTATCCTGTCTTCTTATCTTTCTTTTTTCCCCCCTATTTTTTACTAGACTATATCCTTCATGAGAACAAGGATTTCTTTTTAAATAAATTTATTTATTTTGGGCCATGTTGGGTCTTTGTTGCTGCGCGCTGGCTTCAGTTGCAGTGAGCGGGGGCTACTCTTCGTTGTGGTGCACGGGCTTTTCATTGCGGTGGCTTCTCTTGTTGCGGAGCATGGGCTCTAGGCGCGCGGGCTTCAGTAGCTGTGGTTCACGGGCTCTAGAGCGCAGGCTCATTAGTCGTGGTGCATGGGCTTAGTTGCTCTGCGGCATGTGGGATCTTCCCAGACCAGGGCTCGAACCCATGTCCCCTGCATTGGTAGGTGGATTCTTAACCACTGCACCACCAGGAAAGTCCCTTGAGAGCAAGGATTTTTTTTTTTTCTCAGTATTATTCATGGCCGAATTCAAACACCTAAAATTGTGCCTGGCACATGGAAGGAACACTATATGGTGTTCAGATCTCCTATATTACTGATTTTTTGGGGGTAGGGATTCTGGTCATTGTAATAATTGTTGAGAAAAGTGTTAAAATCTCCAACGTTGACTGTGGATTGTTTATTCCTGCCTTGAGTTCTTTCAGGTTTTGCTTTCTATATCTGAAGCCCTGTTATTAGGCTTGTACACTTTCGAGATGATTTGTTTTCCTGATGAACAGAGCTTTTGTTTTGAAGCCCATTTATCTGACACTGATATGCTCCCCCAGCTGTCTCATGTTTACTGTCTGCACCTTATGGCTTTTCCATCCTTTTACTCTCAGCCTGTTTGTATGCTGACATTCAAAGTTAGCTTCTCATAAAGCCCATTTCATACTTTCTGCTTTTGAATGTGTTGTTTTTCTTTTCCATTTTTAGTGTTTTAACTTCCCCCAAATTGAAAAATTTTATTAGCTAATAAATAAATAATAAACACAAACTTTTCCAAAGCAGTTTTGGGGGGGAAGGGGCATAAATAATATTTGGAACACTCTTAATACCAATTTTTAGAAAGTGTTCATTATAGAAATTACTTGAATAGATACAGAGTAAACAGAAGAATATAGTGAACGCCCAGGTACTGTCACTCACCTGTGACGGCCTGTGACGACTGTGGACGTCCGGGCCTTCTTGTCTCACCTTGACTCCACCCGCTCCTCACTCTTGTAGCTTTTCATTTCCATTCCATGTTACTATTAATAGAGCTGATTTCTGTTTGCCCTGTTTTTTGGTGTTGTTGCTGTTTTTCCTTTCCTGTCTTGTTTTGGGTTAATTGAATGCATGCATATATGTGGGTACATACACAAAGGTATGTACATGTTTGTATCTATGTATTGCATGTACCAGATGTGTATTTATCTGTGGTAAATATACACACATATTTTCTAGTATTCCATCTTAATTCCTGTCTTGGCTTTTTGGCTGTACCTCTTTGCATTATTTTTTAGTAGTCTAAAATATGTATACTAAGTTACTGCAGTCTGTTTAGAGTTAATTGTGTAACACTTTAGAAAAAATGTTAAGAATTTTATAATAGTAATAAAAGTTCCATTTATCCTCCCTTTGAGCTATTTGTTGTCATTTGTCTTATATCTACATATGTTATAAACCATACAACACACTGTTATAATTTTTGCTTTAAAAAGTCATATGTATTTTAAAGAAATTAAGAGAAGGAGAATAATATGTCACAACATTTACCCGCATAGTCACCATTTCTGTTGTGCTTCGTTCCCTCTCGTAGATTTGAGTTTCCATCTGCTATCCTTTCTCTTCAGCTTGAAACACCTCCTTTAGCATTTCTTGCCTGTTGGTGACAGATTCTCCCAATTTTGGTTTATCTGAACTGTCTTCATTTCCCTTCAGTTTTAAAGGATCTTCGTGCTGGCTGTAGAATTCCGGTTTCTCCTTCCCAGCCCTCTGGTTCGCTTTGTCTTCCGGCTGCCGTCGTGTAGATGTCAGCCTGGCCTTCGCCGCCTTGTCCCCGTGTGTCACGTGGTGCCTTTGCCTTTGCCTTCCAGCACTTGGACTGTGATGTGCCTATGAGGGTTTTCTTTGTATTTATCCTGCTCAGGGTTTGTGGAGCTTCTTGGATAAATAAGTTGATAATTTTTTACCAAATTTGGGGAACATGTGGTCGTTGTTTATTCAGATATTTTTTCTGCCCCATTTGTTCTCGTCTCCCTCTGGTACCTCCTATTACATGTATGGTTGATGTTTGTTATTGTCCCACAGGGCATTTAGGCCCTGTTCTAATTTAAAATTTTTTTTCTCTTTCTCATCTCCTTTTCTTCCATCTCCAGTCTAAATTAAGTCCATTTCATTCGATGAGTTTTGAAATTTCAGTTACTGTAGTTTTTATTTCTAGAGTTTCCACTGGCTTCTTTCCTATAGTTTCCATTTCTCTACTGAGATAGGCCACCTGTTTGTTTGACTGTATCTTCCATTAAATCCTTGAACATACTATATTAGCTGCCTTAAAGTTCTGATCTGCTAATTTCAACTCCTGGGTTACCTCAGGATCGGTTCCCACTGGCTTCTTTGTCTCTTGACTGTGGGTCACACCTTCCTGTTTCTGTGAACATCTAGTAACATTGGATTGTGTACTGGACATTGTGAATGATCCACTAGTGGTTGTTTTTTCTGAAGAGTGTTGATTTGTCGGGACTCACACTGACCTCTCTGCATCACGTCTGCTGCTGTGCTTGGACTCTGGCTTCCTCCTCGGAGGCTCTCTGTGCACAGGCTGCTCAGGAGCTGGCCGAGGGCTTGGGCAGAGTTTACCAGCAGATTTCAGGGCTTCCTCTCTCCCCAGCTACCTCCTGTCTGAGACACTGAGATGTTCCCCTCACTTTACAGCCACCTGCCATGCCCAGACTCCATCCTGTGACTAGAAGCTAGAGGATTGCAGCTTCCACCTGAGATCCAGACGTGTACAAACACACACCTTACCCAGTGCAACCCTCTTCTTATAGAGGATAACTCCCCTCCGGTTTCTGCCTGCTTTCATAGCTCTTCAAAGAGTTGGTTTTTATATTTTGTACCTGGTCGGAACTTGATTCAGCAGCACAGGCAGATGCATGAGGCTTTCACTTGACTGACGGACCCCCTGGCACTTTGGTTAGTAGCCAGGCGTTGACCTTTGGGGTTTACTTGTTTCTCATCTAGAGAATCAAGTAATTGGGTAATTGGGGAGTGAGCCACTCCAGCCTAGGAGAAAGCTCTTCCTTACCAAGTCCTGGATGAGATGAAGTCCAGGGCGGCTCTTCTAGGGTGCCTTCTTAGACACACACAGCAGTGTGGGGAGCGTGTTGGCCAGTGTGCACCCCTCGCTGCATCCGTCCGATGTGAGCCACCGAGGGGTGAGGATGAGGGTTTTGTCCGCTGACCTCTGGTGGGGGGGCGGTCCTGCTGGTGTGGGTTCCCTCGACGCAGGGCTCTGTTTGGTACCTGCTCTTCACCCCACCCTGGTGTCTAGCTCGACCTTGGCAGACTGCTTTTCTGTGCCAGTTTCTGTCTGTAAAATAGGGTTAATGATAAGCCTGTCGTGAGGGTGAGCTAGAATAACGAGTGTGAAGTGCTGGGGACCGTGTGGCCCGTAGGATGTTCCTGGTGCCGTTAGCGTGGCTGCTGTGAGTGGACGTGCGCCTGTGGGGCACATCCGTGTCCAGCCCCTACTGCGGGCCAGCCTGTGGCTCCGTGGCTCGTGAGTGCAGTCCCGAGGAGCCCGGCCTGGGACACACTTTACCTGGAGGCATTTGGGCAGTGTGAGGTGCCCAGACCGCCCGCTCCCCAGATCCCCATCCCTAGTGGCCTGGAGCCTGGCCAGGAACGTGCACCTAGCGTTTCACAGCCAGTCCGCTCCGCACTGCGAGGGTGGGGTGGCCGGGCCCGGGCTTGGGGGCTCCTGGGCCCACCTTGTTTGAGTTTCCCGGGGCTGTGGAACAAAGCACTGCCAACTGGGGGGCTTATACCAGCGGGGATTTATTCTCGCTGTTCTGGAGGTGGATGTCCACATCAAGGTGTGGGCAGGGCCCGGCTGGGCTCCCCCTGGGGGCCCCCGTTGTCGGGAGATCCTTCCCACCTCTTCCGGCTCCTGGTGGCTGCTCGTGGCCCCTACGCTCCTGTCTCTGCCTCCGTCTTCACGTGGCCTCCCCTGTGTCTCAGCTTCCCTCTGCCTC
The DNA here is from genome assembly GCF_000442215.2 of Lipotes vexillifer. Lineage (NCBI taxonomy): Eukaryota > Metazoa > Chordata > Mammalia > Artiodactyla > Lipotidae > Lipotes > Lipotes vexillifer. The sequence continues at coordinate 231,383 of NW_006784492.1, forward strand.
CCTCTTATAGGACACTTGAAATGGCATTTAGGGCCCCCTGGGTAACCTAGCACTGTCTCCTCATCCGAGAATCCTTCACGCAAGCCCATCTGCAAAGACCCTTTTTCCAAATAAGGTCACATCTGCAGGTTCTGGGCATTAGGAACTGATGTCCTTGGGGCCACCATGCGGCCCACCACACCCTGCCTGGACCTGGATGGTGAGGAGCCCTGTGGGATCATGGGCAGGGGATGCGCCTCCTGCTACGTGGCCTGCTCTGGCCACGCGTCCTGCGTTGATTTCTGAGGGCTCTGCCTGCCGCCCGCCCGTGTGCAGGCTGAGCCCGTGTGCAGGCTGAGGCAGGTACTGGGACTCTGTGTGCTCGCAGATTTCTGTCTCCCTGAGAGTGACCGAGAGAGACGCCGAGCACAGAAGGGTTCCAGTGTGCCCCACTGAAAAAGACAATAAGGGCAGTGCAACACCCTGTGGCTTCCTCCTCTTGACTCCTGTAGCAAATGACCAGATTTGTACGTGGCGGGGTATTCTGTAGGAGGCCTGAGAAAAGACCCATTTCTTGGAGAGGAGAATGGTTCTCCGCCGGTGCCGGCCTTGGGGTGAGCGAGGAGGCTGGGACCAGGCAGCCAGGTGGGCGGAGGGTCTGGCTGTGCCTCCTGTCCTGGGCCGCCGGGACGGTGGCGGGACAGCCAGGTTCCGGCTGGGGGCTGCTGCCTCAGGACTGGGCGGCTGTCCCTTCATAGATAGAGTCACTGGATAAAAACTGCTGTGCGATATTTGGGACACAGTTATACTAAAAAGTTATTCGTCTTATCTGAAATTCAGGTTTAACCGAGTGGCCTTCCTTTTCATTTGCTACATCCAGCAACTTTATTTATAGTCCCCCCCTGCCTAGGTTTAAAAACCACAAACAGAAATAAATACCAAGCAGAGCTGAAAAGGGGAAGTCAGATAGCAACAGGAATGGAACATTGAGATGGTTTAACCTTCAGTATTTCAATTTGTACAATTTGTTTCTGGAATCAAAACTAGCCGCGCGGTTCCATCAGCTACAGAGCCTGAAACATTGTAGCCCCAGCTTGTCCTGTCTACTTTCTGGAATCGGTATGGCCAGGCTGGCGCCCAGAGCAAGCTGGGAGCTCGAGGGCTGAGTCTGCCCGCCGATGGCAGGGGTAGGGTGTCTCCACTCTCGGACCCCTCCGCTTAGCCCTGGCTGCGGGGGGCTGGGTGGGGGTGTGGTAGGGCGCCCGGCCCACCCGAGCTTCTGCTTGGTGTGGCGCTCTGGGCAATCGGGATTTCTGGGGCTTCCGGCCTCTGTGTGTTCTAACCTTGTGGCAGGTGGACCCTGCGCTGACGCTCCTGCCACTCCTTATGGCTGTCTTGTTCCGCTTCCCCTGCCCCCTCAAACCTGCCTCCTGGCCCCTTCTCCCCCACCCCCGACTGTGCACCCACAGTGGCGTGTGGACCACTGCCCAGGGCTGGGAGCGGAGGGGCTGCTGAGCGAACAGCAGGTGTGGCCCAGGTGTGGGTGTCCTCCGCTGGGCTGCCGGGTAGCTGGGGGGTGATGAGGCTTGGGGGAGTTCGGGGGTCTGGGGGGCAGCTACCTGAGCCAAGGAGCGGCGGAGGGAGGGAGGGGGAGAGGGTAGGTTCAGGGAAGAGCAATTTTTCAAATGGAGTCAGGGCTACAGTTGCCCTCCTGTGGGTGCCTCCAACTTCCGTGTGTGATGGTACTGGCCCGTTGAGCTGTTTTGTCCCCCAGGGTGGCTGGCCCTGGGAGGGCGGGGCCGTCACTGGTCACCTGATCGCAGTTGTCTACCCGGTGCCGCTGTAGAGGCCACTGGACAGTTGTTGAATGAATGAATGAGTGAATGAATGAATGGGAGAGCAGGGAGGTCATGGGTGATGAAAGTGGACCTGCCCGGGGTGAGCGTTGAGGTTTGGACTGGGCCTCTGGGCGGCAGCCGGGGAAGATCCCGGGCTGGAGCAGGGTGGGCTGTGGAGGTGCGGCCGGCAGGTGTGAGCAGGGTCCGCTGCAGGTGCTGGCAGCCCAGCCAGCCTCTCCCCTGCCTGTCTCCTGCCCCTGTCTCTGCCGCCATCACGCTGCCATCTCCCACCTGGATGTCCGGCTGCCTGCCTTCTGCCGAGCTCCTCCTTTCCTTAGTTGAGACCTTTCTTAAATTCCTTCCTGTGTAGAAAGTGTTCTTATTGTGATGGGAGTTTAAAAGTTACTTCTCGATGCACCCACCTCAGTATCTTCGTTATGCCCGTCACACTGGAGAGTGATGCAAAGTGGCAGCAGAGGGTCCCTGGTCAGCCAGCGATCAGGCCCCACGTGTGCTCGGGAGACGGTTTTTATGGACACAGGTGCCTGGTTACAACATAGGTGTCTTTTGTGTCCCCTCAGGCTGCAGGGTCTGTGCCCCTCAGTGCCTGTGTGAGCCTAGCCGGTGTGAGACGATGCTGCCTTCTGCTTGTCGGAGGTCTTACGCCTTTGAAAACATTTTTTTATTTTTAAAAATTAATTGTTTTACTGAAGGATAGTTGATTTACAACGTTGTGTTTTATACTTTTATTTATTTCTTTTAGATGAGAGAGATCTCACACATTTGTTTCTCTTAACTGGTTATCATTTGGATTTTTCGTGATGTAAACTTTACAAAGGATTAGAATCATTCAGAAAGATGTAATATAGTAATATTTTTGCACCAGTAAAATGGACCTTTGTAATTTAAAATAGTATCTTTTCTGCTAAAGCTAGACTTTCTTCTCCACACTTTGAGAAAAGGAGAAGTGCTGGTGAGGGGGCTGCTTGGTTGAGGCCTGCCTGGTGTAGGCAGGGGCACCGGGGACAGAGATAAAATATTCAAGCCGCCCTGCAGGTATCCTGTTCCCACAGGCACTTCTGTTCTGAGCGCTTCGGGCGCTCGCAGGGGTCCGTGGGTCTCCCTTCCTTGGGGGCAGCCCTCTCCTTCCTCCGCAGCTGAGCTGTACTCGGCCTGTCCCCTAGAGAGAGCTCAGTGCTGTTAAAAGAACACCCTGTGATGTGTTCTCTTGAAAGAAGATGGAGCTAGATGAGTTTTTTTTTATTTATTAAAAAAAAATTTTTTCCTTTCTGCATATTTTTTAAAAATTCAGCTGTGCCAGGTCTTAATTGCGGCATGTGGGATCTTTAGTTGTGGAGAACTCTTTACTTGTGGTGAACTCTTAGTTGCAGCATGTGGGATCTTTAGTTGTGGCATGTGAACTCTTAGTTGCACCATACGGGATCTAGTTCCCTGACCAGGGATTGAACCTGGGCCCCGTGCATTGGGAATGCGGAGTCTTAGCTACTGGACCACCAGGGAAGTCCCTGGAACTAGATGAGTTTAGAGCTAGTGTTTTAAACTTTCTTTGCGTGGTAAGTACGACATCAGCAGAGCTGTATGTCTCCAAGTTCACATTATTTTCGGAATTCCATTTCCTTGTAACGTTATTAGACTGTGAGTAATAATTCAGTATACATTTTCCTGATGCGTTTAAATGTTCTTAAGGTTTTGCCAGTCTTTCATTTCCACTCTTTCTTATTTTTTCTCCTCTTTCCATATTACTTGTATTTGTCGTATTTCCTAATTCTAAGAGCTGCTTTGCTGTTTAGTAAGTTCTTGTCTCCATCGCTAGTCGATGGGTGGCTGCCTCGTGATGACCTGACTCTTGCTGAGGGTGACTTGGGAGCAGGAAGGGACGTGCCCCCGGAGGCCAGAACCCAGGCATCTGCTCCTTGTCCCTGCAGCCTGGCCTCTTGGTTTCTCTGGGCTTAAAGTGTTAAAACCCTAAGAATTGACATTTTGAAAAATACCCACGCAAAAAACTCAGCATAATAACAAAATGCTGAGCTGGAACATTTTATATGTGGTACTCTTCTGTTCAGTCTATCATAAATTATTCAACAACCATGCATCCTAATAATTTTAGGGGCTGCTGACCTGCTTCCTAAACTTAGATTAACGTGCAAATTTGGGAGACGAAGCTACCAAGGAATTGCGATAGACTGTTCGAGAACCAGGTGGATAATTTTTTTAGCAGAAATACTTCAGGGGAGGCCAGTTTCTACACAGGCGTTTGCTTGTGTGCTCATAGTAAAAAGTGTGGTTAAGAGCCCAAACTGAAACTGGTCGGCCTGAGCTTGAATCCTTACTCTGTCTTAGGACATGGTTGTAGGTGAGATGCCTGAGCCTCGGTTTCTTCATTTGTAAAACGGGGCTCTGTTATATTTAGCTTGCGAGACTGATTGATTAGGTGGTCATCCAAAAGTAGTCATTTTCATTAGCCAGTTTTTCCCATTCCTGGTCAGTTATCTCTGATTTATGCAGCATGATTTCCTTAATCACCTCATCACAGATTAGATTTGAGGGAAAAATACTTAATCATGCATTGCTGCTTAGAAATAGATATAGCGCTGTATTGTGTATATTTACAGTAGGAATGGTGACAAATCAAGTGGTAACATTCATATTTTGGATCCTGCGGTGCATGAGTTATTGCTGCCATGTAACAGGTCAGCCCCCGGAACGACAGTGCTTTCTGCCTCCCCGTTCCTGTGGTCAGGAACCCCGGTGTGGCTCAGCTGGGTCCTCGGTTCCAGGTCTCACACAAGGTTGTGATCAGGGTGCAGTGGGTGAGGAGCCACTCCTAAGCTCGCTCTCGTAGCAGTCGGTGGCCTCAGAAGCTCCACTTCCAAGGTCACAGTATGACTGTTGGCAGAGGCCGCACGACCTTGCCGGCTGGTGGCCAGAGACGTTGTTCTTTGCCGAGTGGGCTGCTTCTCAGGGCAGCTCACAGCCTGGCCGCTGACCTCCCTCAGAGCGAGGCGGGCGGGGAGGCAGTCTTTGGGTAGCCTGTCTTGGCAGCAACATCTCATCGCTTTTGCCATATTCAGTTTATTTGAAGTGAGGCACCAGGTGGAGCCTGCACTCAGGGAAGGGGGCCGCCAAGGGTGGGATGGCTTGGGGGCAGGATCGTTGGGGCCGTCTCAGAGGCTGCCTATCTGTGTCCAGCCCACGGCCCCAGTGGTTCACGTCCCTCGCATGTACAAAACACACTGCCCCCAAGATCCCTCCATGATGGCATCAGCCCAGAGTCCAGAAGGCCGTCATCTGGACGGGCTCCAGGTGTGGGTGAGGGTCCCCGGCTGTAGATGCTTGAGTACAGCTCCGGGGGTACCCTTTGTCTCCGTCTGTAGACCGGAACTGAAGACCAACTATCAGCCCCTCCCCAGAGCAGTGATGCAGTGATGCAGCGTTGGGACAGACACAGGGTAACCACTGTAGACGCTCCTCAAAAAGGAGGGAAAAGGGAAGGCGTAAAGGAGTCACAGGCGCACAGCAGCTCTTTAATCCAGCCTGGAAAATGTTGGAAATCACTTCACTGGGTCTGAGGATTTGGGGACGGTGGCTCTCGCTCTGCCTTCCGTGCTCCTCGTTCTTCTCTTTC
>NW_006784492.1:236899-238405 GCF_000442215.2 Lipotes vexillifer
TCTTTCCCTTTTCCTGAGGGCAGCACGCGCTTGCAGTTGAGTCATTCTCTCAGCCTTCTTCCCGCCAGTAGGCTTTCTGGGATCCAGTGGCCAATTTTCATTTTGTACTACCTGTGACTCTTTCAGTTCAAGCTGGCAGTGTTTCCACTGATACCGTTTCCTTGAAAACTTTGTGGGCCTCCTGTGAATCTCATTGGTGTTCACGCCATCAGACAAGAGCCATCCCTCAAATCTCTCTGAGATAAGCCCTTCTCTGCCTTGGGCCCCTGCAGGGTGAGGGACGGTGCCCGTGGGCATCCTAGAGGCCCAGATGTTCAATGAGAAGGTCTCTTTACGGGGCGCTGTCCACCTCTTCCGCCTTTCCTCACACGCAGCAGCCTTCACGCGGCATCACGTGCACTAGGACTCTGCCCTGAACAGAAGAGGAAGGTGAGGTGAGGCGTTGGCGTTTGGGGACATTCGGGTTCTTGTGCGTGGGCTGCTCGGAAGAGAGTCAGGTGGCAGGAGGTGACAGTGATGACGAGTTCAGAGCAGGTGTGGAGAGGAGAGGGGGTGGATGCAGGCGAGCTTGCCCAGGGGGACAGCTCAGCCGTGCAGGAGGAGTGCAGGCGGGGTGAAGACAGGGCCGCTCTGGAGGTCATCCTCATGGCAGGTCCGTGTCTCCCCTCTCCTGTGTCACCTAGATTCAGTTAGGCTAATTGGATTTTAGTTTGGGGGCTTTCTGTATGCATTGCTTGTGAACATATGACACCATATACTCAACAAGTTCCTGGCCCTGTGGTCTGAAAACTCCTGACCGTTGTTTCCGTCCTTAAGTAGAAATGTGTCAGTCCGCTCTGGCACTTGAACCTCAGGACCATCCCTCAGGGTATAGGTCGTGTACTTGGAAGAGGCAGGTGACCCGAGTGGAGAGCGACCCATGGTGCTGGCCGCCTGACCCAGCCCACCGTGGCTCCCTGCTTCTCTTGGGTTGGATGTTTGCAGGGACTTGGGTGCCTGGGAGCTCTGCGTGTCTCACCTGATGGGCGGTTCGGCTGCCAGCTGTCCGTGGAGGTGTTGGGCTGGGTTCAGGGGTTCAGGGCTGATGAGCTTTGGGAATAGGGAATGAGGGTGGGATTCTAGCTTCATTTTAGGGAAGCAATGTGCCAGAGTGGATTTTCGCCAGTTTTCTGATGTCTGGCTCCCTCGGATCCCTTTCCCTCTTCTGAGCTGGAGCTGATCCAGACCTCCGTTGATGGATGTGGTCATGGGGCGAGCCTCACCTTCTGCCCTGGACTTGCAGTTGGACCTGCTTGCGTGCGACCAGGACAGGGGGTCTTGCTGAGGTCTCACCCCCTTGCTGATCCCCATCCCAGCTCCAGCAGAGTCTCCTGAGACCCCACAGCAGTGGTGGGGGCCTGCCGCAGGGCACAGGTCTCCTCTCTTTTGTCCCCGCGCTGGGGCAGGATTGATGTGGGTCTGGAGAGAGAAGGCAGCCTTCGTTTTTGTACAGCTGGGAATTAGGCA
>NW_006784492.1:238441-244998 GCF_000442215.2 Lipotes vexillifer
TTCCTGATGACGGTGGCCTGTGTAGAAAAACCCACTGCCCTCTTCAGTTAACTTTTTTTTTCTCCTTACAGAAGTCGTATCTATTCTTTTTAGAAAGTTTAGACATTGTGGACTAAAGTAATTAAATTCTAACACTTAGACACAGCGAGGCCATGTCCCGGACAGTTATCGGCTCAGCAGGTGCTCACTGAGCCCTCTTCCCGCTCCAGCGGGCACAGGATGTGAGCGCGGAGACCTGCTGCACCTGCAGCCCCCTGCACACCTGCACCCGCACACCTGCACCCGCACCTGCACAGCTGCACATGCACACCACGTGTCATCTGGGCTAGTGGGTGGTCTGGGAGGGACGTTCCAAAGGGGAGGGTGCAAGAGAGGCTGATGTAGGGGTGAGGGGCTCGAGCCCTCGGGGAACTGCCTGGGGTCCTATGTTGTCCACCGGGCCCTGTGACTCCTCAGACCGTGGAGGAGTTAGGGTGAGCCTGGCTTCTGCCTGCACCCCAGGAAAGGTGCTCTGTGGTCTCCATTGTACAGAAGCAAGGTCATCATCTGACCAGTGTCACACGAGTGATATGGCTGGGCCCCCAGCATCCAGCTCCGCAGTCCAAGGGCTCTGACTGGAATGGTCTGCTGTGCTCTGTCTCAACTATTTTGCACAGGCAGAAGGTGGGCCCCCCAGTGTGGACTCCCCAGGACGGGCTGCCCCCAGGATGGGCTCCCCCAAGATGGGCTCCCCCAGGATGGGCTCCCCGAGGATGGGCCTCCCCAGGATGGGCTTCCCCAAGATGGGCTCCCCAGGTTGGCTCCCCCCAGGATGGGCTCCCCCAAGATGGCTCCCCCCAGAATGATAGGTCCCCCTAGGATGGCCCCCCAGAATGGCCCCCCAGGATGGGCTCCCCAAGGATGGGCCCCCAGGATGGCCCCCAAGGATGGGCTCCCCCAGGATGGCTCCCCCCAGTATGGTTCCCTTAGGATGGCCCCCCAGGATGGGCTCCCCCAGGATGGGCCTCCCTAAGACAGGCTCCCCAGTATGGCCCCCCCACCCAGGATGGGCCCCCCCCCCCAGGACGGCCCCTCAAGGACAGGCTCCCCCCGGACGAGCCCCATTGTCTCTGTTCCTCTTCCCAGAACAGCACTGCCTGCACAGCAAAGGCTTCCTACGTGTTTGTGGGGCGGACATGGACAGACAGCTATCAGTAGAGCTATTTTAGTGCCTCTGGTGTTCAGGAGAGGGGTGTAAAATTCTGCACGCAGAACATACTGCCCGACCAGAGGTCCTCTTATAAAGAGCCCTCCCTTCTTTTTTCAGAGGCCAAGAAGTCCTTTCGGGGGAGTGTGGCACGTGCTCCTGGCCTGGTGTATCCGGACTCCGGCCACCGACCAGCAGGCGGTGGAGGGTGGTTCCGGAGCACCGCCCGCAGCGCACCTGTCTGTCTGTCTGGTGGTCGAATTCAGTCTGTGCTTCTGCTGCTGTGTGCGTGGAGGCCAGGGCCCAGCCCTCCTGGGGCCACCCCGCACTGGGTGGGAGGCTGTGTCATGGGTGAATAAAAAGAACCCCCCGAGTCAGGCAGATGGGGACTCTGCTTCCAGCTGAGGGGTGTCCGGTCCCTCCTGACGGCTGGCGCAGGGGTGGCTGTGGACTCGCAGTGCCTTGTTTCAGCGCCTCCCTTGTGTGTGCGTGACCATCACACTCAAATGGCCGGGCTGGATGTGCTGCTTTTTCTGGCTACTCTCATCTTTTAGAGCTGCCGCAGGCTGAAAATCTGGCCGGGGGTACGTTAATAGTACAGCTCACTCACGTAAGTGCCTGGTGAGCATGGCCGGTGTACCCGCACCTGAACACCCAGCCTTGGCCTCCACCTGCCTGTTGCCTGTTCAGCAAGTGTGCGGGAGCCGTAGCACCTTGAGGGCTGGGCTCTGCTGTGCTCAGACACCTGCTGGCAGAGGCTCTTCCCTCACAGGAGACCTTCCTCTCTGAAGCTCCTGCACTCACCCCGCTGAGCACTGGGGCCTTGAAGTGAAAGGTTCTTGTCTTCCTGTCGCTCTGGGGAGTGGTCCATTAATTTTTGGACCAACAACACAGAGAGGTGTCATTGGGCAAACACTGACCACTACGAATGAATTCAGTCAATCCATCCACCCACCATCCATCCATCCCCCAATCCCCATCTGTCCGTCCCTCCATCCATCTATATATTCATTCATCCCCATCCCACACCCACTTATCCACCCCCCATCCACCCATCCGTCACCCCATCCACCCCTCCATCCATTTATTCACCCGTCTCCCATCCATCCTTCCATCCATTCATCCCCCATCCATCATCTCCCCATTCTCCCCATCCATCCATCCCTACATTCTCCCATCCATCTCCCCATTCCCCATCTGTCCATCTGTCTATCCATCCACCCATCCACCTGTCACCGGCGCTGTGTCCACTGGCACTGTGGTAACCAGTTTCTTGCGCAGAAGCAGCCTGGTTGCGAACCATTCCCTGAGATTTGGCATAACTTGTGGCTTGAGACTTGTTAATGAAACCGCAGTGCTTTTCTCTGTTTTGGGGACCTGAGCACGATGGCCTGTGTCCCCTGAGTCGTGGGGGGTGGAACTGGGGGGAATCTTACCTTTGTTTAAGCTGCTATTGGATCCCTCTGCTATTTCCTCCAGTTTCTTTCTCTCCTTTCCCACTTCTTTTTTTTTTTTTTAAGTCAAATGAGGTCAAATATCCCACCAAATGCTAAAATCTGGCTTCAATTTCAGCTGCCTCCAAAGTTCTCCAAAGAGAATTTTGTGTTTTCCACATAAGCTACAATTTAAGTCATCCAACCCCAAATACACCCTACTCATTTGGGAAAACCCTTTCTGGCTGCCCTGTGGGTGATGCAGTGACAGATGAACAGAGAGGATTTTCACTGAATTTATCCACGTGCTTTCCTTCCCCCGATAGCCCCTGGATCCATCCTCTTGGTCTCTTAGCTTTCCTGTGGTACTCCATCTCCTGGTCCTTCTGTGGAAACTGCCCCGGACTGTCCTCCAGCCCTGGGTTACTGTGGATTTTTTTCAGACTCTGTTTCCATGGTTGTTTCCTGTTTGTGATAACCTTTGCTTGAGGCTGCATCTTTTTGTTTTGCTTTATTTTGTTGTTTGCAGGGCAGATCTTTTATTTATTTATTTATTTGATTGAAGTATAGCTGATGTGCAATATTGTATGTTCCAGGGCTGCAGTGTAGCGAGCCACAATGTTTACACGTTATGCTGCATTTATAGTTATTATAAAGTATTGGCTGTATTCCCTGTGTTGTACAGTATATCCTTGTAGTTTATTTTATACATAACAGTTTGTACCTCTTAATCCCCTACCCCTATATTGCCCATCCCCACTTCCTTCTCCTCACTAGTAACCACTATTTTGTTCTCTGTATCTGTTTCTTTTTTGTTATATTCACTAGTTTGTTGTATTTTTTAGATTCCACATATGAGTGATATTTATTGTAATATAAATGATATTCTGCATGTAAGTGATAAGTATTTGTCTTTCTCTGTCTGACTTATTTCACTTAGCATAATACCCTCCAAGTCCATCCATGTTGTTGCAAATGGCAAAATTTCATTCTTTTTTATGGCTGAGTAGTATTCCAATGTGTGTATATACCACATCTTCCTTATCTGTTCGTCTGTTGATGGACACTTAGGTTGCTTCCGTATCTTGGCAATTGTAAATGATGCTGCTATGAACATTGGGGTGCATGTATCTTTTTGAATTAGAGTTTTTGTTTTTTGGGGGGTATATACCCAGGAGTGGGATTGCGGGATCATACGGTAGTTCTATTTTTAGTTTTTTGAGCAACCTCCATAACTGTTTTCCATGGTGACTGCACGAATTTACATTCCCATCAACAGTGTACAAGGGTTCCCTTTTCTCCGCATCTTCACCAACCTTTGTTTTTTTTTTAATTTTTAAATTTTTGGCTGTGTTGGGTCTTCATTGCTGTGCATGGGCTTTTCTAGTTGCGGTGAGCGGGGGCTACTCTTCGTTGCAGTGGCGGGCTTCTCATTGTCGTGGCTTCTCTTGTTGCAGAGCATGGGCTCTAGGCACGCGGGCTTCAGCAGTTGTGGCATACAGGCTCAGTAGTTGTGGCTTGCGGGCTCTAGAGCACAGACTCAGTAGTTGTGGTGCACGTGCTTAGTTGCTCCATGGCATGTGGGATCTTCCTGAGCCAGGGATTGAACCCACGTCCCCTGCACTGGCAGGCGGATCCTTAACCACTGTGCCACCAGGGAAGCCCCCAACATTTGTTATTTGTCTTCTTTTTTATGATAGACATTCTTTTTCTAGAATTAAAAATTTTTTTTATTGGAGTATAGTTGCTTTTATAATAGCCATTCTGACAGGTGTGAGGTGATATCTCATTGTGATTTTGATTTGCGTTTCCCTGATGATTAGCAATATTGAACATCTTTTCATGTGCCTGTTGGCCATCTGCACGTCTTCTTTGGAAAAATGTCTATTCAGGTCTTCTGCTTATTTTTTTAATCAGATTTTTTTATGTTGAGTTGTATGAGCTGTAACCCCCTGATGGGTCATATCATTTGCAGATATTTTCTCCCATTCAGTAGGTTATCTTTTCATTTTATTGATGGTTTGCTTTGCTGTGCAGAAGCCTTTAAGTTTAATTAGGTCCCATTTGTTTATTTTTGCTTTTATTTCCTTTGCTTTAGGAGACAGATCCAAAAAATATTGCTATGATTTATGTCAAAGAGTGTTCTGCTGTGTTTTCATATAGGAGTTTTATGGTTTCTGGTCTTACATTTAGGTCTTTAATCCTTTTTGAGCTTATTTTTTTATGTGGTGTTAGAGAATGTTCTAATTTCATTCTTTTACATGTAGCTGTCCAGTTTTCCCAACACCACTTATTGAAGAGATTGTGTTTTCTCCATCGTATTGGGTTGGCCAAAAAGTTAGTTTGGATTTTTCCATAACATCTTACGGAAAAATCCAAATGAACTTTTTGGCCAACCCAATATATTCTTGCCTCCTTTGTCATAGATTAATTGACCACAAGTGTGTAGGTTTATTTCTGGTCTTTCTGTTCTGTTCCATTGATCTATGTGTCTATTTTTGTGACAGTACCATACTGTTTTGATTAATGTAGTTTTGTAGTGTAGTCTGAAGTCAGGGAGTGGGATTCCTCCAGCTCTATTCTTTCTCAAGATTATTTTGGCTATTCGGGGTCTTTGTGTTTCAATACAAAATTTAAAATTGTTTTATTTCTGTGAAAAATACCTTTGGCATTTTAATAAGGATTGCTTTGAATCTGTATATTGCTTTGTGTAGTATGGACATTTTGACAATATTAATTCTTCCAATCTATGAATATGGTATATCTTTCTATCTGTGTTGTCTTCAGTTTCTTTCATTGGTGTTTTATAGTTTTCTGGGTACAGGTCTTTTACCTCCTTAGGTAGGTTTATTCCTAGGTTTTTTATTCCTTTTGATGCAGTGGTAAATGGAAATATGTTTCCTTATTTTCTCTTTCTGGTAGTTCATTGTTTGTGTATAGAAATGCAACAGGTTCCTATATATTAATTTTGTATCCTGCAACTTTACTGAATTCATTGATGAGCTCTTGTAGTTTTCTGGTGGTGTCTTTAGGATTTTCTGTGTGTAGTATCATATCACCTGCAAACAGTGACAGTTTTACTTCTTCCTTTCCGATTTGGATTCCTTTTATTTCCTTTTTTTTTTTTTTTCTCTGACTGCTGTGTCTGGGACTTCTAAAACTATGTTGAATAAAAGTGGCAAGAGTGGACATCCTTGTCTTGTTCCTGATCTTAGAGGAAATGCTTTCAGTGCTTTCAGGAGTCAACTGAGGGGTTTTACTCCTTTTAGGGCTAGAGAGGCTTGGGTGTTTTCAGACCCAGGCGGGCGGTGTCAGCCCCCCGAGGTGGTGGGGATGGCGTCGAGGGCCTAGGGGAGAAGCTGGCCTGACGGAGTGGGAGGGTGTGCACTGCAGAAGGAGGGCCTGCGGGGTGTCTTTCTTCTCTGGAAAGGAGGGGACAGGCCACGAGCCGAGGGCAGGGAGGCGAAGGCCGGGTGGGTTTGCGTGGTCGTGAGTGACCAGAGGGGAGTTGCGGGGTTGACGGGAGTGCTGAGAGCCCCGGGGCTGGGAACGTGGCTTTGGACAGGGGCCCGGGCGCCCTGTGTCGTGGCGGCCCCGCAGCACGTGCTGTGAAGAAAGCCCAGGCCATTCCTGCGGGGCAGGGGGTCCCTGGATGGGGCAGAGGACATGAGTGGGGGGACAGGAGCGTCCCTGGGCTGGTGCCTGGTGGGCGGGGTGGAGGGAGCGGAGGTGGGCGGGAGAAGCAGGACGGCTGAGGGGCTGGTGCGGCGGGGGCTCCGGGGCGTGGGGGCAGCGTGTGGCCAGGGAGGAGCAGGCTGGACAGGGGTGACCGCGAGAGTGGCCGCTGAAGTGAGGAGGAGGGGGACGGAGAAGGCTGGGGGTGGGCCGTCCAGGTGGGTGGAAGGTGTTGGGGACAGGGGGGCGGTGCGGCGGGGGGG
>NW_006784492.1:245168-261382 GCF_000442215.2 Lipotes vexillifer
GGCGGTGCGGCGGGGTGGGAGGGACGGCCTGGAGGGGGGAGTGGGGATGGCCGAGGCACTGCCTGGTGCCTAGAAGGGTGGGTGGGCTTAGGCGGATGTTGGGGCCGAGGAAGAGGAGAAGGGTGCTTCCAACAAAGGTGTGTTTGGGTGTCGACACGCAGAGAGAGGTGATGGGCGGCTGAGAGCTCCGGGAACGGGTTTGGCGCTCAGGAGAGGGTTCCGGGGTCAGGCCTTGGGGTCACCCACGTGGGGGCTTTGAGTTCAGAGAGGAAGTGGGTCCTCAGGGAGAGGGGACAGGGACAACGGAGCTGACCGCGCTGCCCCAGCGCGGGGCGCAGCAGCTGGGCTGCCTCCCTGGAGGGTCCCTTGGGAGCCGCTCACCAGGCCGCGTGGCCCGAGCAGCAGCTGTGCAGACGCCCTCGGGAAGCTGCTGCCGTCAGAGCCTCCGGGTCCCGGTCCCCTGCGGAGAGGTCTTCACAGGAAGGGGCCGTTCCCTCCTGAGGCAGCCCCGTGTCTGGCCCAGTCCCACACACAGTGGGCGCCCGGTGACACCGATGAACAGGTGAAGGGTCTCCCCGACGTCGGTGGGGGCCGTCAGGTGGCAGGCAGTGGAAAAGGGGCCCTTTCAGGATGAAAGCTTGGCGAGGGCGTTGGTTGTTGGTGGCAGTAAGGGGCCCGGAAGTGGCCCTGATGAGCGGAGTCCGCCCGCGCATCCTCCCGGGTGGTTCGGGCACTGCTGCAGTCGGAGTGGCCGTGGGCTCGGGAGGGCTTCGCAGGGGTCGGGAACGGGCGCTGGAATGGACCGGCGGGGATGAGGCGGCCGGAACACAGGGACCACCAGCGTGCATCCTGGTGTGTGTCTGCTGGGGGTGTGCTGGGTCCTCCGTGCGCGTGTGTGTCCCCGAGGGGTGTTGGGGGAGGTGGTGTGTGGCGGGTGCTGGCGCTGTGGGCACTGCTGGGGTGGTGGTTGTAGGTAGCTGCTGGGACACAGTGGCTTTGGGGTTGGGTTTGAGGAGCAGGGGTCTGCTGCTGGGCGCGTCCCACCACCGCTCCGCTGCCTCTCCGAGCCCCTCTGCATGGGGAGAGAGGAAGCCTAGAACAGCCGGGTTCAAGTCCACCTCTGACACTGATTAGCTGTGCAGCTGAAGACAAGTTACTTAACTTCTCTGTGCCTCCGTTTCCTCATCTGCAAAATGAGAATAATAATCGAACCTACATCATAGCGACGTTTCGCTCACAGGAGTTGGTAAGTGTAAAGCCCCCAGAGCGGCGCGGTGCACGCCGTGGGCCATGCAGCTTCCCCACTGCCGCCGTTCCGGGGCTGCCTTGCTCTTGTTCCCGCTTCTCCTCCGTGCGCTGGGTGCTTTCTGCCTCCTGGTCCTCAGTTTCTCTCCCTCCCGCTCGTTTCCGTGCCCTGTTGTGGTGGTTCTTTGTTGTTTTGGTCTTTTGACCCCGTGCTCAGCTCGGCCTGTTGCCCTGTGAACATCTGTTGCCTTTGCGGCACAGCCATGAGACCCGCAGCGCCGTCCCCACAGATTGCCGGTCTGCACGGGCAGAGGTGGAGGCCGAACTGCGGCTGTGCCAGTCACCCCCTCCTGGGATGGCTTTCCAGGCCCGTCTGCCGCAGACTCCTGGGCACCCGAGCATAGGGCCAGGGCTGGCACCCGCCCTGCTCCGGAGTGATGGCTGTTTGCCTCCTCTTTCCCCTCCCTCTCTGGGGACGGCGGGCTGCTGGGCAGGGCTGGGACCCTCTCTGTAGCTTCTTGGTCTGGGGCGCTGCCTGGCCCAGGTAGGCACTCACTCGGTGCCTGTGAGTGGAGAAATTCATCAGGACAGGACTCATTTTGTGCCAGATCTAAACCGTGGAAAGGGCTAGGCACCTGGTGTTTATTTCTAGATCTCGTTGGTTTGAGGGATGAGTGGCTGACGGTGGTAGCGGGGTGTGCAGAGAGGGGAGGCCCTGGTGTCCTCGCTGACTGAGCCATTGGGAGGTGGCCCTTGGAAGAAGCACTTCTTTCCGACCTGGTTACCTTTTCTGCTGAACAAGGAGGCTGGCTAATTAGATGCCTTCATCCGCTCCGCTGCTGTAACCGAGTTCCCTACACCGAGGGGCTTAAACCACAGGCGTTTATTTCTCCTAGTTCTGGGGCTGGAAGTCTGAAATCAAGGCGCTGGCAGATCCAGAGTCTGGTGAGACCCACTTCCTGGTTCCTCACATGGTGGAGAGCAGAGCGCAGGGGCTCCCGTGTCTCCTCTGAGCCACAAGGGCACTAGTCCCATCGTGGGGGCTCCACCCTCATGACCTCATCCAACCTGATCGCTGCCAAAGGCCCCGCCTCCAGATCATCCCACTGGGTTAGCATCTCCACGTATGAATTTGGGGACACAAACATTCAGCCCATAGCAGACAGTCTCTAGTCGGGGTGTTGCAAGTGCTGTCACCCACGTGTGGATCACTTGGGCCGTGCGCAGTGGGTCGGGGCTGGCCTCTGCCCAGAGCTCGGAAGCCGGGGCCTCTGAGCCCAGGAGCGAGAGCGGGAGCTCGGGTGGCAGACGTGCCGGGTGAGGTTGGAAACTAGCGCCCAGGGGTTTCTTCTGAATTTCACTGTCTGTTCCACCAGTTTTACTATTAACTGGTACAATTTAAGGAAAAATTAACCTGTAGGTTGGATTACAGAATGTGATTATTAGGTATCAAGATATTACTAGTATGAATTAGAAACTATTTTTAATCGATAGAAGAACATGGCAGTAAGAGTCTAATAGAAATGTTTGGGTAAACCACCTACAAGACTGTCATTGAATATTGTGTCACACAGTGTTGTGACTCCATGGTGGTCGGATGAATCATGGAGTAATTCTGCATATAAAACTGGGAAATTATTTTTTTCATACAGGCAACATCTGTTACTGTTTGGAAGAGAAAGCCGGGGTTTTTCTGTTCCTGGAGGAACCAGGAGGGCCTCGCTAACCCTGTCCCAGTGAGTTCACGGTGACAGCCTACACTGCCGGGAGCCAGACGCTGTTGTGAGCATTTTTCAGGTGGGATGTGTCACGCGTGCACTGCATCCCCTCGCCCCACCAATAGGGTGATTCCCCTTTTGCGAGTTTTCCAGTGGTTGCTGAAACAAGTGACCACAAACTCAGTGGCTTGAAACAACTCAGATTTACGCCCTTACAGTCTGGGACCAGGAGTCCAGAATCAGTGTCGCGGGCGGAGGCCGGGTGCAGGCAGGGCTACTTCCTCCTGGAGGCCCCCGGGGAGGCCCCTTCCCCCACTTCCAAGCCCGTTGCTCTGCTCTCTGACTCCCCCCTCCCACCGCCCTCCCATCTCCCTCTGCCAGGACCCTGTGATCACGGCCCCCCCTTCCCGCCCTCGGCGAATCCAGGGTGACCTCCCATCTCGGGACCCTTCACTCCATCACATCTGTGAGGTCCCCTCAGCCACGTGAGGTGACAGGTTCCAGGGATCTGGACGTGGCGTCTCTGGGGTGTTGTGTAGCCCACACCCCTTTAGAGGATCCAATGAGAAGACCCTGAAGCATAGTTCATGGCAGACTTTTAATATACACATTTTTAATGATGAATATTAAATAGTTAAATTCCAGTCCTAATATTTAAATGATTAATTTAGCATCACTTAGATATTGAATAACATGGTAGTTTATAAATAAATTGCTCTTTTCACTCTTATTGTCATGAAATAATTCTACTCAAGCATGCGTCCTACACGTCAGTGTTTTGTCACTTGCAGCTGCTCCTGGAGTCACCGAATAGTATACTTTCCATTTTGTCCAGTTCTTTCACTTTTTGGTGCATATACCTCAGTTACTCTGAGTTACACTTCTGTTACTGGAAACTTTATCCCAAGACGTGAGAATTTCTCCTGACAACTTTAAAACAATTATTTAAAAAACACATACTCTTTAAAAAACATGTTCTCTTATGTTTTGGATCTTCACAATACAATCACTCACTGTATTGCTTTTCAAAGTGATCTCTAAAGGGTTTTGTAGGGAGAGGAGTCCTCCCAGCAGGCCTGGCTGCCGCCCTCTACAAGGCCTGTGTGTGGGGCTGTCCCTGGGCTGGCGTCCGGGAGCTGGGGTGTTGGGATGGGGGGCTCCCTGGGCCTCCCCTGCTGTGTCTGTGCTGACACCCTTCCCCACTCCCCGGGGCTGGAGTTCAGTGTGTGCCTGGCAGAGGGGCCTGTGGAGCCTGCGGGCCCGCAATGAGAGCCCCGGTTCTGAGTCTCTGACGAGCTTCCCTGGGGACAGCGTGTCGCTGGGGGGTGGAGTGCGGCCCGCATGACTCCACGGGATGGGGTTCTGGAAGCTGGCGCCTGTTTCCTCTGGACCTCGCCCACGGGCCCTCTCCCTTCAGTGGTTCTGCTTCACAGCCCTTCACTGTGATGGATCAGAGCCTTGAGTATACATGAGCCCTGCGTGTCCTGCTGGAAGCCCAGCGGTGGTCTTGGGGATCCCGACATGGGTTTTTTTCAGTGACAACCAGTGCTTTCCATTGTGAAGTCATCCCCCTGGCACAGTTCAGTTTAAATTCCTTTGCCCTTTTTGGTTGTTTCCTCTGTGCTGTCAGGCAGCCTCTATAGTATCAGGTTGGCCAAAAAGTTCCTTTGGGTTTTTCTGTAACATCTTATGGGAAAACCCAAACGAACTTTTTTGGCCAACCCAATACTTCAGACTAATGTGTTTTCTCCACACGGTGCTTTGTTCAAAATAAATTACTTGAGCGAGGATGGTGGATATGAGGGAAAACAAGCTGACAACGCTTCCTGGGGGAGAACTTTGCGTGGAGGGAGCTTGTGATCAAAGACGGGGCTGGACTAGGGGTCACGCAGCTGCCTTTCCACCCTCGGCTCTGCTCCTGGCTCAGTGCATGGCAGGGAGCTCTGGGGAGCTGGGCACTGGTCCTTGGACCACACCCTTGAGTGATTAGGGTCCAAGGGCTCTCCTCTTTCCATCCAGACAGGGAGGAAGCAGATTCTGCGGGAGTCCTGTGTTCCTCAAACCCGGGGTGGGATTAGCCTTGGCGAGATCGGAGTTGAGGAGGATACCAGCCCTGGGAAAGGCCTTCTGCTTTGGAAGGTTTCTTAGGCTGACTTTAAGGTTTGCTGCACAGAGGTAGTGTGTCTCCTTCACGTTGCCATTTGTGTGGCAACGAGAGACCCTTCCTGTGACGGTTTTGTTGTGAGTTACCTTTTCCTGTTTGGGTAGTAGCGGTGAGCAGTGTACATATGAGGATCTTTAACAGCGAGCCCTGTGTTCTTCCTCCTTAGGGCATTATTTCAAGGAGAACCACGGCAGCTTCCAGCATTCCCTGAACCACGGATCCGCCGGTGTAGTGAGCTATGCTCCTGGGCTCGGAAGCACATTGAGATGTACAGAGCGGGGGACCTGGGGGAGCGGCCGCTGCTCGGGACGGCGCCCCCCCGGATGCGGAGCGTGGAGGTGGCTAGAGGAAGGGCGGGGTACGGATTTGCGCTTTCCGGGCAGGCGCCCTGTGTGCTCAGCTGTGTCATGAGAGGCAGCCCTGCGGATTTTGTGGGCCTCCGTGCTGGCGACCAGATACTTGCTGTCAACGAGATCAACGTGAAGACAGCGTCCCATGAGGACGTGGTGAAGCTAATTGGGAAATGTTCTGGTGTCCTGCACATGGTGATTGGTGAGGGCATCGGCCACCTGGAGTCCTGCTCCAGTGATGAAGAGGTTGGGTTTTATGAAGGTAAAGGCTGGCTGAAGCCCAAGCTCGACTCTAAGGCGTTAGGTATAAACAGAGCAGAGAGAGTCGTTGAGGAAATGCAGTCCGGAGGGATTCTCAACATGATCTTTGAAAACCCTGGTCTTCGAGCAAGCAGTTCAGAGCCCTTGAAGTTGAAACAAAGATCCCTTTCAGAATCAGCCACTGGGCGATTTGACCTTGGCCATGAAAGTGTAAATAATCCAAATACCAGCCTGCTTTCTAAGGAGGAGATACCGAGAGTTGTGAATGATGATTCTGTTTTCAGCGTTGGGCTGGAGACTCACGAAGACTTTGGGGTGGACGCGAGCATTTTGAACGTGGCCATGGTTGTGGGCTACTTGGGCTCCATCGAGCTGCCGTCCACCAGCTGCAGCCTGGAATCAGACAGCGTGCAGGCCATCCGGGGCTGCCTGCGGCGCCTGCGGGCCGAGCAGAAGATCCACTCGCTGGTGACCATGCAGATCATGCACGACTGCGTGCAGCTCTGCACGGACAAGGCCGCTGTCCTGGCCCGATACCCGGCCGAGAGGCTGGCGTTCAGCGCCGTGTGCCCAGACGACAGGAGGTTTTTCGGGCTGGTGACCATGCAGGCGGCCGACGACGGGAGCCTGGCGCAGGAGGAGGAGGGTGCTTTGCGGACGTCCTGCCACGTGTTCATGGTGGACCCGGACCTGTTCAGTCACAAGATCCACCAGGGCCTCGCCCGGCGCTTCGGGTTTGAGTGCACGGCCGACCCTGACACCAACGGCTGCCTGGAGTTCCCCGCGTCCTCGCTTCCAGTCCTGCAGTTCATCTCCGTGCTATACCGGGACATGGGCGAACTGATTGAGGGTGTGCGGGCCCGGGCCTTTGCGGACGGGGACGCAGACGCTCACCAGAACACCAGCACCAGCAGCAACAGCGACAGTGGCATCGGGAACTTCACCCACGAGGACAGAAGCAGCCGGGTGCTCGTGCTGGACCTGGGCGCCAGCTCGAGCAGGCACGGCCCCAGCGGCAGCGCCTGGGAGGGTGTGGTCGGGCGGGGCTCCCAGCCCTGGGGCGGCCCCTGGAACGGGGCCTTCGGCCACGACCCCGAGGGGGCCCCGTTTGAGGCCGCTCCGCAGGCCGACAGGTGCCGGGACCTCGGTAAGCACCTGGGGCCCACTCCTCACGTGGAAGGCCCCCCGGCCTCCTTGCGGTGCTCGGTTCCTTCTTCCAAGAGGGGCGCCGCGGGCCCCGGTGGTGGCTTTGGCCAGCGGTGGCTCCCGGTCCACGTCCTGCAGGAGTGGCAGTGCGGGCACACCAGCGACCAGGAGTCTTACACGGACTCTACTGACGGCTGGTCCAGCATCAACTGTGGCACGCTGCCCCCTCCCATGAGCAAGATTCCCGCTGACCGCTACCGGCTGGAGGGCAGCCCTGTGCAGCCCGTGCCCAGCACCCAGAAAAGGGACTGGGCCAGGAAGGCTCTCGGGATGCAGAACATTTTCGGCCCCCATCGAAATGTTAGAAAGACTAAGGAAGACAAAAAGGTAAGCCTGTTAGGGGAGGGTCAGGAAAGGTGAGCGTGCTTTCATAACTCGGTCAGTTACTGATGTGAGACGGCACCTTCATTGCCCAGTTCCCAGTCCTGCCTTCCTCTGGCTGCCCTGGCGGCCTATGTCTGCTTCAGGGCACGTCTGCCTGGATTTGCCCTGGCTCTGGGCGGGGCGGGGCGGGACGTCAGGTGGGACAGGTGGTGGTGGCAGAGATGGTGACCTCCTGGCCAGGGTGAGGCCCTCCTCCCCTCTGCCCACCCTTTCCTGCTGCCGTGGTGTTCCGGAGGGGCCTGTTCCGGCAGCCCCTTTGAAGCCCACTTCGTCTCTGGCCCCAGTGGCTGAGGCCTCACGCCCTTTTGAAGCGAGAAAATTCTGGAAGCACAGAGACTGGTCGCTTCAGGACGGGGAGCTTCACTTTGGTGTTTCCTTCATTGAGAAAGTCCTGCTACAAGAAAAACGCCAGCTGAAGCCGGCAGTGGCTCGTGGCTTGAGCATCAAACAGCCGGGGGCGGGGCCGGGAGCTTGGTTCGGAGTCGGGGGAGGGACTCAGCACAGCAGGAGGGCTGGCCCTCAGCTGGGCTGGCTTGGAAGGAACCGTTCTCAGAGGACCTTTGTGATTTAAAACACCTTTTCTGGGTTTGTTCACATTTTTGTTCCCAGCAGCTGAAAATCCCACAGGAAAACCCTCCAAAGACTGGAGGAGTGCTGTGGCCTGGGCTGTGGAGTTTGTTGAACGTTTTGTTCAGGATCCGTCCCCTTCCCAAGTCTTACTATTTTTCATCGTAGAACACATCAGAGAAAACTTAAAGACGAAGGAAAGGACAGGCCTCCCCATAGTTTTAGCTCCCCTAAATGACCATGTAGCACTGTGATGTATCTAAGCATAGCTTTGTGCTTTTGAAAAAAACACAGTTGTAGTCACGCAGGTTTTGACTGAATTCCTACAGTGGCCGGGCTAGCGGGACTTCTGCCCTTGTGCACACCTTCCCTCCCGTTCCCTCGGTGGAACTGCATGGGCTGGGGTCTCCTTTCACCTGCGGTGTGGGCAGTGTGGGCGGCGTGGGCGGCAGCTTCGGCCTGGGCTTCCCTGGTTGGGGGAGGGCTTAGGGAGGGAAGGCCCTGGAAGGTGGCTAAAATGTTATCAGAAATTGGGGAATTCACCACCTCTTTTAACATAACCCACAAATGGGTTTTCTCCATTGCCACTGTGCATGTGAATTGTGTCACTGGCAGGAATAAATGGTGTTTGTCTGGCAGACTGCGGTGCACCCTCATGCCCGTTCACTTGGTGGCAAGTCTTAGACTCCCCACAGGGCCTCTGACCTCAGGAGACCCAGAGACAGGGTGCCGTGCTCCCTGCTCTCCAGGCGAGGTGACCGGTCCTTGAGGGCTAAGTGACTTGTCTAAGGCTCAGCAGTCAGGACGAAGCAGGTTCATGAGTCAAACCTCGGGCTTCGTCGTCTCTTTTGTTTTAAAGACTTTATTTTTAAGAGCAGTTTTAGGTTTATAATGAAATTGAGAGGAAGGCACAGAGAGTTCTCTCTACCCTCAAAGGCGTGCAGCCTCGCCACCATCAGCATCCCTCACCGGAGGGTACCTTTGTCACAGTCAGTAACCCTGGAGTCCATAGTTTATATTAGGGTCGCTGTCGGTGGTGCGCATTCTGTGGGCTTGAACAGATTATAGTGACGTGTATTCACCATTGTAGAATCAGACAGGGTGGTTTCACTGCCCTAAAAGTCCTCCGTGCTCTGCCTGTTCAGCCCTCCCCTGCTCTCCCCCAGCAACCACTGATTTTTTTCCCTGTCTCCGTAGTTTTGCCTTTTCCAGCTGTCATATAGTTGGAATCATAACAGTCTGTAGCCTTTTCAGATTGGCTTCTTTCACTTAGTGATATGCATTGAAGTTTCCTCCATGTCTTTTCACGGCTTGATAGCTCATTTCCTCTTTAGCACTGAGTACTATTCCGTTATCTGGAGGTACCACAGTTTATGTATCCATTCACCTTCTGAAGGACACCTTGGTGACTTCCAAGTTCCGGCAACTATGAGTAAAACTGTTGTAAACATCTGTGTGCATGCAGGTTTTGGTGTGGACATAAGTTTTCAACTCCTTTGGGTAAGTACCAAGGAGTGGGATTGCTGGCTCGTGTGGTGAGAGAATGTTTGGCTTTGTAAGAAACTGTCTTCCAAAGTGGCTGCGCCGTTTTGCATTCCCACCAGCAGTGATGAAAATTTCTGTTGCTTCACATTTTGGCCCCAGTTTGGTGTTGTCAGTGTTCAGGGTTTTTGCCATCCTGACACGTAGGTAGTGGCATCTCACTGTTGTTTTACTTTGCATCTCCCCTGATGACATGTGAGGTTGAGCATCTTTTCATATGCTTACTTGTCATCTGTATATTTTCTTTGGTGAGGTGTCTGTTAAGATCTTTGACCTATTTTTAACAGATTGTTTGTTTTCTTACTGTTGAGTTTTTTTTTTTTTTTTTAAGAAATAGGCCTTTAGTTCCTTTTTTTAAATATAAATTTATTTATTTATTTGTTTTTATTTTTGGCTGCGTTGGGTCTTCGTTGCTGTGTGCGGGCTTTCTCTAGTTGCGGCAAGCGGGGGCTACTCTTCCTTGTGGTGCGCGGGCTGCTCACTGTGGTGGCTCCTCTTATTGCGGAGCATGGGCTCTAGGTGTGTGGGCTTCAGTAGTTGTGACACGCGGGCTTCAGTAGGTGTGGCACACGGGCTCAGTAGTTCTGGCTCGTGGGTTCTAAAGCGCAGGCTCAGCAGTTGTGGCGCACGGGCTTAGTTGCTCCACGGCATGTGGGATCTTCCCGGGCCAGGGATTGAAACCGTGTCCCCTGCATTGGCAGGCGGATTCTTAACCACTGCGCCACCTAAGTTCTTTGTTTATTTTGAGTAGCAGTCCTTCATCAGATGTGTCTTTTGCAGATATTTTCTCCCATTCTGTGGCTCGTCTTTTCATTCTCTTGATATTGTTTTTCACAGAGTAGAAGTTTTAAATTTTAATGAAATCCAGCTTATCAATTCTTTCTTTGGTGGATCGTGCCTTTGGTGTTGTACCAAAAAGGCATCACTAAACCCACGGTCATCTGGGTTTCCTCCTGTGCTATCTTCTAGGAGTTTTATGGTTTTTTATTTTACATCCAGGTCTATGATCCGTTTTGAGTTAATTTCTGAAGGGTGTAAGGTCTGTATCTAGATTCACTTTTTTTTTTGCACGCGGATATCTCTTGTTCCAGCACCGTTTGTAGAAAAGACAATCATTGCTCCCTTGTATTGTCGTTGCCCCTTTGTCAGAGAGCAGTGGACTATACTTAGGAGGGCCTTGGGCTTCTTTTTTTTTTTTTCCTTGCGTTATGCGGGCCTCTCACTGTTGTGGCCTCTCCCATTTGCGGAGCACAGGCTCCGGACGCGCAGGCTCAGTGGCCATGGCTCACGGGCCCAGCCGCTCCGCGGCATGTGGGATCTTCCCGAAACGGGGCACGAACCCGCGTCTCCTGCATCGGCAGGCGGACTCTCAAGCACTGCGCCACCAGGGAAGCCCCTTGGGCTTCTTTTTAATGTTCTTTAACCTTCAACAAAAATGTAGTGAAAACCAAGGTATTGGCTGTTACTGCTTATCCTGTAACAAAGGAATGAAGTATTCGACGCGGGACTGATGTTTCCAGGGCTGGAAAGCAGCAGCGTAGCATTCCGCGTTCGCAGTGTGCTTTATTTCCTTATTTGCCCTATGAGCTCATTATCTTACTGACAAGGAGAGTAGGGTTTATACACATTGAGCGACTTGCCCACAGTCAGGTGGCGTTCCTTTCGTGACGTGATGGGACACATGATTTATCTAAAAATAAGTAGTAATAAAATTGTATTGTATTGCGTTCCAGCTCTAATCTCTGGAAGTGTATCCATTGGTCTTTGCTAACTGGGTTCCCCTGCATTATTAGTGCAGTCTAATCCCACAGCCCCTGCTGGAGCGGCAGAAGCTTCCAGGGTCCTCAGGTGGGCTGCCTGGTGTCCTTCCTGGCCTGGCTCGAGCTGGCTGGCGGCTTGTCAGGATGAGCGGAGGACAGGCCAGGAAGGGATGGAGGAAGGAAGTGCTGGAAATGCGAAGAGGAAGAGACGTTAGGAGCAGGGGGGGAGGGGCCAGAGGCTGTGGAAGGTCGAGCAGTCGGTGTCCGGAGTTACTGTCAGTTCCTCTCCGTGGTGACAGTGGCTTCAGTGTCTTACTCTGTGCAAAATCAGGCTGTGTCTGCCAGCATCTGGCCAGGAGACAGAAAACACACCAGCGATTTGAACAGGGAGACGTTAGCCTGAAGAATCGGTAGCCAGACCGGAGGTGGCCCCCTGCCAAGCGAGCGCTAACGGAACCCCAGGGAGAGGGCGGCAACCAGGCGGAGCCTTAGCAGCAAGGGGAGGAGGCCCTGGGGCTGCAGCCAGGGCTGCCCGGGGAACAGGCTGCCGGAGAAGGATGGCCCTGAGCAGGATGCGGGCACAGCCTGATCCCGCCGCCTGGAAAACAGCCCGACGGGCACCAGCGCAGCCCCGCTGGGAGAGCCGGCCGTCGAGCCCGCGCCGGCAGAGCACCGTCTGCAAGGCCCAGCTCCAGGGTCCGGCGCTGGCAAAGAGGTGTGCGCTGGGCGCTAAGAGGCGAGAGACTCGGCCGCCTGGCCCAGCCCAGCATCTGGCGCCCTCTGCACACAACATCTGATCTTCACGCAACCCGGGAACTCAGCAGGGCGCCCCGCGCAGCGCGCAGCTGTCCTGGGAGCGGAGATGCGCTCTCCCCTCCTTGCTGTTTGTTGTTGTTTGTTTAAGGGCTTTCCTGAGCAAATTCTGTCTGGTGCATTCTTTGTTGTGTGTGGCCACGATGTCTCGGCTTGGTTCGCTTAGAGGTCAGCTAGTGACGGGGCAGAGATTTCCTTCGATGCCTGGAGCCGGTCAGTCTCGGTCTTTGCCGAGGGGCCTGTGTGTGTGGAGCCTTCAGTGCTCAGCCAGGCAGCTGATGGCCCCGCTTGGGCCTCCACTCCTGCCGGTGCAGCCGCAGCGCTGCGCATGGGCACAGCCCTCCATGGCCTTGTGGATTCTGGGGAAACCTTGGAGCTTTTCACACCCCTAGCGGACTTCTCACCACCGCCCCCCAGCTTCTCCTTTTACACCAGCCTTGGCCACCTGTGCCCCTGAGGGGTGTTGCTTGTGGCCAGTGAGGGGCAAGCACACCTGACCCCAGGCCTGGGGAGTGGCCACTGCCAGGATGCCCTCCCCATAGTGCCCTCTCTCTCTCTCTCTCTCTCTCTCTCTCTCTCTCTCTCTCTCTGTTTCTGTCTGTCTCTGTCTCTCTCGCAGCCCTAGGATGGTCTTTAGTGGTCTCTGTGTTTATGATTGCTTCCATGTTATACTTGACAGCTCTTTGTATTAAATGTTCCCTTTGAAAGTCTGGCACGCAGGCTTTCTGTTCTGTATGCACAAAGCAAGCCAACTCTTAGAGGGGCTATACCACTGCATTCAGTCACCAGCTGGTCTCTGAGTCCTACCAGTTCTCTGTCCAGTCAGTCATCTTTGCAGGATGCTCCTTTACCAGGGCTTTGTCACTGTCTTCTTGGTCCTTTATACCCTAGCTCAGTCCAGATCTCGGCTTTCTGGGACCCCTTACTCCTGTGGAAGCCTGGAGGAAAACCGGCCAAAGAGAAGGCCCACTTTTCCCACGCTTGCTCGTTCAGGTGGACACCTCTTCGCCTCTCAGGCTCTTTTATTACACTGGTCAAGTGGGAGGTTTGCAGAGGGAATGCTCGGCATTTTGACCTCCTCCCAGTCACATCCAATGCTCTGACTCCTAGTGCGCTGACCGGGGCAATGCTCCTGAACTGTTTCCTCCTTGGGGAGCCCTGAAATATTGGGCTGGGGGCTGGGAGGGCATCACTCGTAGACTTAGCCGAGTGTATGACATTGTTGACGAGAGTTAAATAATGTTTATAAATGGATGCTTTTCCATTTTATTAAGTCTGTTAAGAGTTTGGGTGGGGCTGCCCAGGGCTGGTGTGGAGGCTCCCCGTTCATCAGGAGCCAGGTTCCTTCTGTTGTTTGCTGCATCGTCCGCCTGGCTGTGCCTCCACTTGAAGGTGCAGACGGAGACACAGCTCAGCTTCCGCTACATTCCAACCCGCAGGAGCGAGGAGCCTGCAGGAGGAGGGGGGAGCCTGCAGGAGGAGGGGGGAGCCTGCAGGAGGTGGGGGGAGCCTGCAGGAGGAGGGGGAGCCTGCAGGAGGTGGGAGGGAGCGGTGGAGGGGGGAGCCGGGGAGCCTGCAGGAGGTGGGGGGAGGCTGCAGGAGGAGGGGGAGCCTGCAGGAGGTGGGAGGGAGCGGTGGAGGGGGGAGCCTGCAGGAGGTGGGAGGGAGCAGTGGAGGCCCAGCAGAAGCTGCACAAGCTCTTGCTGCTTCTCATTGTCCAGGCCTCATCACGTGACTACACCCTGCTGCATGGGGGCCTGGGAAGTGTGGCTGCACAGGCAGGTGTGCAGCCCAGATGTCCATCACTGAGAGGGGACTGTGGCTCTGGGCTCTGCCATGGGGGGTGGCGTGGGGTATTACCCACGTGGAAAGCCCCCCAAGACGCCCGAAGCGAAAAAGCAGGTCACGTGTACATATTTAATATGATCCCGCTTTTGTGTAACATATTTCAATACCCTCCAAATAAACCTATGACATTTTAAAGCATGCATATATTTATATGTAAGTATATAGAAAAAATTAAAAGGCAACACTCCAAACAGATAGTAGTAGTTACCTCAGGTTAGTAAGTGAAAACTGGGAAGCATCCAGGACACTATAATTTTATTTTGTGTTGTTTTGATTTTTTTATTATGGGAATCTGAACATATTTTACTTACTAAAAATAATGCCTTCGGAGAAACAAATGAAAATTACTTTCTTAATTCTTTTAATGAGAGCAAAGTGAGGATTGGTACTGGAAGCTGTAGTGGTATTTCTATGGCATTGCTAATGACAGGCTCATCAGCTATCCAGCCAGGAGAGTATTGGATTCAACAGACAGATCTTGTGCAGTTTTTCTAGTACAATGAGAGGAAGTTTTAAAATAGATTCTAAAAAAATTCTGGAGAATACTAAAAAGGCCAGGTTAGGGGCCCATGATAAATTCCCTCTAAAAACAGCAGCTTTGATCTTCACGCCTTGTAAACAATGCCCTTGGGCATCATTGCATCACTCTCTGCCCAAGCAAGAGGAAAGGAAGCGAACAGTGGAGAGAGAGTCAGCCGGTCTGGGGGAGATAACACCACCGGACAGAGGGGCCGGGGGGCCGGGGGCGGGGGCCGGGCTGGGAAGGGCACTCTGGGCTCCTTAGCTCCCTACGGGCTCGCTCTGCGCAAGGCCTTCCTTCTGACCACGTGCACTGAGCGCTCTCTGGGGGGCTCGGTGCTGCATGTGGATCTTGAGACCCAGGCCGGTGGAGGCACTCGGGGGAGCAGGGGAGAAGCGCTTGGGCCCTCCTGGAATAGGCAGGGCAGGGCTTCCCAGAGCTGGACGCAGTCTGTAGGACGGAGAGTGGGGGACACTGAGGTGAAGGAAACGGGAGCAAAGGAGCAGAGACACAAAGCAATGCCACCCCTTACTGTTCTTTGGTTTTGTATAGTTTCCAGGAAAAGGGAGAATATTCAGAGCTAAGTGGCCACTGCCAGAATCAGAAGTGTTTGAAGTGCTTGAATCCCTTATTGATTAGTTTTGCTGTTTCTTCAGCTTTATAAAAATGGCTTTATAACACAGTCTCATACAACCTGTTTTGAAATCACTGAATATCATTTCAAAGATTTATCCATGATACCATCTGCAGCTGCAGTTCATCATTCTAACTATGTAACATTCCATTGTGTGAGTATACCACCATCACACACCCACGCATGTGCGCGCGCGCGCACGCACACTCACAGAGCCATTAACAAAATGACTGATGATGCGTTGGTGAACATTCTCGCACACGTCTCCAGGTGTGTATATGAAGGCATTTCTCAGGGTCTATCCAAAGAACGGAATGGCTGGTTTGCATCAGGGCCGGGTGTTAAGCTTTTGGTCTCTGTATCCGTTCATATTGACAGTAGACAGGTCTCTGGAGCAGACACAGCTTTAATTACTGATGTACAATACGACAGTGGTTCCCCTGTGCCCAGTCCTTGCCCTGGACAGGAGCAATGAGAACCACATCGGGTATCACCCCTCAACTCCCCAAACAGGGATCCAGGAGATTATGCACGTGCTGCCCCCTTCCCCTCCTTAAGGGAGAGAGAAACCGTTACTCTAAGCAAATCCTCTTTCTAGACAGGGGAAAAATCCTGGGTCTCTCCTCTCACCCTTTGCAGTGCAGGTGGGTGTCTTCAGGAGGGACATAAGATCAGCCTCTTTGGGAGGTGTTCCAGGCCTCATTCCTTTGAAATGTCAGTCTCACCTGGAGTTCTCACCATCTCTTTGGTCATAATTTAACTGCTGAGTCCCAGGATGTGGAAACTTTTAGTACAGGTCCCAAGTCTCAGTAAAATTTGCTCAGAATGCTGTAACCGTGCAGAAACATGCTGTTTTCCTGGCAGTCCCGTACCAGCTACTGTAAGAACTCAGATCGCTCCACATCCTTGCTGAAGCTTGCCTTCGCCAGACTCCTCCAATTTTTGCCAATCTATTAGTTGTAAAATGGTATCTTGTTGCGGCTTTAGTTTGCGTTCCCTCGAGCACAAATATTTGATTTCCTCTTTGTGAGGGACCTACTGAAAACTTTGCCCATTTTTCTGTTGGGTTGTCTTTCTCTAATTGGTAGGAGTTACAGATTTTGGCTATTAACCTTTGCCGATTACAAGCGTTCCATGAAAGCCCTCTCCATGTTCCGTGGGCTGTGGCATTTTTTTTTTTTTTTTTTTTTTTTTTTTTTGGG
>NW_006784492.1:261498-265704 GCF_000442215.2 Lipotes vexillifer
TTTTGCGGTACGCGGGCCTCTCACTGCTGTGGCCTCTCCCGTTGCGGAGCACAGGCTCCGGACGCACAGGCTCAGCGGCCATGGCTCAACGGGCCCAGCCGCTCCGCGGCACGTGGGATCTTCCCGGACCGGGGCACGAACCCGTGACCCCTGCATCGGCAGACGGACTCTCAACCACTGTGCCACCAGGGAAGCCCTGCTGTGGTATTTTGATGAACAGAAGTTATTCACTTTAATGTCATCCAGCTTGTCAGCCTTTATCTTGCACTTTTGACATAACACATTCACTACTACCCTGAGGACAGAAAGATTTTCTCCTTTTTTTTCCCCTAAAATTTTTTGGAGTTGATTTTCGTGAATGGAATAAGGTGGGTGGCAAGTTCATTTTTTCCTCTATGTGGACGACCAGTTGTTGGAGCACTAAATTCAGGCTCTCACGAGGCCCAGTGGTGCCCTCTGCCATGTGCCGTGTGTTCACATACGTGGGTTCTCCAAAAAATCAAATGCTATTGACTTTTTTATTGGGAGAACTGACATATGTAGGGTATCGAGTCTTTCTATCCATGAAAATGGTACCTCTCTTCATTTATTTAGGTTTTCTTTATTTTCTTTCAGTAAAGTTTTATAGCTACCTTCATAAATGTTGTTAATTAGATTTTTTTCTTAGATTATTTGGCCAGATTTATTCCTAGGTACCTTATACATTTTATTACTATTGTAAATGGGTACCTACTTAAAAATTGTAAATGTTAACTTTTGTGATATATAAAAGTACAATTGATTCACTGCTTTCTTTGTGCAGCTGCCTTGCCAGGATCACTTCTGTTCGTATTTGTTAATACTTGTCATCATGAATGGGTGTTGAATTTTGGCCTTTCTTTTTTGGTTCTTTTTGTGTTCATTGAGACAATCAAATGGGCTTCCTCCTTTAAAATGCTAACGTGGTATATTACACTGATAGAGTTTTGAATATTGAACCATGCTTGCATTCCTGAGATAAGCCTAACTTGTGCTTATCTTTTTATACACTAATGGGTTTGGTTTGCTAGTGTTTTTGTAAAATTTTTGAGTCTGTGTTTATGAGTAAAACTGTCTTATAGTGTTCCCTTCTCTCATTGTTTTTGTCTGGTGTTGATATCAAGTTTATTCTAACCTCATAAAGTTATAAAATCAATCGTGGCATTTTTCTCCCCCTTTTCCTCCTCTTCTTCCTCACATTCTTCCTTTTTGGTGTATTGAATCTCTTATTTAAAAACCCTATTAGAGATGAAATCTATTTTGTCTGTTATTAACATAGCTACACAAGCTTTCTCTGAGTCAGCATTTTCTGTCCTTTTATTTAAACTTTTCCATTTCTCCATGTTCTAGGATTGTTACTATGAGTGGCAGGTAGTTGGATGTTTTTCCTGATCCAATTTGACGTTCTGAGATTCAAGAGTAAGACTGTAACAAATTGGCAAATTTAGTCCATTTATATTTATTGGGATTACTGGCATGTGTAGTTTTGGTTCCATGATGTTACTGTGTACTTTCTGTAAGTCTGTTTTTTCCTAGGCTCTCTCCTCCTTTCCTGCCTTTGTTTGTGTTTTGTTTTCAAGGCTGTTGTTGGTTTTCCTGCTTTCTTCATCACCTCCTTTATTGGCTTGGAAGTTTTGCCACACACCTTGTTTCTGTCTTTTTAAGGTTTTCACTCTTGATGACTGCCTGGCTCTTAGATATTTATTGAATAAACAAACATATTCCTTAATTTTCTGTCTTGAGTTGGATGTCCTTTCCTACTTATTCACCCTTTTCTTCCTTGAGCAGGACACCCAGTCTTGGCTTCTTTCTCGAGAAGGTGATTCACTGTGACCAGGAGCCCTTCTTCAGCCCCCACACGTTATTCCAGAGTCACTGCTCTGTGTTTGTCCAGTGTTGTGTTGGAAATGGAATTTTGTTGATTTTAAAATTGATTTGATTTTGGGCTTAGAATTCTTCCTGATGTGGAGAGTTTTGTAGCAACCAGATCTCACAAGTTGTGCTTGTTACTCAGCTGTTGTCCCTCAGACCCAAGCCCACCTTCTGTGATGGGCTCTGGGAAGGGGGTCTGTGCCCTCTTCCCCTTGCCAGCTGGGTCCCCACCTGGCTCTGCTCCCAGCGGCCAGGCGAGAGGAGGAGGGTCCTCCTGCCACTGCCGCTGAGTCCAGTTTGCGGTTTCCCTGCCTTGTCCGGGGCCTTGTCACCCCCCAGACACCAGCTGTTGCCTGTGCCCCCTCTGAGGTCCGAGGTGCGGGTCCCACCTGCCCCCCATCTGGCTGCAGAGTTTAAATAAGTCCTCCTCTTCTCATACTGTCCCAGCCCCGGGGGTGCAGCCGCTTCCCGTCCTGGCATCTTGGAGTCTCTTTCTGCCCTTTCAGTTCTCTGATTCCTGGTTAGCAGTTCTTTGTGGGAAATTCTCTGTTGAGCAGTTGCTGTGGTTTTGCTTTCTGACTGATATGATGGGAGAAGTAAGTATGTCAGCTGGAAATCCTACTCCTCGGCTTCTCTTGGGCAGGTCTTCAGGTGGTCTGGTCTCTGTTTTAAGCTAAATGGCATCCGTGGTTAATTTGTTCAGTAAGTGTTTACTGAGCACCTGCTGTGTGCCAGGCACTGTTGAGGGGGGACACAGCCCTTGCCCCACTGGGGCTTCTGGTCTAGTGTTTATACCCTTAAGTTAGGAGTTTCTGGTTCTGACTGTGGTGCAACGAGATCTGGGTCTGGGCCCTGCTGGCCGTGTGGGCCCGAGCAGGCCCTTCACTGGCTGCTGGGTTCTCATCTGTAGGTTGAGGAGGCTGGACTGGCTGGTCCAGGTCACTGCTTGTGCTAAAATGAGACCTCTCCCTGGGCGGTGGGCAGGCGGGCAGGCGTCAGCGGCCCGGTTCTGCCCTCACTGCATCTGCTGGCTGTTTCTCCTCTCGAGGGCTTCCCTCAGGGGCCCTCCGCCTTCCTGTTCTGAGTTGACCGTCCAGAGCAGGGTACCGGAGCGCAAAGGGCTCACGCTGAGGACCATGCCGGCGGCTGGCCCTCGTACGGGGCGCTTGCGGGCAGAGAGGCGGAGCTGGGGCAGCCCTCAGCCCCTCGCCTTCCCAAGCAGTTAAGATGAGTTGTTTGCGATTTAAGAAGTGGAGCTGACTTTGAAGAAAGCGGATCTGTAGCCATTTTTGCCTAATCGCTGCTGTTTAGTTCTGTCTGGGGAGAGTGAGTGATGTAATGCCAGCAGGGGGCGCCAGATCAGCGGGGATTTTCAGCAGTTTATTGATGCGCAGCCGTCCTCATACACCGGGGTGGGGGGTGGGGACTCTCGCTGAGGAGCAGCCGGGGAAGAGCTGAAGCTTCTCCCTGTTGGTGAAATGTCACCACGGGGTCGATTCACACCTCTGTAGGCGTTATTCCTCCTCTGAGGCCCCAGTCCCGCAACGCGCCCGTGCACGGCCACGTGTAGACGGCTGCTTTCCTTCCGGCCGCGTGGACCCCCCCTGTCCCCAGTGATGGGCTCCCTGTTACTGGGCACCCAGGTCCCCACGCAGTTTTGCTCTCGTGCGTTCTCTGAGCAGATGCCACCCGGCCAGGC
Organism: Lipotes vexillifer; assembly: GCF_000442215.2. Taxonomy (NCBI): domain Eukaryota; kingdom Metazoa; phylum Chordata; class Mammalia; order Artiodactyla; family Lipotidae; genus Lipotes; species Lipotes vexillifer. The sequence goes on from NW_006784492.1 coordinate 265,088, forward strand.
AGGTGGTCCCAGAAGGGAGCACACACAGAGCAAAGGCCCCTGCTGCTCCCAGGGCTTCCGGGCAGCTGGGGAGATGGTGCAGGGGGTTGGTGCTGGGGATCTGTGGTTCCAGTTCCTGTTGAGAGTGGAAGCCTCGGGACCCCCCCCCCGCAGCAAGGGGCTGAAGGGGGCTCTTGAAGGGGTGCACCGTGCGGTGAGGAGGGGCCCTGGGGCAGGGGTGAGGATCTCTAGAGAGATCGCTGGGCTCCAGGTACATTTTACACATAGACTCAGCTTTGGGCATATTTTTTGAAAAAGATATTTCTTAGACAAATCTTTCTTGAGAATATGTCAAATTTAGTAACTTGCTAACAAGGCCCCGCAGTGAGCAGAGGGTGCTGCTCGCGGGGGTGGGGTGAGGGCAGAGAAGGGGGACTTGGACACAGACGCGGGGAAGGGTGTGGGTCTTGACAAGGCCTGAGTGGGCTTGCCAGTGGCCACAGAGCAGCCCTGTGGGGCGGGGCCTGGGGCGCCTGTCCCCCGGAGCGGAGGCACGACTGGAACCACAGGCTCACCCAGCTCGGGGCAGGGGGGGGGTTCTCGGAGGCCAGGCTCCGAGCCACACTCGCTCTGGAAAC
>NW_006784492.1:266615-267805 GCF_000442215.2 Lipotes vexillifer
GGAGGGGGTTGGTGGTGGGGGTCTTTGGTTCCAGTTCCTGTTGAGAGTGGAAGCCCCGGGACCCCCCCCCCCGCAGCAAGGGGCTGAAGGGGGCTCTTGAAGGGGTGCACCGTGCGGTGAGGAGGGGCCCTGGGGCAGGGGTGAGGATCTCTAGAGAGATCGCTGGGCTCCAGGTACATTTTACACATAGACTCAGCTTTGGGCATATTTTTTGAAAAAGATATTTCTTAGACAAATCTTTCTTGAGAATATGTCAAATTTAGTAACTTGCTAACAAGGCCCCGCAGTGAGCAGAGGGTGCTGCTCGCGGGGGTGGGGTGAGGGCAGAGAAGGGGGACTTGGACACAGACGCGGGGAAGGGTGTGGGTCTTGACAAGGCCTGAGTGGGCTTGCCAGTGGCCACAGAGCAGCCCTGTGGGGCGGGGCCTGGGGCGCCTGTCCCCCGGAGCGGAGGCACGACTGGAACCACAGGCTCACCCAGCTCGGGGCAGGGGTGGGGTTCTCGGAGGCCAGGCTCCGAGCCACACTCGCTCTGTAAACAGGCTTTTCCTCAGCTTTCGAGCGGCAGTGTGACCGGTCCCCCGGGCCCATTTGGGGACAGGCAGGTCGTCTGTGCAACTTGATTTCTTAGAGGCATCCCGGCCGAGCCCTAGCCCAGGTGCAGCTTCACCTCTGCATGGCTCCGTGGCCATTGTCCCTTTCAGAGTGACGCTCTCGAGCCCGTGGGGGTCTGGCTGTGCCCGGGCACCCTCACTGCCTTCTTCCCTCCAGGGGCCCCCGCCTGCCCTTAGCCCCAGCTCCACGGCAGCCCCGTGGGGCGTCTGTGTTGCCCTCTGTGCTCCCATCACCCTCTGTGTCACCCTTGTTTTCCGCCACCGGCCTGGGGACTGCAGGTGGGCAGGCTGGCGGCACATCACCGCCTGGTGTGGACACACGGAGATGGAGGATACGTTTGCTGGGACAGTGTGCACACGGCTTCTCTCTTGGGCTCTTGCTGGAATGCTAGGGTTTGCTGAACACATGTGGTGACGCGATACTGCGCCCGGGGAGCCCTTTGCTGGTGGTGACGACGCATCTGAGATGGAGCCTTGGCTTGTCTCTGCAGTCTTCTCTCCCTGAGTCAGCTCCTTTCTCCCTCTGTCTCCGCCGCTCTCTGTGTCTCTGTGTCTCCCTCCCTCCCTCTCTTTCCC
>NW_006784492.1:269408-275325 GCF_000442215.2 Lipotes vexillifer
CCCCCCCTCCCTTTCCCTGTTAGTTCGGTTCTGGATCTTTCTCTCCGTCCGCTTGCTCTGCGGGGGGTGGTGTCTGCGAGGTTGGCTGTGCAGAAACTTGGCCCAGAGAGCTTTATAAGGGAGTGCTGCAAGGTTTTGTCTTTCTGCAAGATGCCCGGGTCCCTACGCAGGTGGGGAGCAGAGAGTGCCTGAGGCCTCGCAGTCTTTAGAAACCTGTAGCTTCCTTTATGCCTGAAGCCGGTCATTTAGGATTTTGAGTACCCAGGAAGTCAAAGATTTTCAGCTGTGATGCTTTTTATTTTTAAAATGTGATGACATTTGCTGGAACCACATTTGGGGAGATGTCTGGCATAATGACAGTGAATTAATTCTGGTCGTTTCCCAGAGAAAGAATAAGATGTTTTAATGGCTGGTTATTTCATGCGTTTGGGTTGGTTTGGTCTTCAGACGCCAGCTGGATGTCTAGAGATTCTTTAATTTCCTAAAATGCTTCTAAAATTATGTGGAAGCACGAGCTTGCTGAAAACCAGCCTTTATATTACTAATGATTTCCTCCGCCCACTTGTGCTTTCCTAGACATGCGCACATGTTTTTCCGTTGCCCTCGGACAAGGAGTTTGAGGCTGGGGTTGGCCTCTGGACACATAGTTGGAAGTGGCACAACAAACGCTCGGGGGCCCTGGGATGACTCTTTGCGTTTTCGTTGTGGTGACTCGTTCGTAATGTGAGGTTGACCTGGACGACCTTGAGGCCTCCCCTCCTCCGGTCTCTCCAGGCGGTGTGTCAGGCAGACCTAGTGTCTCCTCCCAAGAGGGTAACGATGTCTTTTTCTTGTTTTAGGGCTCAAAGTTTGGGCGGGGCATTGGACTCCTGCCACCGGCTCAGCGTACCTCTGCCCGGAGATCTTTCGGGAGGTCCAGGAGGCTGAGCATCACCCGCTCCCTCGATGATCTTGAGGTAACTTCATTTTAGGGTTTCTTCTTTCATTCTCCAGGTTTTAAAAAATGATACATCTGAATCTCCTTTAAACCCCCCCACATTTTACCACCTCTCCCTCTCCTGTAAACTCAGTCTTCAAGTGGGGCTTCTATGCACACCCAGCCCCTCCCCTGCCCCACCCGCTCCTGCCCCATCCGGACCCTCTTCCTCTGCTCCTTGGTCTACAAAGCATCACGGTGTGTCCCGTCCTCTCTTACGTGCCAGATGCCGTAATAGACACAAAAACCTCTGGGGGCCTATCATTGCCTGTTACCAAACCAAACTTGGGTCCGTTTGCCCAACGCACAGAAAAGCTAATCTACTGACACTGGGTTGTGGGGAAGGAAAGTACAGGCACCAGACAAGGAGAACGGGTAGCTCATGCTCAAAGACCCAAACTCCCCAATGGATTTCAGGGAAGGGCTTTTAAAGACAGTGTGAGGTAGGGGGTCATGGGGTATGTGATCAGCTTGTGCACAATTCTCTGATTGGTTGGTGGTGAGGCAACTGGGTGATGTTTCAGGAATCTCAGCCATCAACCTTCCCGCCGGTTGGGGGTCTGCGTGCTGGTGGGCAGCCTGCATAACTTCTTCCATCTGGTGGGGGTCTCAGTACCTGCAGAACAGCTCAAGGACACGGCTCAGGATGTTATCTCGAGCCCTTGAGGAGGAACTAGAGGTCCTTGACACTGTTCAGTGGCTAAACTATTATTGTTTTGTCTTGCTCGACTGTTTTCTTTTGATTCTGCATTTTCTCACTTCTCTGGTTAAATTTGCAGTTTGGAATTTGGGGAGGGCCTAGGAGGCTAAAGCTTTTCTATAAACAAGAGGTAGGGGGAGGTACTGGGGGATACGTCCCCAGGAGGCCCCCCCAGGGTCCTGCTCTGTTTCATACCCACTTTATTTTTTTTTATTATTTAAAAAATATTATTTATTTATTTATTTTTGGCTGTATTGGGTCTTTGCTGCTGCGCGTGGGCTTTCTCTAGTTGCAGCGAGCGGGGGCTACTCTTCGTTACGGTGCGTGGGCTTCTCTTTGCGGTGGCTTCTCTTTTGCGGAGCATGGGCTCTAGGTGTGTGGGCTTCAGTAGTTGTGGTATGTTGGCTCAGTAGCTGTGGCTTATGGGCTCTAGAGCGCAGGCTCAGTAGTTGTGGTGCACGGGCTTAGTTGCTCCACAGCATGTGGGATCTTCCCGGACCAAGGTCCAGACCTGTGTCCCCTGCATTGGCAGGCGGATTCTTAACCACTGCGCCACCAGGGAAGCCCCATACCCCCTTTAAAGATATGATATTGATCCACACATATCGAGAGTATCCTCTTGTGTTGTTCTCTTCTTTGATCTGTAATCCTTAAAAAATAAATAGACTTTACTCTCAGAGCAGTTTGGGGTTTACAGAAAAGCTAAGCAGGAAGTACAGAGAGTTCCCTTGTGCCACTGTGCTGGGTACATGATTAGTTTAGGTTGCATAGCGTGCATGGAGGCCACTCCTTGTGCTGTACATTCTAAAGGTTTGGACAGATGGATTGAGGTCACACAGCCACCATCACAGTGTCACACAGAGCATCTCACTGCCCTAAAATCCTAGGTGCCCGCCTGGTCGTCCCTCCCTGCTCACCCTGGACCTTGGCAGCCGTGGTCCTTTCACTGGTTCATTTTGTGTGTTTTAAAATTTTATACACAGATGTAATCATACTGCATGTCTTATTCTGCCACTTTTATAACATTGTATTATGCTTTCAAGCTTTACCTTGTAGTTTTAGTTTATTTTACTTGCTATGTAGCATTCCATTATGAATATGTCACAAATTTTTATCCGTTCTGCTATTGCCGGCCACGTGGTAGAAGGTTGGGAACAGACTTCTCTGAGAGGAGCTGCAGCAGACAGTGTCATGCAGGTGCCCGTGTGCACAGCCGGGGCTGTGAGAGCGTGTTCTGGGGAGTCAGTTGCTGTGACAGTCTCATCCAAGCCTCACCCAGGCTCTGGCCGGCAGCAGGACCAGGGGCCTTGCTACCCTGCTCACCGACACTTGGTACTGTCAAATGGAAATTCTCCCCGTTTCAATAAAATGCCAACTCATTTTAATTTGCATTTCACTGATTGTGAGTGAGACTGAGCATTCCATCACGGGCGCTTTGGCTGTTCAGATTTTCTCTTTTTTTAATTAATTAATTTTTTTTGCGGTACGTGGGCCTCTCACTGCTGTGGCCTCTCCTGCCGCGGAGCACAGGCTCTGGACGTGCAGGCCTAGCGGCCATGGCTCACGGGCCCAGCCACTCCGCGGCACACGGGATCCCCCCAGACTGGGGCACGAACCCACGCCCCCTGCATCGGCAGGTGGACTCCCAACCACTGCGCCACCAGGGAAACCCAGGTTTTCTCTTTTTTGAATTAGTAGCCTATTCATGTCCTTCTTGTAGTTTTTAAATTTTTATTTTATTTATTTTATTATTTTTAAAATAGATTTTGTAGTAGTTCTTTACATTTTGGGGATACAAATCCTTTGTCAGATAAAGGTTTTGAAAATATCTTCTTTGTGGCTTTTTTTCTGCCTTTGTCTAGGGTGTCAGTAGATATATATTTTAATTGTAGTAAAATAGAGCATAAAATTTACCATTTTTAAGTGTCCAGTTTAGGGCAATAAGTACATTCACATCATTTTGCAAAAATCACCCGTCAACTCCAGAAGGCTCCTAACTCCTACAGCTGAAACTCGGTGCCCATCACTCACTCGCTCACTCCCCCTCCCCTCCCTCAGCCCCTGGCACCCACTGTCCTACTTTCTGCCTTCAGGAATTTGACTTTTGTGTCTGGCTTTCTTCACTTAGTAGAGTATCTTTGCAGTTCACCCATGTTGTAGCAGGTGTCAGAATTTTTTTCCTTTTTAAGGCTGAATAATATTCCACTGTATGGATGGACCACATTGTGTTTATCCGTCTGTCTGATGATCGACACTTGAGTAGCTCCAACCTCTTGGCTGATGTGGCTAATGCTGCTGTATGAGTATGCAAATATCTGTTTGGGGCTTCCCTGGTGGCGCAGTGGTTGGGAGTCCGCCTGCCGATGCAGGGGACATGGGTTCGTGACCCGGTCTGGGAAGATCCCACATGCTGCGGAGCGGCTGGGCCCGTGAGCCATGGCCGCTGAGCCTGCGTGTCCGGAGCCTGTGCTCCGCAACGGGAGAGGCCACAACAGTGAGAGGCCCGCGTACCGCAAAAAAAAAAAAAAAAAAAAAATCTGTTTGAGTTCAGTAATGTTTTAAAAATTAACCATAATTTCTTGCAAACTCAATAACAATTATCTGGAATAAATTGACTTTGGGTGTTTTTTTTGCTTAAAACAGTAAGTTAATTTGTGTTCTGATGCTAAGCTGGAATCTTTGGCTGTTAGAGCTAGAAAGGGCCTTGAAATCACCTCATTATCCAGATGAGAACGGGGACTGATTCCAGAGGGTTTTCAGAGAGTCCTGGGTGGGTGTTTTTTTTTTTTTTGCAGTACGCGGGCCTCTCACTGTTGTGGCCTCTCCCGTTGTGGAGCACAGGCTCCGGACGCGCAGGCTCAGCGGCCATGGCTCAGGGGCCCAGCCGCTCCGCGGCATGTGGGATCTTCCCGGACCGGGGCACGAACCCGTGTTCCCTGCATCGGCAGGCGGACTCTCAACCACTGCGCCCCCAGGGAACCTCCTGGGTGGGTTTTGGGGCAGCGGGGCGCATGGTACTGGGAGGTGGGAGCGGGAGCGGCCGTGGGGCAGCCCCCGGGGGCCCTGAGGCCGAAACAGGCCGCTGCTCAGGGCCTCGGGGCTCCGGGGTCCCAAGAAGGGGGGGTCCCCGCCAAGCCTGCATTCTCCCTCTGGGAGTTTGGCCAGGTGTTGTCTGTGCATCGTCCTGGGAGAAGGGTCTCTGCAGGGGCCTGAGCCCCAGGGGACCAGGAGCCAGCGCGTGTGGCTTGGTGGTGGCTTGAGGTCTGCTTCCGGACAAGCGCCCCAGGCCCTGCGGTGACTGCTTACTTCTCGTCACGACAGACACCAGGGGTCTACTGTTATCTGCGTGGCTGATTGAGAGCAGGCCGGACCTCCCCTACCCTTTCCCTCTGAGTGTCCCCATTTCACAGATGAGAAGCCACATGCAGGCACAGTGTTCTTTAAGACCACGGACTGCAGAGCACACGATCTTTCTATCACCTGTGAACCTCTTTTGTCAGAATAGTATGTTAGAGACGTGGGACTCCACCTTTGCGCCCTTTTTGCCTGAAGTTACAAACTGTGGAAGCACAAATAACTTTAACACCCGCCCTTGGGAGGCCTGTTGGATGCCCCGTGCGTCTGTTCCTCCCTCTGTCCCACGCTCTTCGGCAGCTGTGCTAGGCGGCCTCTGGGCCGTCCCCGCTCCTGGGCCTCACGCCCTTGTTTGGCCCCCTCCTCAGAGGCACCAGCTTTCACGTCTTGCCTTTAATTGTCCCTGCCGGGGCCTCTGCATGTGGCTGCCACCAGCCCGGCTCCTCTGCACGAGGCCAGTTCCGAGTCCATTTCCTGGGCCCTCAGGACACCGTGTCTTAGGCTGAGCCTCCTGGAGCAGACTCAGACGGAGGGCCCTCTAAACGCTGGGTGAGGAGGACCCAGGAAGGACCGCACAGGACGGGGCGATAAAGTGGTGAATGTACCAGTCAATCCAAATGAGTGGTGACTGTAAAACAAGAGGAATTGTGTTTTGTTTGGTTTGAACGTACATGAAATTAAATTACAGCACAGCAGGGCTTCCCTGGTGGCGCAGTGGTTGAGAGGCCGCCTGCCGATGCAGGGGACATGGGTTCGTGCCCCGGTCCGGGAGGATCCCACATGCCGCGGAGCGGCTGTGCCCTTGAGCCATGGCCGCTGAGCCTGCGCTTCCGGAGCCTGTGCTCTGCAACGGGAGAAGCCACAACAGTGAGAGGCCCGCATACTGC
>NW_006784492.1:275371-319845 GCF_000442215.2 Lipotes vexillifer
AAAAAAAAAAAAAAAAAAAAAAAAATTACAGCACAGTAGGATGAGCACTGGCAGAGGGGAATGGAGGTCAACTGTTTCTGGGAGCTTATCTCCACTAGGAAGAGGACAAAGGTGTGATGAAAATTTGAGTTTTATAAGGTAAGGATGCATGTTGTAATCTCCAGGGTAACCTAAGACAATAAAATAATAAGTAAGTTTTAAATTAATAGAAGGAAGAAATGGAATAATAAAAAATGTTGAATTTGAAAGAAGGTGAGACAGGAGGAAAGGAGAGACAAAGGGCGGAGAGCAGGAAGGACAAGTAGGCAGCCTCCGTGAGGGGGTTCAGTCCAGCTGTGCTCGTAGTTACAATAACAGTAAAGGGATCAAATATCCCAGTTAGAAAGGAGAGACTGTGAAGGCAGCACTAAAAGTCTGGTTATGCTGTTTGCTAGGGACACATCAAACGTGAATGGAAGAACGGAAGAGGAGACACTGTGCAGTACTAATCAGAAGGCTGGTAGCGGGGCTGCACTGATTGCAAAGTGGTCTCCCAGGCAGAGTGCCCCACAGATAGACAGGAGCCTTCGTCATAGTGAGGCAGCAGGGAGCTTCAGTTATAAATTTTGTTTGCATTCAGTTACACAGTCTCAACATGTCTACAGCAAAAACTGGCAGAAGTAGGAACAGAACTGGACTAATCTGTACTCACAGTAGGAGATTTTTTAACTCCTTGCTCAGTAACTGGCAGACTGAGCAGGAAAAGTTCAGTAAGAGGTAAAGGATCTGACCAGCTTGACCTGCTGGACTCATGTGTGCGGCACCCAGTAAATTCATCCTTTCCTCCTCGTGGAACATGTAGGGAAGCTGACCATGTGCTGGGCCATAAAGCAAGTCTCATCAGGTATGGACGTCTCTTCACCCAGAGTCTGTCCTTGGCCACAGGCAGGTGTAGCAGAAACCAGGGGCAAAAAAGGAGATACGGCACTCACGTCCAGAGTGAGAGGCTGAGTGATCTAGAGTTCAAAGAATCACTGTGGAAATTAGAATATATTCTGAATGATAAAGGAAATACATCTAAGCCTGTGGGATGTAGCTAAAACTGAGCTTAGAGGAGTATTTGTAGCTTTATGAGCGAATGTTAGACATGAAGGGAAGTAGGAAGTCACCTCAAGAGGTTAGAAAAAGAGCTGGAAAACAGACGCAAAGGACGTAGAAGCTGGACAGTGATGAAGGTCAAAGCAGAAATGAATGAAACAGAAAACTATCAGAACAATCAGTAAAGAGGCATTACTTCCTAACTCATTTTATGAGGCCTCCAAAACCTGGGCACCAAAACCTGAGAGACGCCTTAGGGGAAATGAGGGTTATGGGGCAGCTCACTGGTGAGAGAGGTGGAAGGTCCTACACTACATCGTGTCTCCTGGATCCAGCTGTTCATGTTTGTTCCAAGGACAGTGTTTTTTTTTAACATTTGAAGATCAGTCAGTGTAATTCACCACATTAACAAAGTAGAAAAATCATATATCATCTTAACAGAAGCAGGAAAGGCATTTGGTAAAATCCAGTATCTGTTCATGGTTAAAAAAAAACCTTAACAAAATAGGGATTAAGAGGAACGTCCTTAACCTGATAAGGATATAAAAAAGCCTATTGCATGTGTCAGACTTAAGCTTTCCCTTTGAGATCGAGTGAGGAAAGATGTCTGCTGTTACCATTCCATTTAAATGTTTACTGCAAGTCCTAATCAGTGTACTAAGAAAGTAGAACAATGGAAGTTAAAAAACGGGCAAAGGAAAATGACAGTGTGATTATACTCCCACGATGTGATCGTAACATGGAAAAATCCAAAAGAATCTATGGATTCTTAAAATTAATGAGTAAGTTTAGCAAGGTTGCTGGATATATGATCACTATACAAAAATCAGTTGTGGACACAGTTTGAAAGTGACATGTAGATTCAATGTAATTGTAACCAAAATCCCAACAGCTATTTTGTGGAACTTAAGATGACTCTAAAAATTTTGTGGAAATGCAAAGGGCCAAGTGTAGCCAAGATATTCTTGAAGAAGAATAAGGTAGGAGGACTTCCTCTATGAGCTGCTGAAACTTACTTATAAAGTTAGAGAAAGGTAAGGCTGTGGAAGTGACGGCACACAGATAGCTGGATAGACAGGCAGACAGTGGGGTAGGAGAGAGAGCAAGAAACAGACCCAGCACCTGTGGACGTCAGGCCGTGTGTGCAGAGCAGGGGTGAGTGTGGTCTTTTCAGTGGTGCTGGGGTAAGTAGGGGTCTACATGGAAAAAGAGAGTGAAAGAGAACCTGATTCTCCCTCACGCCGTGCCAACGCAGTTAATCCAGCTGTGTCGCGGATCTCCCTGGGAAGGGCAAAGCGCGAGTTAGTAGGGGTTAAAGTGGATGCATGTGTCCGTGCTGTTGGGGAGGGAAAGACTTTCTAAGCTGAACACCAAAAGCACTAACCATAAAGACCAAGGCTGACTCTGACTCAGCGAATACTCGGAACCTATGTTCACGCAAGCGCACCTTCCCTCGAGGGCACGGACGGGGCGGGGGGACACGAGTGCGGTGACCCACGGAGGCTCCTCACAACACCTACCAAAGCAAAGCGGGCAAGAGATTCAAACAGGCCTCTGATGAGAGATGATCCACAGTGGCAGATGCGGCCTTGGAAAGGCTTCCAACCACATTAGTCACCAGGGGGGCAAATTGCAGCCAGTGAGGTCCACATCCCAGGAGGTCTGGAGTGGAAAAGACTGGCGGACGGCGTGAATGTTGCTGCAGACGTGAAGCAGCCGGACTCTTGCCAAGCATGGGGGAGTGTTTGCTGTCACTAGGGACACTGAAGACTCAGGTGTCCCGAGACTCAGCATCCCTCGTGTCTGAGGCGGCACCGTGTGGACCAGGAGACAGGCAGCAATCCAAGGCGGCGTTGTCGTGAGGCTCCCAGACGAGGCCACCTCTCCTACCCACAGTGTGATTGGCTCGTGCTAGAACGCCCTGCGGCTGCCTCGTGGTGTGCAGGTGTCACGGGAGCAGGTGGACAGCAGAGAACGCGTCTGCACGGTTCCATCTGTGTGGCCGTGGCTCGTGGTGGCATGTCCAGTGCAGAACCGTGGAGAGAAGCGGCGACATGGCTACGCTTTCCCTGTGACTTGGTGGGGCAGCGTCGCGGGGACGAAGGGGGAGGGAGGGGAGGTGAGCTGGTGACAGGTAGGGGGAGGCGGGGGCCGTGGGGGGCGTCCTCCCTGGAGGGCTCTCGAGACGGGAGGTGTGCAAGCGTCGGGTGGGTTTCTGTGAGTTTTGGTCATGCTCACGGCGGACGGTCGCCAAGGAGGGCGGGACCCAAGAGGCGGGGCAGGAAGAGTGGAGTCTGCACTGCAGGCCCGCCTCTGCCTGCAGTGTGTAGAGCCGGTCTCAGAAAGAGCGCCTTGCGTTTGTGGGACATCTTCAAGGCTCCCAGGGCCTCGAAGTAGGACCCGGGTGCAGGGGTCCCAAGCTGAGCAGTGCAGGCCTAAAAGGGAACAGTGCCCCAGCCCAGTTTCCGGGAGCTGCCCCTCCCCGTCACCCACTGGAGGCCGTTGACCCATGTTGTGCGTGGAGCTGGCTGAGCCACTGCTGGCCGTTGGCAGGAGTTTCTCCGTGCCTGCCTGCGCCTGCCGTCAAGGGGCAGCCTGTGCTGGTTGCTCTCACCTGAGCGGGCCCAGGGGTTGTTAGCAGGACTGGCAGTGCCCGTCCTGGACAGCAGGGGGCGCTGAGGCCACGCGGTTCCCTCCCTGGCCACTTGTCCAGACTTATCTGCTCTGGAGGGAGGGGGGCGTTGGGGGGTAGGGGGCTTCGCCTGGTCCCTCTGGTGCTGAGGCTGAGGTCGAGTGAGCTGCTTTGCACCAGCTCCCTGAGCTATGCTGGGCTGGCCCCTGAGACTGACCCCCTACAGCAAAGGCAGCAGGACCCCGAGCTGGGCCTTAGACCTGAGATTGAGAGCCCAGTTGCCGGCTGTGGCCACTTGTCTGACCTGGTTCACTCCTTCCCACCTCTGGCTCACCTCTGGGACACTCTGGGTGATTTACAGGAGTCCCATTATCCAGGGTGAAATCTACTCAGACATTTCAAAACAAGCTCTTTTTACCCATTTCTTACTTTTGCTGTTTTCCTGTTTCTAGGGGAATTTAACTTTGAAGTTTTTGCTTATTTTTAAAAAAATTTTATTTAGTTTTTTGCTTTTTGTTTTTTTTTGTTTTTTGGCTACACTGTGCAGCGTGTGGGATCTTAGTTCTCCAACCAGGGATTGAACCTGCTCCCCCTGCATTGGACGCACGGAGTCTTAACCACTGGACCGCCAGTTTTGGCTTATTTTGGTTTTTCACATGCTAGTCTACTCTTTAAACTATGTACATAAGAAATTATCTTAATTCTCTTTAAGATCCTATTGACTCAGGGGCATATACTAGGTTTTCTCAGTACCTTGAGTGTCTCCTCATTCAGTGACTGTTGTTTGAACGCCTACTGTGTGCTGACGTTATTCTGGCTCTGTGGACAGCACTGGACAAAACTGACACCAACCCCTGCCCCGGAGGAGCTGGCCTCCCAGCAGGGCTGGATGGACATGAGGGGCGGGAGGTGGGGCACAGGTGCTGCGGATGGGTAGGAGGTGGGCAGGGCAGCTTCAGGATTTGGAAAGGGTCCCTCTGGCTGCTAAGCCGAGAATGAACAGTAGGGGTGTCGGGGCAGGAAGGGGGACAGTTAGGATCACCCTTTGGGCCGTGTGGTGGTCCGGGTGAGGGGAGGGGTTGGGGAGTGGGGGGGCTTGGGCCAGGTAGATGGCAAATGGTCAGACTTCTCACCTCGGCAGCTCTGTGGGGAGACTCGAGGGTCCCCGCCCACAGGGGTCACAGCCGAGGCCCTGAGGCGGCCGCAGGAGGCCTGGGGTGAGGAGCTGGGAGGGCAGGTGAGGCCGCGTTTCCTGAGCATCTCCCCACGGCGGTCACCACGGTCACTGTGCACCCTCCTCCGGTTGTGCCACTTAGCCTCTTCCTCGGGAAGTCTGGGCATCCCCGAGCGAGGGTGGTCTGGCCCTCGCCGGCCTCCTTGCCCTCGTGAAGGGGCGAGGGGCTGGGCAGGCTGACGCAGGCCTGTCTCTGAGCTTGTCTGCGCTCATTCTCCCTTGCTTACTTTGAACCTTGAGTAAAGCGCGTGTCTGTCCCCTCCAGGCCCAGCTGTGCCCAGGGCTGGGCGGAAGCCTCGGGAAGCCCTGGTGGGTCCAGGGTATTGAGGAGAATGCACCCTCCCTTTTCCAGGACGGGCGTGGGGCGGGGGATGGTGACTGGTGAGAGGCTCCTGGGGAGACGGGTGACTCTGCAAGGGACCCAGAACGAAGGAGGAGCTCTTTGGCCCTGAGGCCCCACCTGCGGCCCCTGGCCCCGGGTGCCGCTCGCCAGGGTCCGCAGCTCCCGCTGGACGCCCTCGCCTCCCTCATCTGTCCCTTCTGGCCGGAACCCCTCCGCAGCATCCTCCCTGAGCTGCCCTGACCCGGGTCCGCGCACCCCACAGGGACTCTCGTGCCATTTTTAGCTCAGGACGGACCCCCGGGCAGGTGCGGCCCCAGGGAATAGAGGCCTCTGTGTTCCTCCAGCTGCAGGACTCGCCCGCGGGTGCTGTCGTCGGGCTTCCAGGCCGGGGTGCCCCCCAGACCCCCCCCCTGCTTTCCGGCCGTTTGCTCTCTTGTGGAGGTGCCAACAGGGTGGCTGGCCTCAGCTCACAGAGGGGGCTGTCCTGTCAAGGCCGAGCTGGGTAGCTCCACACCGTCCGCCGCCACCAGCCTTTTCTTCTCCTGCCCGAACCAGCACTTGCTGGGTTTGTCAGGGGCTGTGCTGGGCTTTGTGGGCCCGGGTCTGAAGCCGCCGCCCCCTAGCCCCGGGTCAACACTCCCACCAGAATAAGGAGGATGTGGTTGGTGCTCAGAATGTCCTGGTCACTTGTTCCAGGAGCTCCGGGCACCTCTCTTTCCCCAGGAAGTGAGCTGGGCTCTGGGCTGCCCAGAACACCATCTAGTACTGGGGAGTCTGTGGCCAGATTCTCGCCCCACCCCTTCCTCTCCTTGCCTTACGGACAGCAAAGGAGGAGACAGAGAAAGCCTGAGGGACAGAAGAACCCAGAGGGGACAGCTGCACGTGGACCCTGATGGTCCTGGGCTGCTTTTTGGGCTGAACGTGATAAACACGCAAAGTGAAATCGTTCTGCTTCTGCAGGGACACATATATTTCTGTCTGAAATGATTAAAATAAAGACAAGTTTGACACCGAAGTGGTAACCTGGGCGGCCCAGCACCTGGGTGCTAGGTTTTCCCAGGGTCCCAGGAGGTCCTTTGCTTGCCCTGTGGGCGTGGCCTGTCCTGCAGTCTGTTTCCCTTCTTGGTCCCTGGTGGTCATCTCCAGGGTCTGTCTGGTGGGCCTTTGGGGCTAGGATGCTGCTGGCCCCCGCTCTGGCTGGGAGGCCAGCACCTCCACCAAAACCCTGTGAATTAGTACAGGCCCCTCGGAAATCAGCGAGGAGGATAATCAGGTCACAGAGTCACGGGCTCAGCTGATCACTGAAAACCCCATGGTTGTCTTTCCAGAGCCCTCCAGCGGGTTTTCTCTGGACATGTGCTTGTGTGCAGGTGTGCGCGTGGATGGGTGCGTGTGTGCAGGTGTGCACGTGGCTGGGTGCAGGTGTGCAGGTGTGCACGTGGATGGGTGCGTGTGTGCGTGCTGGAAGGGGAGGCTGGGCAGTGGAAAGGATGTCGCTGTGTCTAGCCCCGTGTCTCAGCCCTGCAGGCCTGCAGCGCATACCTCACAGCTCCTCCCGCCGTGACATCTGTGTGCCCAGAGGGCACCCCCACTTTCTTTAAAGATGAGGCCCTGCCAAGGAGAGGGTTCGAAGCCCCTCCAGGCCAGGCGGGCACCGAGGACCCCGGGAGCTGGAAGGAGTGGCTTCTTATGTCTTGGAGCCCCCCTCCCGGGGCGGGGGCAGCTGCACAGAGGGAGAGGCGGGGCTGCGGGTCCCCTCCCTGCCCCTCCACACAGCCCTCCCTCCCTGTCCACCAGCCAGCGAGGTCTCCCCCACCCCCCTCACTGGCTCATCACAGCCCCCGGCATCCCCCATTGGCCTGTTCCTGTCCTCCGTGGTGGCGGAGAGGGTGGCCGTGGCAGCCTCTGCTCCTTCCCCTCTCCTGCTTCCGTACATTTATTGTGTGAGAAAGCCTGTCTGAGGAAGCCCGAGCCAGTGCCCGCTCGTTATCTCTGAGAGTTCTGCCCGTGCACAGAACACTCACGCTGGCCGTGTGCGAGTTTCTCCCACGGAAACAGAGTAAGGTGGGCTCGGCGCGTTCCAGCTGGCAGCCTGACCCGGCCAGCCCCAGGCCATCATCCCCGCCCGCTGGCCCATGGGCACCACTGCGCCCACAGCCCTGGACAGGATGCGTGCCGAGGTCCTCCCGGTCTAACACGCCAGGAGCGAGGGCCGTTCCTGGAGCCCCTCAGACGAGACCCCGGGCACCTGCTGAGGAGAGGTTTTGACAGGGAAGCACCTTGGGGAGAGCAGTTTATCCCGAATGTCCAGAAAGCTAGCAGGTAGCTCTGCAGTGATACCTAGGTTCTGGAAACAGTTTTCTTTTTCTTTCCTTCTTGCCTTTTAAAACCAGGACGTGCCATGGCCCCCTCGCGTTCAGGTTGTGTCAGGTGTTGGGAGACAGACAGCAGATCGTGGAGCAGGGGCCGAGGCCCTGAGACAGGTCTTAGGAACACGGCAGGTTCCCAGGGCTGGCCCTGCACACGCGTGCACGTGGATCTCATAATAGACTCGTGAGCCTCTGTAATTAGGCAGCGCACTGCACCATGCTGCTAAAAAACAAATGCTCTGCAGCTGCTGTACTGACTGAGCAATTACCCCTATCAGCTGAAGCTTTATTCTTCTGATTTGGTAGAGGAAATACTTTTAAAATGATCTCACAGCGTGATTTATGTAAACGGATTTTTTTTTTCTTTGTACGAGACAATTGAGATAGAGTCTGAATCCCTGGCAAACCACAGCTTCCTGCAGTGTCCTGTTGCCATGGGTTACGGAGGGAGCGGGATGGAACTTCATCTGAAATGTCTTTAAACTTTCTGACGTGCACAGGCGTGCGGCGGGGCTGCATGGTGTGTTTTAGAGCTGCGTGCCTGGTGCGGGTCAGAAGTTCTCCTGTCTTAAGATGAATTTGGAAAAAGGGTTGCCAAAGGAGACTCACGTTTTAAACAGTCAGCAGGTAAGCTACTCCAGATGTTTCTCGT
This sequence comes from Lipotes vexillifer, assembly GCF_000442215.2. Lineage (NCBI taxonomy): Eukaryota > Metazoa > Chordata > Mammalia > Artiodactyla > Lipotidae > Lipotes > Lipotes vexillifer. The sequence goes on from NW_006784492.1 coordinate 283,679, forward strand.
CACTTAAACGGAATTGTTTAAAGGAAACTTGGCATCTTGGTTACTGCTTTATTTTCAGCTTGTTTAGAGAATGGTAGCTTTTAAGTGTAAACTTTGAAAATGTCTTTCTTGTGTCTACATCATGGAGCCTGAAGTGAGTCCCGTGGAGGTAAAAGCCCGGCTCTGGGACCACAGACCAACACCCAGAGCGAGGCTGGGTTGGGGGTCGGTCACACCGGGTCCCCCCCAACCTTGCGGGGGGACGCTACCCGCGTTCTAAGTCAGCCTTACAGAGAGCATCCATGTTTCCTTGCCCTTACCATTGTGATTGTAATAGATTTTGAAGATGAGTGAATTAATTTTGTTGAGATATTCAATTTCGGCCAGATACCTGTATTACAAGTTTTCTTGCTCTTTAAGTCACTGTTTTATAGCTAACATTTTCTCTTGTTTAAAATTGAAGAGTATAGTTTCTGTTTTAAAATGGATTTACAATGTGTTAGTTTTGGGGGTGAGCAAAGTGATTTGGTTGCACATATCTAGCATTTCAAAATGTAATGGGCTGGTTCCGCTTCATATACATACATGGGGAGCTACTTACTGGCAGTCGTATGGAATGATTGATTAGTATCTAAGCTTATAGAGTTGAACTTACTATAAAATGTCTTTAAAGGATTTGAGATTAAATTAAAAAAATAATTTTTACTTTCCTCTAGTGGCTGTGCTGTGTTGATGTAAAGGCAAACATAAATTCAAATTATTTACAAAAGATTGTTCCTAGTTACTGGGTACCAGTTTAAATTCATTCTTTTCTGAGAGTTGTTTCATCTTAAAATGTTCTCCTGATGTCTAGTTAGAGCCTTCTGTAGAGAACAGCAGGAGGAACTACTCGCTCAGAAGTGACTGGTTTGGGTGTTGGGTTTGGGAAAATGACTGCATCATGCCCTTTAAATAGAAAATAGAAGTAGGTCTGCTGGACAGGCCAAGAGTCATGCCTGTGAAGGAAGCGCAGATTTTAATGGATTTTAAAAATACTTACTATGTATTTTGAAAACTCCTTGTACTGATAAAGCTCACTTGAGAGGGTGGGCTGGTGGCTTTGATGTTTACGGGAGTGCTTGCTGCCTGCCTGCCTGCCTCTGGCCCTCTCTGCAGGAGTACTGACGTTTCCTGTCCATTGCATTTCATGTCCTGGTGGAAGAGGGAACTTTGGATACACTGTGTCCGATATATGCACCAATTGACCAATTACTAACTTGTACATATATGTAGGCTGCATTTTCGTTCCCATGGTATATAGAAGCAAGTTTTAGAAAATGTTTTTTGAGTGAAAAAAAAAATCACTAGAAATCTGCCTTTTGCTTGCCTACATAAACGATTTGGATTCATTTTGAAATTTTGCAAATCTCAACCCAGCAAATAACAAAATCTGGTTGGTGAGGTCATATTTTAAGCAATAGGAAATGGGCTGGAAGGTGGTAGGGCAGTGTGCAGTCCTCCGGGTCTGGCCGGCTCTGCCCGCGGGCTGGTGGGAAAGGGGGCAGAAAGCACCGTGGCCTCCAGGTCAGTCCTAGTGAGAGACGTCTTGGGGTTAAGGGCAGTAGGGCTGGGGGGCCCGTGTGGGAAGGCTGCCCTCCCCTTGCCAGCTCTGTGCCTCCCCCGAGCCTCAGATTGTCCATTTCTACCGTAGGTGCGTCACGGGAACCCTAGGGCCCCGTCCACAGCGTGCATGTGCCCCAGGAAAGCCTTGACTTGTGAAGGGCGCTGCGTCTCGCAGCGCCTTCCATCTGGGAGAGGAGAACCCGTGAGCCTGGAGAGGAGACGCCTCCGTAGCCGTGTACGAAGCGCACAGGGAAGCTGACGGATGCGGAGCCGGCAGGAGCGCCAGGCCCTCACTGACCAGATGAACCTGTCGGTTTCCCCATCTTTTAGGAATGAGGTCCAACATAAGTAGACTTTGAAATGTATCTGCCCCTTTGCCAAAACAACGCGATCCATCATACTCAAACCACGCGATCCTTCATATTCAAACCACACTACGATGGGCTGTTACAGCCTCGGGCTAGTAAGATCGCATGTCGAGGAGGCACGAGAAATTGCTGAGGGAAGAGGGAAAGCTTGGGGGCCCCTCTCTGGACCCCCTTGCGGACCTTGGAGCGGTGCCCGAGCACCCCTGCTGTGTCTGACTGGCTCACTGGGGTGGGGGCCTGTGGCGGTGCTCCGTGCTGTGGCTGGGCTGCGGCCCAGGAGGGCTGCGACAGAATTGGCTATGTGCCGTCCGGTGAGGCAACCCTGCCAGGCAGAGCGCCGGGCCGGAGAGCTTGGTGACCCTGCACCACCGCAGCCAGCGTCAGACTCCACACCGCCTTCTGGGCTGTGGGAGCAGCCCCCCGTGAGGTTGGGGGCCCTGGGCACCGCCGTGGGCACCACCTCAGCCGGCCTGACCCTGCGTCCCCACTCTGCTTTCACTGTACCAGACCCACAGTCCGTGTCCACAGCACCCAGTGCCGCCGGGCGGAGATGTCCGGCCTGCTTGGGCGTCCGCTCCGGTGGCCCGGCTGCTCCGGGAGGGCGCTCAGCCCTGTGGGTCCCGGGCGTGCATACAGGTTCTGCCGCGTCGCACTCGGGCGGTCTTCGGGAGAGTCGGGTATGGCAGCTCTGTGCGGCCTTCCCTCTGCCCAGGCAGGTGCCTCTTGGCTCTGGAGTCCCAGGGAGAGAGCTTGCCGGACACCAGGGGTTTTACCTCTGCGTGTGCTGGGCTCTGGGTGGGATTTGAAAATAAAGGCTGCCCTGTAAAAAACGGTAAAATAGTCTTTTCTGGGCGGCGCTGAGCAGGGAGGTGTTAGGGCCAGCCGCAGCGGGCGGGCTGCATGGCGATCAAGGTGTCAGCGGCGGTGGTCAAGGCTGCGGGCGCCCGCTGAGGGGATGGCGCGGTCCAGGCGCAGCTGAGGGGATGCGATGCTGAGCAGTGCATCCCAGGGAGGAGCCCTTGAGGAAGGCAGCTCCGTGTGCCGGGGAAGTGAGGACCTAAAGCGGGAGGCGCAGGGTGGCCAGGCGTGGGCCGCTGCTCCCTCCCCTGCAGAGCGCATGCCAGGACCCCGGCTGGCCCTCTCCTGGTGGCGGGCGGTGTGGGTAGGGGCAGATCTGAGCTCGTGCCCTTCTGTGGGCTGGCGTGTCTGAAGCGCGGGGCCCGCTCCCTCTGAACCTCTCTGGGAGAAGCTTGATGGGCTGTCACGGAGCCCTTCAGTTGACCGAGTTTCTTTTTAGCTCAGATGAGCTGACTTGTGCTCACTGGCCTCTCCCCCAACGTCAGCTTCTCCTGCTTCTGCCGCCCTGGGTGGTCCTGGCCAGAGCCGGGGTTGCACCGGGCTGCGTGTCCAGCGGTCTTTGCCAGCGGGCATCCCGTCATGCTGGGTGCACCCCAGTCGCTCAGGCCTGCTCTGCCCCAGGCCTCTTCACCTGAAAACTGCATGGGGCAGTGGCTTCAGTCTGTCCAGGGCCGTCCACTGTACCCCACTTGATCTGTGGGCTGCACAAATTCTTTTCTCCCTTTTTAACGCTCTGATTCTTGTTATCTGTAGAAGCAGAAGGCCTCCTAGTATACTTGAAGGAAACGATCATCTTCCCTTTTGTTCACATCTTCCCTTTCTTCTGTAAGGGGCTGGGTCACCTGGCACTGGGCTTCCCTTGCGTCCTGCCCCTCCTTTCTGTTGTTTGCTTGCGTGGCCGCAGGCGGCTCCTTTCTCCCGGGTCCCCTCAGTGAGCACTTCTCCCGTCGCCTCTGAGCACACGGTTCTCATGTGGCAGGCGTGGAAGCTGGGCCCACCTCCTCCTTGAAACAGCAGGACCTGTCTGCGTCCCAGCACCCCGCTGCTACTTCGAGGCTGCCCTCCCCGCCCCACCTCTGCAGATCTGGAGATGCTCCCTTAGGACGTGCGGGAGGCCTGGGGGAAGGGCCCAGCCCTGCTCCTGCCGGGGTCCTGACCCTGGAGCTCTGCGGTCAGCAGGCCCCTGGGCTCAACCCTCCGAGACCCTCCAAGTCTGTCTGACCTTATACTTCCTCGCCCGCTGGCTCTCCTGCCTGGGGCCCGGGGGCCCCGCTCGCTCTGCCCCACGTCGGCCCCCTTCTGTGCCATGCGCTCCGGGACACCTGCCTCCCCGGGACGGCGGGGACTTGACTTTCTGGATTGATCTCCAGCCCCTCGCATAAGCTCCTGGGTTGCAGGTTTGTGGCAGACACCCAGCGTCTGGAGGAGTGCGCGTTTTGTTGAGTGAGTGGAAGCCGTCCCAGCGCGTTCCCCACTTCCCATGCTCCCTGACCCCCAGGGCCAGCGCCCCCTGCCACTGCCCCTGGCCCGCCTGGGGAGCAGGGGCTCCAGCTCTGCCGAGCAGAGGTTTTCAAGCGGTGGCTGCATCTTGGCCTCCATGAGAAAACGTTTCAAACGTTTCCTGGGTTTGGGCTCCAAGTTCAGAAGAGAGGGGGCTTCGGATTCTGTGGACTCTTTATCCAGAAGGAGCTCCCGGTGAGTGAGCCTGTCTGAGGCTATACTCAGTGCCACTTCCTGCCCAGGACATCCCGGGAGGCCAGTGTTTACGTTAACTTGACTTGCAGGAGTCCGGCTGTCCTGTGGGGATGCAGACGTGAAGGCTGTCCCAGACCCTCTGAGACTTGCCGCCCTGTCTACACAGTGGGGATGCGGGTCTTTGTTCCGCTGGGCTGGCCAGTGTGGAGGGGATCGTCGTCTTCATTTCAGCAGTGAGGCCAGAGGGTTCTCGTGTAAAGTTGGATGCTCACCCCAAACCCCTAGCGTTGCTGTGGCGCCTGGGTGCTACCTCGTCCGTGTTCCTTTGGGCTTTTAAGTTTTTGTAATGAATGATCTGAGTCCAAGGGCACAGTGGAAATAGTAGCTGTTAAATTCTTAGGAAAATGCTGTGATTGTGGGTTTTCGGTTTCTTCTGATTTTATTGAAGATTGAAGGGCTCTTTGGGACACACACACACACACACACACACACACACACACACACAGGAGATGCACAGATTGCATTCTGAGCCAGGGCCCCTGCGCCCTCCGACTGCAGGCCCCCACTGCCTGTCCCCACCCCTCACAGGAAGCGCCGTGAGCTGCCTGGTGAGCCCCGGCCCGCCTTGTGTCCGGCCACCCCGCTGGTCACTGGGCAGCACTGAACACACCTGTGGTGCTGTCGTCCTGCTGTCACCACAGTCTCTGGATCGCAGAGACCCTCTGCTGTGAAGTCGTGGTTTGAACCTAGAACTACTTGCCTCTTCCTTGCTGCACGTGAGCCTTGTGTCCAGCTATCTCTGGCTGAAACTGCTGGGAAGGAACAGTGCGGGGTGTGTGTGTGTGCACAGTGTGTGTGCAATGCTGTGGATCCTGGGTGGGCTGGGGCACGGGCACTGCCCCTTTGGTTCGGGCCCCTCGAGGTCTATGGGAGGTCACCCCTGTGTCCTGTATGTAACCGGAGTACTGGGCGTCGTGGCTGTGGAAAGCTTCTCTGGAGAAGGCGTGGGTGAAGCTGCAGCCCAGGTAGTGGGCTCTCCAGGTGAGGCTGCAGGTGAGCGCTAGGGACCGGGTGGGGTGCTCCAGGCCGAGGGGAGGGAGAGGTTGCCTCTCTGCTCTCAGAGCTGTTCACACACGGCTTCCCCACGTTTGCAAAGGTGCTCTCCACGCACCACCCCAGGACTACAGCCCGCGTGGGGGATGCATGTCACATCAGGACGCACGGGGTGTGTGTGCTCGCGTGCACACAGACGTGCAGCTCTGAGGCCGGGCTCTAAAACAGCGGAGACCCCGGGGCATTCGTGGTGTTTTGCTTTCACATTATTCTATCCCATCTTATCTCATTTTTTCACAAATGCTGCTAACGATGCACTGAATTGATTTGATAGCTCCTTGGAGGGTCGTGGCCTGCTGTGCAGGCCCCTGAGCTCTCGGAGCAGAGGGCGGGCTGGCGTGTGGGTGGGACCAGCAGAGTGGCCCTCCATCCCTTGTCCGATGGCCCTTCATCCCGCCCCTTGTGGTCTTCCTGTCCCATACCACCCGCTCTCTTCTGTGCTCCGTCCAGCGAGCAGTCGCTTTAAAACTTAGACGATCGGGACTTCCCTGGTGGTCCATTGGCTAAGACTCCACGCTCCCAATGCAGGAAGTCTGAGTTCGATCCCTGGTCAGGGAACTAGATCCCACATGCCGCAACTAAGTGTTCTCATGCCGCAACTAAAGATCTCGCATGCCGCAACTAAGACCCGGTGCAGCCAAATAAAAATCAAATAAATAAATATTAAAAAAAAAAAAACTTAGAGGATCAAGCTTTTAAAAGGCCAAATAAATATAAATTAGATGCAAATTGAATTGTTAGATTCTTAAGGCTTTTCATCATTGGGATTATCTCTTTTTTCAAAACGTTTAGGCAAGTTACGAGCCTTTGGTCTCTTATTTTAAGAACCAGAGATGGTTATTTAATATTTCTTATGTTCAAAGTAGGAAATTTTGTCAGTAGCTCAAAATTGAAACTATGTATATTACTATGTATCGCGTAATTAGGAAATGATATATTCTCATAACTGCTATTGTCAAATGTTACTGACAGAATCGGCCTTGATAAACCAGAATCATATAGCACTCTTCATAGAAATTATCTAGAACGTTCAAAACATTAATTAAAAATAAACTATCCGTGCACATGTGTGGTCCAGACACATTTCCTGCTGGGAATAGATCCAAATCAGTTAACACTGAACTATCAGGTTTAAGAGGCTGACCTGAGGTATGGAGATTGTTTGAACTTAAATTACGTATCTAAAATACTTTGTAAGTTTTTAAAAACCAATGTATTTACGTTAGTGTAAACTCCAGTCTTGGAGACATATCATAGACCTTTTTAGAGCTGTTTAGTTATGGTATGTGTTTAAACTGTAAGCACAGAAAAATGCTCACTTTCTGGCACCTTTTAACTGGCGGCTTGTTTTCTGCAGCTGCGCTTTTTATAAGAATAGCGTGCGACATGGGAACGTGGGAAGAACCCAAGAAGTACAGGCTAATGTATCAGAACAAACGTTAGGCGAGTTAAGTTTTAATTTGTGAAAATGTTTATAGTGGTCTAAGCATGCCAGGAAATTGGGGGATGCCTAACTTTAAAAGTCATGTTGATCTGCAATTAGTCCTTCTTACCCTTTGTGGGGGATGTTCTTTGGGAATTATCTATGGGGGTTTCTGAATTTTTGCCATTTTGGATGCTTCCCCCGTCAACCAGGATGTGCTTGAAAAGTGCAAGCCAGGCTTAACCAGGGTAATTGGGTCAGAATTGGACGTGTCAATCCCAAGGTCAATAGAAACGATTTGGGGGGTTGCCTGCCTTTCCCCCAAGGCTGTTGTCGGCAGGTTGCTTGCCTGCACCGTCTCATCTGCCCCTACGCCAGGCACTGGCCCCCTCCCCCGCCCCCTCCCGTGACAGCATCTGTCGCCCGTGCTGCACTGTGTCACCTCTTTCAGCCTCACCTCCTCTGATAATGAAGCCCCTGCGATGTGCTCCGTAGCCTGCTTCCGTATCCTTCTCAAAACGGCCAAGGAATCAGATGCTGACTAGGGATCCAGCGGGCCCTTTTGGGGGATATCTCATGTCGGTTCACGTGATGGCCCAGCTCTGTCACTCCCAGGTGTGTGTTTATAAATAGAATAAATATTAGATAGTAAATGGGAGAATTAGGTTAATGATAATTATACATTATTTTCAAATTAAGTTATCTGGTCAGGAAGTCATCATCGACTTCTCCAAAAGTATGGAAACTTGGAGGGGGACAGTAGTTTTATGTCCAGGTGATATTAAAGTGCGTCTCCATAGAGCTTTACTTTCAGATTAACGTCTGGTTGGGATGGAGACAGTTGCCAGGATAACAAGTCGCGAACAGAGAAGGTGGGAGACGCGAGGCAGGGCTGCGTACCTAGTTCCGGTGATCCTTCTGCACTGATTCGTGTCAGGAGCCATCCCAGCGTGAACTTGCCTCTCGTCAAGGATTTCTGTGCAGAGCTTAGGGCCTTGGGTGGGCGGGGATATCGGGCCGCTCGGGGAGAACCCTCAGCACACAGGGGCCGCCAGCCTGTGGCTCCACAGACGCCTAGTACTTGGAAGGCACTCTTGGCACAGCTACCCGAAGTGGGGAAAGGGAAGGGAGTACTTCCTCTGAGGCTGTGGCCTGTAGACTTTGAGTCCCTCCTGGAAAATGCGGAACAACTGAGGCTTGGACCCAGGATGCCTCTTCCTGGTGGGCATCCTGGAGAAGTTCCCGGAGGAATGGCCTGTGGGCAGTGGGTACCTATCTGCAGAGCAGCTCTCACTCCTTAGGGGGTTTCGCTGGCCCTGCTGCAGGCTGGCCAGGATTTCCTGTGCATCTTCCACCCTCTCTGTGCACCCTCCCAGTGCAGCCTAGTCTCTGCTGCTTGTTTCCTGTGCCTCCTCTCTGTGCTACCATCAGTGTGATTTCTTTCAGGTCTGTCTTCCAATCCCCAAATTTTCTCTTCAACCTCTAATCTCTGTTAACCTCTCTACTGAGTGTTTAATTTCAACAGTTGTAGTTTTCATTGTCAATCATTCTGTTGGGTTATTTTTCGTATCTACCACCTTACTTCCTCTTTTCTTTACTGCAACTTTTATTTCTTCACAATTTCATGGTTATTTGACATCTGTACTAGAACCTTCCAGTGTCTGAGATTCTGTTAATTGCTATTTCTGCTGGTTCTTTCTCGTGGTGGGGTTTCCTTGGGCTTGGGGGGATTTTTGAATTGGGAGCTTACGTCTGGGCAGGCTCCCACTCTTGGAACTCCTGTGGGCCTTCCCGGAGGATTTGTGTTTGTGCCTGCCGGAGTTGGGACTCTGCCCCACGAGCGTCCGAGTGAGTGGACACGCGCCGCTCAGCCCTGCGTCCCGCCTGGCGGCCTTGGCGTCTGCCGGCTGCTCTCCGTTCCCTCCCCCTCTCTCCTCCCTCAGGGGTTCCCCTTGCTCCTGTGGAGCAGCAGTATGTTAGAAAGCATGTTTGTTTCTGTGCTAGCTTCACAATGTGTCTATAAATCTAAAACTGCTCTAAAAGCACGTTTGGGGAACTTTACCTGGATCTGTTCACACTGTACCAGAGGGCCCCCCCACGCTGGAGTCTGGCAGCCCCCCAGCTGGAGCCTCTCCAGATGCGCTGAGCCCTCCCTGCTCGCCGTGTCCACGCTCCCCAGCCCACCCCGCCTCCCCGTGGGCTGCCCGCACTCAGCTGCCACCTCCTTCTTGGCTTCAGGCACACTCCTGTCTCCTGGATCTTGAGTTCAGTTCATTTTGGGGATACGTGTGAGACTTTTTAGTGCATTTTGTTCAGTCTGCTAAAGCCTGAGACTTTAGTTTTAGTCAAGATTGTAACATGAAGTGAGCCACATCCTCACATCCGTGGATTTTGCGTTTTATGACTTAGTTTTCAAAATCGTTATTGGTAGTATTTCTGCTTTTGTGTGTGGCCTTTTTGCAGATTTTCTTCTCATAATCTCAAGGGAGTAATTTGCCTTTGATATTATTTAGTTTACAACTCGATTGTAGGTGATTTGTTGTGAGCACGGGCAGAAGGACAGCCTCCCACAGTGCACTCGTCCGCCCTGGGAAGGAGACTCAGCCCGCGCTTCTCCGGTGAAAACCAGACCCTTAGCGTGTGAGGGCTGGTGGCTCGCTGGGGCCTGCTCATTGCCTGCCTGTCTGAAGGTTTCAAAGCTGGACCCACAATAGCCTGTGTTTTTACTATAGAAAAATATACGGATAAGGTACCAGTTATAGTTCCAGGGTATTTCTGACCGAGGACTCACGATGGTATGAAACGCCGACGAGCCCCATCCTAAAACCGTCAGGAAGCCTATGCCTCTCGCTGTCAGAGGACAGACCCTTGGGGGCAGGAGGGTAGGTGTAAGTCCCACAAGGTGAGGGGCTGCGACCAAGAGGGTCCCTTGTCTTCCGTGAAGTCCAGGAGGCAAGGTCTGGGGGGCCCTGGCGCTGGCGACGGGAGGACCAAACAGTGAGTAGGGGATGCAGTTGACATGGTGGCTCTTTTCAAAATTCGGCCACAAATACATGCTTTCTCTCCCCCGGGGGGATGGGGCTTCCACCGGAAGCAGCTAATCTGGGGCACCTCTGTCCTCACTTGTTTGGCTTTGGCCTTAGGGGTCTTAAAACATGACCTCTGCTTGTTGGGGGGGCCCAGGACTTGGGAAGGGGCTCCCCGTTCACCCCCCACGCCATGCACTCCAGTCTCCCTTCCCTCTGCAGAGAGGAAGGCGTGCAAGGCCTGGGGGTTCTGCAGTGGGTTTATTCTTAGGGCGTGGCTGGGAGGTTTCCTTGCGCCCAGCCCAGCGCTGGGCAAAGACACAGAGGGCAGCACGTCCGCTCCGGTGCCTGGCACCGCATCAGTGGCCCGCTGGCCCCCGTCCCTGCCTTGGGGCCCTGCCTGCCCGCTGCTCTCGGAGCTGTGCCTGTGCTGTGACCAGGACACGTCAACAAGGCAGCAGGTTGCCCTGCACTGAACCTGCTCCCCTTCCCGCCGTGAAGGCTCCCCTGGTGTCTGTGCCACCGACACCCTCTCCTGCCTCCGCCCGGCTTTTCCCTTTCCCGACTCCTTCTCCGGAGCCCTCTCCCTCCATGTCCCAGGTGACCTTCCCTAGGTTACAACCTCAGAACTGTTGACCCACAGGTGGGTCCCCAGGGGGCCTTGCTCAGCTGTCCCCGTCGGAGGATTCCTCAGAGCTCTTTGGGAGCCCAGCCCGCCTGTCGTTCTGGGACCTCCCTCGATGGCCTCCTCCCTCCAGTCCTGGCCTGTCCCCCCATCTGTCTGCTCAGGGTGGCTGGGCCTGGCGGTCGGGGTTGGCTGTGGCCGAGCCCCCACTCTGCTACCACCGGGGTGGTTTCACCCCTGCGCGGGCCGGGCCTCGGCGTGAGAGCGCCGAGCAGGGCTGTGATGTGCCCAGGGCAGCGCCTGGCCCTGGACGGACAGTGGGCAGGGTGCCTGCCTCCTGGACGTGGGTGCACCCCACGGACCCCAGCCCGGGCTGATCAGACCGAAGTTTGTAATGCTGTTCTCACCGAGGTTGTTACTAAGACGGCGATGTCAAACGTGCTGGGATTTGTCCCCAAGTGGAGATGGGCTGCTTCCGCCCGGCCTGCTCCCCGGCTCGCCCAGGAAGCGCAGGGACGCGCCCCAGTGAGGCGGCTGGTCTCCTGGACACCCGCTCCCAGAACGGGGACGGCCAGAGTCTGCTTTTGCTCCTCACGTGGACGTGCTATCATCTCCTGACCTGTCATGAGGCCCAATTAACTCATGTCTCTCTCTCTTTTCTTTCAGTCTGCAACTGTGTCTGATGGTGGTAAGTCACAATTTCTGATGTATATTTTTATTATTTTTAACGAAGTTTTCACATGTGGAGTGTGTTTGCTGTTGGCTCACTCGTAACGCTGCTTTCTTGGCCTTTCTGCATCCCTGGGTGGCGGGGAGGGTTTAGTCGGGGCCAGTTTGGGGGCAGCTCTCCATTCCTCCCGGCGGCTGCTACCGGGGTATTGGAAGCAGTTCATTGCAGGGCCGTGCTCGGTGTGACAGCACCCTCGCCCGTGCCCTCGCGTTCCTGTGCCAGCAAGTAAAGACCTGCTGCCTGCCTAGTAGAACTGGCTTGTGAACAGCACGTGAAGATTTTAGAGCTCTTGCTGAATTTGAGCAATTCTGGAAATCCGGGTGAGACGCTCAGCTGCTAAATTTCCCTTTCTTAGGAAAAGTTTAGTAGATAATTGGAGAGGTGTGGGATGAAGAGGAAGCTTACGTTCTGCCTTTAAATGATTTTGTTCAGGGGATTCTTTTAATGGGACTTCCCCGAAAAGCAGATGGCCAGAGATGTCCTGCCTCACTTACGATATTTCTCAATGTAACCCTTATCATTTTAGTTCCGTGAGTTTTAAAAACTCATCAAAATGATTTGGAGAGTTTCTTCCAAATGTTCCTTATTTCTTATAATACTCATAAAAGTCCTATGCTCACAGTTTTGTTTTTTTTTTTTTACTTGTTTTTAATTACTCTGTTCTGTCTATTGAGAGTTGAATTTTATAATTTGTCAAAATGTATCAGCACTTTATTTTCATTTATTTGCTGGCTGTGGGTCCCAAGTACTGCCAGAGCTGGGGAGTCACGGGGTTCAAGGTTACCCTCTTTATTGTAAGTTAAAGAGAAACCAAGGGTTTCTATTGTCCAGCAACTACAGACTTCGGTCACGAGCCTTGGACAGGGTGGCAGATATGTGGCGGGGCTCGGCCTGGAAGGTGACGCCAGTCACCCTCTGCCGGCTGGGGTCAGTCCAGCCGTGGGAGGTATAAGAAACGCGCAGATACCTGACGTCGAGACCAGACAGATCCTAAAGTTTGTGTCTGGGGATTTATTTTTTTAATAAAAGGAATTATGTTACCGGTCTTATGTACAACAATAATCATGTCATTTAATCACCTTAAGCTAGGAGTGGGGAAAACTTCCTTAATGAAAGGAAATAGGACGTGTAACCAAATCCAGGATAAAAGTGAGTGGTTTTTACAGTATTCTGTTCACGCTAACCTTTCTCCTGTGTGCTCATTTATCTTTTCTGGTAGAAGGCATTCATTTCTGCCGGACATTTATACATTTGAGAAGTTTATTGAAAATGTTCAATTTAATCATAATTATTAAGCTTTATTCGGCTCTGAGGTTTTCTTCTGTCAGCGGTAGATGCAGGAGCCCCGGGGAGTTTTATTATATACTTTATTTTACAAGTTTTGGAAAGTTAAACTTCCCAAGTGTGGGAAGCCCCAGACTCACAGCCCTGTGTCCTTTCTAAGGAAGTGGTGTCCTGGCTGGTGGCAGTGGTTCCCCTGCCCTGCTGGGGCTCCCCACCCCCCGGTCCCTCCTTCCCTTCCTGCCTCAGGCCCGGGCCACTCAGGATGGGCCCCTCCCTCATGAGTCCCTCTGCGGCAGAGCAGGGAGGGGGCAAGGTTGCTATTTCTTGAGCACGCCTTCAATTTCAGGGACTGTACCAGACAGTTGTATGTGTCCTATTGAGTTTTCCCATGCTTTTGTTATTTTCCATCTTCAATTTCTTTTCTGATTACAAATAAGAAGAAAAAGTGATCTCATTTATTTTGCACGTTAGTTCCAGGAGGTATGTATTACATTGTGCCATCTTTACAGGTAAAAGCACGCAGGCAGAAAGAGGGTCACATAGACACCAAGTTAAGAGGCTGGGGCCCAGGCTCTGAGGTCTGCCTCACTGCAGAGCCAGGCTCACAGTGCCCTGCTCCACATCTCAGCCCTGGACCCTCCAGTTCCTGACACCTGCTTCCTGGGGTCACCTTACCCCATCCGCGGTCGGGGCTGGTGAGAGGATCCAGGCACAACCTCAGAACGTGTGTCCACAGAGATGTTTCATGGTTGTGCTGAGCAGGAGATTCTGGCTCCTGGGGGCCTGGGACAGGGAACAAGCTGATTCTATGGGAAACCAGTCCTGCAGTGACTCAGGACCGGCTTTGGGGAGCAGCCTTTTCACAAGCTGCGCGGCCTCCACCTAGTTGTCGGCCTAGTTTGGGTGACTAATAAATCATCACTCAGAAATATTTTGTGTTCAGTTAAGCTTGTCGGTGAGATCATTTGGACTCATTTCACACTTCATACTTTTATTATGTGTGTTCTCACTATATAGTTTTGTGGCTTTATTTTAAGGAAGTTGGACGATGCTACTTTCGCAATCTTTGTCAACCAGAAGTGTGTCTTTTCGATTTCTCAGGAGAGTGGCCCAAAGCCAGAGACCACCCTGTGAAGGAAGGATTAGAGGTCAGTCTCTGTGGAGGGCAAACCAGGACCAGGAGTGAGTCCAGGGAGGCAGATTCTACCTCAAGAAAAGGAAGAACATCCTAGCACGTGAGAGAGGCTTAAAAATGCAATGACCTGCCTTGTGGCAAATTGTCCAAACGCTTATTCACACTGGATCCCCCAGTGTGGGAACGGAACCCTGGGGAGCTGGTGGCCATAGCTTGGTGGCATTGTAAGGCCTTCCCGAGCAGAGGGGAGAGAGCCTTCCGGTCCCTGAACCTGGGGTTTGGCACAAGGCAGCTTTATTGTAATTAAAGTTTACTCTCTTATTTTCTTTCTTTCTTTTTTACTTTGTAGTACCAAGCAGCTTCGCCAGGACTTCCCCTCCCACCCAGCTCCCACACCCTGGAAGGGCCAGGCTGTCTCTGCCGGTACTGGACCCGCCCTTTGAGGTTGGGAAGTTGGGGCATTAGGGAGCTTTTGAGTAAACACCTGCACCTGCAGGCACGTGTCGGGCTGTGACCATGGGGGACGCGGCTCTGGCTCCTGGGGTCTGGGGTCTGGGGTCTGGGGCACGTCCTCTCTAGCTGCTTCATACACATACCAACCCAGCCTTTCCAACCTCGCTCTTTCTTCGCAAGCATGATGTGGCCCCAGGGTCTCCCCGTGACCCTCCTCCGTCTCCGCCCACTGCATCCCGGCCCCTCCCACTTCCTCCGCCTAAAGTCCGCCCCTCGCGGTTCGCTCCGCCCCCCGGGCTGGCAGGCCTCCTCCCCTAGTCTCCCGCGGCCCCTCAGACGCATGGGGTCTCGGTGGGCTCCCCCAGCACTGTCCGCTGCCAGCGTGGTCTCCCCGGCCTGGGCCAGCGCCCCCCGGAGCCCTGCGCTGACCACCCCGGCCTTCACTTGAGCGTCAGCCTAGGCTTCATCTCCTTCCGACACTGCTGACGAGGTACCATCATTTTAATTATTTATCGGCGTCACTGGCTTGTCTGCTTCCTCCACCCACTGGACAGTGACCTTCGCGCGGTGGCTTCAGCACAGCGATGGCACGGGAGGTGTTTGTCAAGTGAATATTGAATTCGGGCATTTACAGTATGGCAGACAGCGGCCAGGGCCTCGGGGCTAAGACCTGCGTTAGGCCGTTAGGGCAGGTGGCTTTCAGTTTTTCCTTCTTCGTGAAAACCTCTCAAAAAACAAGCAAGCGAGTCTAGTAGAATCCCTTCTGGAAAATATGGCGGCAGAACTGTCTGCTGGCCTCGTGGGGTGTGGCCAGGCCCTCCGAGGACGCTTCTGCATCCGAGGCCCGAGGACCCGGCGGCGGCCGGTGTGTGCAATTTCTTTTGTCAGACACGTCGTTTCGAAGTAGGTTTTAAACTCTGTTGCAGTGCTTGGTAATGTTTCTGATGATTGTTCTAACATAAAAACCGGGACCTTGTGAAATCGGACATAATATCTGAGATGAAAGACACGCATTCTGTAACTGTTGTTTGTTTTCTGAATGGAGACGGCCTTTGATCTTATATCTACTCTCTGCCCTGCTTTTCTCCGTCTGCCCCTTTCCAACAAAGTACAATTCAGCCAAGCGACAGGACGTCAGGGAGGGGGCTGGCAGGTCAGGAAGTGACGGGGAAGGCCGAGCGGTGGGGCTCCTTGTCACCTGGCAGCTGAGGAGCCCTGGCCACCGAGCGTGCGTGTCACCAGCCTGGGGCACTGACGTTGGCTCCATAAGCTCTGGGCCTTGCCTGAGCCGGCTCAGTCCTGGGACTCAGTACTGGGAGAGGGGGACGGGGGTCTGGTGGAGGCCCTGCGCTTGCTGGTTAGCTCCTTTGTAACTGGTAGCTGAGAGTTGTGCTGGCAGGTTAGGATCATCGGTAGTTACAGTCAACGTGGAGAGCAGCTGAGTATGTGGTGTCGAGCCAATGGTCCTCTAGTGACCAGGACTACGTCATAAGCCTGGGCTGTGAGATGCAGCCGAAGAGAAACCGGTTATAGGCGAGGTCAGCGCCCTAGGTCGTGCTCGGTACCCACCCGTGTGTGTTGTTTGGACTCACTTCTGATATCAGTAACCGCTTCCTACGCAAGGCTTTTTCCCTTTTAAAAATTATTTTATTTTACTTTTTTCCAGTTTTATTGAGGTATAATTGATAAAAAAAAATTGTATGTGTTTAAGGTATGTGGTGTGATATTTTGATGGACATACACATTGTGGCATGATCACTACAATCAAGCTAATTAACACATCTGTCACTTCACATAGGCACCTTTTGTGTGTGTGGTTGAGAACACTGAGATCGACTCTCTTCTCAAATGTCAAGTGTACAAAACACTACGATTATAGTCACCGTGCTGTACTTACTCATCTCACAGGTGACACTTTTCATGCCTCGACCCATGTCTCCCCATGTCCCCCTCCCCCCAGTCCCTGGTAACCACCATTCGACTCCCTGCTTCCATGAATTGGACTATTTCAGATCCCACATAGAAGTGAGATCATACAGTTTTTGTCTTTCTGTGTCTGGCTTATTTCATTTAGCATGTCCTCCAGATTCATCTATGGTGTTGCAAAGGCAGGATTTCCTTCTTTTTTTTTTAAGACAATAATATTCCATTACATGTAATGTATACACACACACACACACACACACACACACACACACACACACACACACACACACACACACACACACACACACACACACACACACACCATAATTTCCTATCCGCTCCTCCTGGGCACTTAACTGGTTTCCATATCTTGACTGTTGTGAATAATGCTGCAGTGAACATGGTGATACGTATATCTTCCGAGATCCTGTTTCATCTGGATGAATAACCAGGAATGGAGTTTCTGGATCCTATGGTAGTTCTAGTTTTAATTCTTTTGAGGACCCTCCATACTGTTTTCCACAGCAGCTACAGCAATTTACATTCCCACCAACAGTGTAGGAGGGTTTCCTTTCCTTCACAACCTCTCCAGCTCTCACCTCTTGTCTCTGATAATAGACAAGACTGTCGACTAATGGGTGTGAGGTGACATCTCATTGTGGTTTTGGTTTGCATTTCCTTGAGATCAGTGATGTTGAGCGTCTTTTCATGTACCTGTTGGCCATTTGTGTGTCTTCTGTGTCAAAGTATATATTCACCTCAGGTCTTTTGCCCATTTTTTAACCTGCTTATTTGGGTTTTTGTTATTGAGTTGTATGAGCTCCTTGTATATTATGTTTAGTAATCCTTTATCAGATAGGTTTGCAAATCTTCGGAAGGAGTTCTGACCATGTGGCCACCGTTAAGCAGGTCAGACCCTCGGCCTCTTTGCTCTCACTCACCAGGGAGGTTTCTAAGAGCCCAAGAGTGTTCTCTTCTGCTTCTTTGAGAAAAGTCAGTCCGTTATACTCAAAGGCAATTTAGTTGTAAAAGGTTTTTTTCTATGTAATTAATTTGATTTTTCAGACATATCTTGCCTCTTCTTTTACTTTTTATTCATTTCGTAATGGTATTGATTTTGTCCTCAATCTGTTTCATCAACTGTGCTTTCTCCCCTTTCTCTCATAGAACATGAAGAATTTCTAAAGGCTTTTAGGCTGTGTTTTCTTCCGGACCAGACTTTGGGTTTGCTTTCTGCATATTCTATACCTTCTTTCCTCCGTCCACCCACTCATCTACACATCCATCTACCTACCCATCCATCCATCCATCCATCCATCCATCCATCCACCCACCCACCCATTCATCCATCCGTCCATCTGTCCATCCACCCACCCACCCATTTACCCATCTATCACGTCATCCTCCCATCTGTGGATGTCAGCAGTCCCCATGGCCCTTATGTGCTTTCTGGCACTGACATTCTTGAGCCCAGAGAGACCGCAGTGCTGAGCTCCCGTGTCCTTCCTGCCTGAGCTGACACCCTCAGTACTAGTTGGGCTCTACCCACAAGGGTGTATCCTTGACTTTCCCTGTTTTGTCGGTGCACCTTCCTTCCCCAGGACACCTGCTGGGGACTTCAGGGATGGGTTAGACTCAGAACCTGTCAAAACGTTTTCATTTTTTCTCTTTTCTTGGCTTTTTTTCTTTCTCTTTTTCTTGTTTGAAGCTTATGGCATCAGACTGTGCTGTCTTTTTTGGGTGCTTTCGCTAAGTTTGTGGCTGATTTTTAATCCCTCTGTCCCGCCCCCGCCTGTGCTGGACGTGGGGAAAGGAGAGTCGGTGGCTAGTCTTCACTTTGCCCACACTTACCTGGGCAGCTGCCATGTGCCGGTTTGTTTTGTCTTGTTTTGAAATAACTTTCAGTAGGAAACGAAAGAGGAAAGTAGGTCGTCACAGACTAGAGCCTCCAGTCCTCTCCACCCGTTCCTCCAGGTGCTGGGTGGTGAGTGGTCTCAGGCCCAGCAGATCGCTTTCCAGGGCCCACCAGGGCTCTTTTCCCAAAAGTTTGTACACACCTGGCCAGGGCTGAGCGTAGCTCAGTGGGCATGGCTGCGGGGCCACATCTCCCGGTTCTGCCCGCTCCGTGACCCTCCTGGACACCCGGGGAGCCATGGTGAGCACAATCTGGGTCATCTCCAGCCGAGGGGCCTCATTCCCCACCTCCAGCCTTGGGACCCCTCCCGCCTCTCGCCTAAGTCCAACCCTCAGCCCTCCATCCAGGTCTGCCTCTCAGCTCTGTTTCCCTCGCGCTTTACTAAAGATCACAGTAAACTTTGGTTTCCAGACTCTTACTGCTTCAGGTGTTTGGGGTTTAGAGGGTCTCTCCTTTAACACCATCGTGTGTGAGAGAATACATCAAGGCACAGAAAAACTCCTGTTGCTTTGGTCATTCTCTGGAAAGAGCTGACTCCCCCCGGGCAGCTCCTTGGCTAGCCGCCCGCCCCCAATCCGCTCACACCGTGCGCTCCGCGGCCACCGAGGGAAGCTCACAGGCCGCCATCCTCTCTCTCTCTGTGTCTTGTCTTTTCTCGAGGCCTGATGGCACCTCCTCTGCCTGCCTGGTGGGGTCGCGGTGCAGGAGTGGGCCCTGCGGTGCAGGAGTGGGCCCTGCGCGTCAGGCCGCTTCCGGGGCTCTTACAGCAGCTGCCTGGGGGTGAGGGTTACGTGCCTGTTAACTGAGGGAGTTAAACTGCACCCTTCTTTCAAATACTAGGTATTGGGTCTTCCCTGGTGGTCCAGTGGTTAAGACTTCGCCTTCCAGTGCAGGGGTTGTGGGTTCGATCCCTGGTCGCGGAGCTAAGATCCCACATGCCTCGCAGCCAAAAATTCAAAACATAAAACAGAAGCAATATTGTAACAAATTCAGTAAAGACTTTAAAATGGGTCCACATCAAAAAAAAATCTTAAAAAATAAAATATTAGGTACTATAATCTCTACTATTTTGGGCAATGAATTTGCATCCTGTAAAATTACGAAAGAGAAGGAGAAATGTAAAGGTTTCAGAGTGGTGTCATGGATATTTGTACAGAGTTCTGGTGAAGCCATATTTTCCTCATCAGAAGAACAGTGCAGCCTAATTGCACATTTTCAAAAATGTTTGCTAACTAGTAGAGATGGAATGTTAATTTGTTATTTGCTGTGTGAGAGGGGTTGTTTTAACCAGAAGTCTTTATTTTGGTTTAATATATTGTATGTAACGTACCTTATGGTTTGCTTTGAACCTGAAAATTATACCCAGAGTTGCATAGTGTGTTTATAGGGTACGAAGCACTAAGTACTTTGTAAACACTAGCCAGACTTGGATTTTAGTTTTTGGAAGGATAGAGACTTGATTTCTGCCAAGATTCTTTCCAGTGTGCTGATTTCTTTCCAGTTCTACAAGATATTTGGAGAGAGTTTTTATTAGTAATTATTTATACTGTGAAATTTTTTTCAAGCAAACAGAAGTTCAAAAGTAATAAACCAGTGACCACATACCTTCCTCCTAGAAGCCACGCCGGCTAACGTTGGGGCGTATTTGCCTGAGGCCTTTCCTCCAAAGCGCTGCAGTCACTGTGGAGGGGGGGGTCCCCTTTGTGACCCCCTCCTGTGTGCGTTCCTCATCCTCCCCCAAGAGGCCCCACCTGGAAGCAGGTGTGTCTCCTTCCACTCCAAGGGGATTGATTAGTTTGATTCTTGGGGGCAAAGCGTCTCTTAGGAAACCGTAGCATGCAGAGCAGTGTAAGGACTGGTCTAGTAAGCCGTGTGTCCCGTCAGGGGAGCAGTCACCCTGAGGCAGCTCCCGCCAGAGCCCGTGTTCTGCCTCTCACACGAGTGTTCACTCATGATTTGTGCCCTTTTTTGGTATGTATTACACTTCAATGAAGAGTTTACTAAAATAATTAATATTGTTTTAAATGCTTGAAGCTTTTTACCTAAGGACTTGCCAAATGGCTTGAAAATTTTATTAGATTCACTCTCAGGAGAAGAGGTATAAAGTTGCTCAGAGAAAGTATTACACAGATTGGGTTGAAAATCTGATTGGCCAAAATAATTTAGGGGAATGGTCTAGAAGTCGACCTTGAGGTTGGGGAGGGCTCAGTGGCTTTTTGCAAGAGCTCTACCTAAGCAGCTTTTATGCAGATTAGGAAAACTAAGAAGAGAAAGTAGATGCCTTTGGGCCTGCCTTCTCAGCTTGTAAGATTTTCTCTCCCGCTGGTTTTCAGCAACTTAATTAGGATGAGTCTTGGGTTGGTTTTGTTGTGTATCTGCCATCTGGGGCGTGTTGAGTGTCAGATGCTGTTTACCCCTCTCCCACTCTGGGGACTTGGGTTTTTCCTACGGGCCACTGAGACTTGTTCATTTTCAGTCTTTTTTTTTTTTTTCCCATATGCTTCATGTTTCATAGTTTCTTTTGTTCTGTGTTTAAGTTCATTGATCTATTCTTACGGTGTTTAATATGCTGTTAATTCCATCCTGTGGACTATTCATTTCAGAGGTTTATTTTTCACCTCTAGAAGTTCCTTTCAGGTCTTTTAGAACCCTTCGCTTCTCTCCTCATATATTCACGCTTTCCTTTAAACTCTAGAGCGTGTTTACAACATCTTTAAGAGTCTTCAGGTCTCTGTCTGCTCACTCATCCTCGCCGTCACTCCTGGGTCTGTTCTACTGCCTAATTTTTCTTCTGGTCGTGGGTCACATTTCTGCATCTTCTCATGTCTAGTGATTTTCGACTGGCTGCAGGATTTTGTTGTCTTCCCTTGAAGAGTATAGGGCTTTGTTTTCATTGGCAGTTAAGCTACTTGGGCCTTGGCTTGGCCCCTTTGAGGCTTGTTTTTACGCTTTTTTTTTTCTAGGGCACATCTAAAGTGGCTTTCACTGTAAGCTAGTTTAGCCCCACTACTGAAGCCTGACACGTGTGGGGTCTCCTCTGAAGGCCAGGCGTTCATCCAGAGCTAGTGGGGACCCAGAAGCCTCGCAAGCCTGCGTGAGCTCCGGGAACGTCCATCCTGCAGCTCCAATCTCACAAGCCTGCGTGAGCTCCGGGAACGTCCATCCTGCAGCTCCAATCTCGCAAGCCTGCGTGACCTCCGGGAACGTCCATCCTGCAGCTCCAATCTCACAAGCCTGCGTGACCTCCGGGAACGCTCATCCATCCTGCAGCTCCAACCTCGCAAGCCTGCGTGAGCTCCGGGAACGTCCATCCTGCAGCTCCAATCTCACAAGCCTGCATGAGCTCCGGGAACGTCCATCCTGCAGCTCCCGGCTATCCTTTGCCTGGCCTCGCCGGTTTCACCCCGTGCACACACACCTTAGAATCCAGCAACGGGCTCCAGGGGTCTCTTCTGAGATTTCTGGAGCTCTTTCTTCACTAGCTTTCCTCATGGCACCTGCAAATTCCAGCCTGGCCTGGCCTCATTCTAATCTCTGTCTCTTCAACTCAGTGCTCATGCAAGGCTTCTGCCCATTTTCCTGCTAGATCATCTACTTTTCCTTATTGGTATGTAGGAAATTTGAAAAAGAGATCCTGGAAACGGTTCTTACATTGGATTTATGTATTCAGGTGAGCTCCCCCACAGCTTACCTGTTCATTCTCTTCGTGGTCTCTCTCTTTTTTTTTTAATTAATTAATTTTATTTATTTTTGGCTGCATTGGGTCTTCGTTGCTGTGTGCAGGCTTTCTGTAGTTGTGGCGAGCAGGGGCTACTCTTCATTGAGGTGCTCAGGCTTCTCATTGTGGTGGCTTCTCTTGTTGCGGAGCACGGGCTCTAGGCGTGCGGGCTTCAGTAGTTGTGGCACACGGGCTCGGTAGTTTTGGCACGTGGGCTCAGTAGTTGTGGCTCGCGAGCTCTAGAGCGCAGGCTCAGTAGTTGTGGCGCACGGGCTTAGTTGCTCCGCGGCATGTGGGATCTTCCTGGACCGGGGTTCGATCCCGTGTCCCCTGCATTGGCAGGTGGATTCTTAACCACCGTGCCGCCAGGGAAGCCCTCTTCGTGGTCCCTTTTGATGACCCAAAGTTTTTAATCTTTGTATCATCCAATTTATCATTTTCCCTTTCTGTGATGCTTTTTATATCCTTTTAGAGCAGGCATTGCCCTTCCCAAGATCATGAAGGTAAAGCCGTCATTGTTTTCTCTTCTGCATTGAAAGCTCTGATGATCTGGAGCTGATATTTGTGTATGATGTGAGTTAGGGGACAAGATTCATTTTTCCCGTCTGGGACCCAGTTGACCCAGCTCCATTTATTGAAAAGGCGATCCTCTCCCCACTGAAAGGAAGCAGCACCTTTATCAGGTAATCGTATATTTGTGGGTCTGTTTCTGGCTTCCAGCTTCTGTTCCATTGGTCTCTTTGTCATTGGATCAGCACCTAGTGTCGTCATTACTGTCGTTCTGTCGTGCGTTCAGAGATCTGGTTGTGTGGTCTCAGGATGGTTTTGCTTATTCCAGGCCTTTTGCATTTTCTTACACATTTTGGAGCTAATTTGTGAGTCACTGCCAGTTTTCCAGAGTCACCTTGGCTTCTTTCTGTCTGAGCTGGTGGAGATACAGCACTTTTGGAATTTGTGTATGGTGCTTTCACTGGAAGTGTAGCACAAGCCACAAACAGCCATTGATATTAGGGCAGTTGGGTTTTTTCATTGTTTTGTGACTGTACATTTGTGATCTTCATTACGTAGCCACTTACTGTCTCGCTCTTTAAAAATCTTCCGGTCTTTCCCCCAGGAATAAATACTAAATCTGGCTTTGTTTGCCTTATAAAAAAACTGTTTCTTTTAGATGAGTGACCTCTGTCAGTATCTAAAACCAGCATAAATCGAGATTACTTCAGGCCAACGTGTCACCCTCAAACAGATGCCGTTGTTCAGAGAAGGGAGGGAAAGCCTTGTAACGTACAAGACTTTGCAGGGACTTGCGTGTAAGGTGACCCGAGCATCCGAGAGAGGCTGGTGGACAGGCCGTGCTCGCCTCTGGGAGACGGTGGATTGTCGCGGGATGTGCTGCCGCTGGTGGTGGGAGAGATGGAGGCGGGCGGCAGGGCCTGGTCCAGCCAGAGGCCTGTGAGTCCAGCGGAGCCAAGCCCTGAGATGAGAGCAGAGGCTGTCCCTCATGTGAGTTTGGGGAGATGGGAAGAGCCAGGAAAAAGCTGAGCAGGAGCATCCGGTGTAGTGGAGACCTGAGAGAGGATGACTCTGTGTCTGTGAGGAGCGCGCACGGTGAGGAGACCTCCACTGGGGGGCGGTCACCACGTTGGCAGGGGTGGGAAGGAGCAGGGTGGGGAGAAACAGATAAAAGGGCAATAACAAGAGCTCTGCTTTGGACCTGTGACTTTTGAGATAGTTCGCAATTTCCAGGTGGAGATGTGGTGTAGACAGTTGGGTAACTGAGTGTGGATGCCAGAAACGGTTGGGCCTGGAAAGCACGAGCTTAAGGGTCATCAATCCACCAGTGGAATTTAGTGCCTTGGCAAGCTTGAGTGATTAGAGATCATGCAGCAAAGAGGAGTTCTCAAACCTGTGAGACGAGTGGGAACTGGAAGACGGCTGGAGACGTGAGAGGTGATAAGACACGCAACGAGTCAGAGCATGGACTGGGTTAAACCCTGACTCTGCCAGCAGCTGGCCACCTCAGTTCTCTGTCTGTAAGATGGGTACCAGGGCCCGTCTTAGAGTGCTACTGTGAGAATGACAGGAACTGATATCTGTGCTGCATTTAGAACAGTCCGTGGCACATAATGAAAAGCTACGCAAATGATGGCTGCCATTATTATTGTCAATATCACTGTTGCTGTTTGAATTGCATTTCCAGTATAAATGGTAGTAGGAGTGGATAAAATTGCCTAGAAGAACTACGTAGAGAGCCTAGGACAGGCCCTGAAGAAGGTGATAAGGTCGGTGGAAGAGGAAGGGCATCAAAGGAGGACGCTCTCCGCCTGGATTGTTTAAAATTCAGTTTTGAAACAAAAGGGCACAGGAAGATTGAAAGCATTAAATGAAATTAATTATTTTCTTAGGTAGATACTAAGGAAAAAGAAAACTGGTGTGGCAATGTCAACACCAGACAAAATAATTCAAGTGAAAAGCAATAAGAAAAGAGGAGGGCAGGCAGTGTGGACCAAAAATAGTCTCTCACTTGTGAACAAAGTTAGATGAACTACAGTAAACGTGGACACGTATTCTTAGGGGAAGACTATAATATACCTCTTTCAGAAACTAAGAAATCAAGCTGATAAGAAATAGAGTAAGATCACAGAATGTTTGAGTTATAAAACAGACGACTTAAATTTTATATATATAAAATTCTACGTCCAATAGAGAGTACACTTCTTCCCCAAAGATACATGACGTATTTACCAATGTTGACAATATTCTACTCCAGAAATGCAGCTGCTACAAATTAAAAATATATTTACAGCATACAGGTCACACCTGCTGTCTGCATTGTAATTAAATAGAAGTCAACTACAAAAAGACAATACAAAATAAACTGTACATTTGAAAGTTTAAAACTAGATTTCTAAATAATTCATGGGTCAAGGAGAAAATTAAGATGGAAATTATAATACAGTTTAGAACTGTTCAGTGATTATAGTGCTGCATATTAACACCAGTGGGATATAGTCAAAGTGGTTTTCAGAGAAAATTTTGTAGTGCTAATTAGTATATATTATAGAAAAGAAAAGTTGGGAAATACAGGAAATAAGCTTTCAAAATAAGGTGGAGGGAAAACACAAAGTAGAAATTAACAAAGTGGAAAACAAAACAAACAGTATATAACTGATTAATAAAACAAAAAAATAAGTCTGCAGTAAGTATGATCGAGGAAAAGAGGGAAAAAACACTAAGAATGAAGAAGAAAGAAGACAAAGATAACTTCAAAGGTAACAGAGAACTAGAGTTATAAGAAAATTCTACGAATAACTTTATACTAATGCATCTGATTACCAGGTCAATTGGACAACGTTTAGGAAAATATGGTTGGCCTAAGAAGAAAAGGAGACTTTGGTTAGATAGATCAACGTAAGCAAAAATGATTTGGAAGTCAAAGATCTACACCGCAAAAGGCAACATGCCCAAACCAATTCATAGGTGAGTATATCAAATCAGCTTGGGATAAATGATGTTGCAAATAACAAATAACTCCAAAATCACAGTGGCTCTAAGAAAGCAAAATTTCTTTTTTACTTACATTATACGCCCACTGCAGTCTGGCCTTCTTTTACTTTGCGTGTTTCCGCTGTTGCAGCAGTTCCTCTATGGGACACTGTGAGTCTTGTGGCAGAGCCGGGCAGTGCTTCCTTCCCAAGCACTACGTGCTACGCTCTCTCACATCACAAGGCCAAGCCTGACACTGAGGTGGGGGGCACGGGTAACCCTCCCACAAGCAGGGGCAGCAAATATTTTGGACTTGACGTGGTCTACCACACAGGGTATAGAAGATGGGAAGCTACCCCCACCCTGCTCATATCAAGCCAGCATAACCTTGATACCAAAACTGGACAAGGATGGCACAAAATTGAATTATTGGCCAATTTAACTTAGTGAACAAATATGGAAACTTCCTAAATGAAAGTTTAGCAAATTGAATCCAGCAGTGTTTTCATTTTTTAAATGCATCCTTATGAAGTGAGGTTTATTCAAGGAGTGCGAGGATAGTTTAACGTTAGAGAATTTTCCACTCAAGTCACCATTTATTCATTCGACAGTTGTTTTTAGAACTCCTACTTTCTTCTAAAAACTGTTACAGGCACTGGGGATACATTGGTGAACAAAGCAAAGTCCCGGCCTTCATGGCGCTTACACTTCAATAAAGGAATATCACGGTCACATAAGCAGATTGTGTTACATTAATAGGTTAAAGGGGTAAAACTGTATGATTATCACAGTGGAGGCAAAGGAGTATCTAATAAAATTAAGTCCCCATATTCCTTTTTTGTTTTAAGTTGAAGTATAGTTGATGTACAATATTATATAAGTTACAGGTCATGCGATAGAGTAGTTCACAGTTCTTAAAGGTCATACGCCATTTATAGTTGTTATAAAACATTGGCTGTGTTACCTGTGTTGTACATTATATCCTGTAGCTTATTTTATACACAGTAGTTTGTACCTCTTAAGCCCCTACCCCTGTACTGCACCCCGCTTCCCTCTCCTCACTGGTAGCCACTAGTTTGTTTTCTATACCTGTGAGTCTGCTTCTACCCATTTCATTTTTTTAAAGTTATACTTAATAGTTAAACATTAGACCCAGGAATAAGGCAAAGATGTTCCATATCTTAGCAACTATTTAACATTATATTGGAGATTCTGGCCAACACTATAAGGCAAGAAAAAGAAATTTTAAAACTTGTAAAGGAAGAAATGAAATAATCATTGTTTACAAATGGCATTCTCGTCTAACTAGAAAACCCACAGCATATCAGTCACATGGCCAGGCCTGACTTTTAGAGCTAATGGAGTTCAGGAAGACGAAAAGCAGTAGCTTTCCTAAACAATATACATTGTTTTGATAGGAACATATATATGTTTGTAAAAGCATAACAAAAGATTTGGATCAACACCAAATTAATAAGGTGGGTTTCCTCTAGGGAGGGGAGATAGGACTAGAATTTTAGGTAATGATCAATAAGGGATTTTATTTTTTATGTTTAAAATTTTTAAGTAGAAAATATTTTATGAGTCGTGCATTAAAACTGCAAGATGTTTATGATTTGAAGTTATATGCCTTTCGGCCTGTGCCATCTCATTATAGCTTGTATTTGGAACACGTGATCTGTTTATCCAACCAATATTATTGAATGCCTACTATGTGCCTGGTACTACTTGTTACAATACTCTTATGATGCCAGTATACAGTTACTACTGTGGCTTTATAGAAAGGTGAGGTGACTTGGTGAGGAGTGGAGTTCTCACAGCATCCCTGTGACATCAGTACACGGTTGCTACTGCAGCATTACAGAAGGGGGAGGACAGTGTGACTCCAGAACCCACACTGTGAACCACCACAGCTGTGCCAGGTAGAGCCGGGTTGGAGACTCTGGCTCCCAGGACAGAGCTTGCCACAAAGTTGACCTTCAACAGATGTATGTTGAGAAATGAGGAGGAGGGGGTGGCCCCGTTCACCTCTTACTCATCTTAACGGCCCGTCCAGTTTGAGGAGGAGGACATGGAGGATGTTGGGTTCCCCCGTGTAGTGGAGCCCTGACCTTCTGCTTATTCCATAGAAGAGTCAGGCTCGGCAGATCCTCGGGGCAGGCGGGGGGAGAGAGGGCGCACCTTTATTTTTATTTATTTTTTGCACCATGTAATTTGCTTTCAGTCTGAAACTATATCAGGCTTTCAAAAATTGCAGCTGTAGGACAAAGAACTTTTCCTGTACCATTTGAAAGTAAGTTGCTGATGTGATACCCTCACCACCTCGAACACTTTAGAGTGAATTTCTTACAAATGAACACATTTCCCTGCATAACCAAAATGCAACCATCAGAATTAGGAAATTAACACCGATACATTGCTACCACCTTATCCTCACACTCTGTTCATTTCTCCAGTTCATAGTAAATGTCATCTTTATGGTAGAAGGATCCAGTTCAGAATCACATTTGGCTTTTAGTTGTCATGGTTCTTTCATCTCCTCCAGTGGGACGGTTCCTCATTCTTCGCTTGTCTTGCGCATTCGCCGCTTTTGAAGATTGCAGACCCCTAGGTCTGTCGACGCTAGGCCTCGATTTGGGCCACCTCTGCCTTGAGCACCACCCACTGGAGACATCCAGACCAGGGCCGGGGCTCTGGGAGCCCCAGCCTCAGCTCCGCCTCCTGCAGGAGAAGGGGCAGGAGAGCTGCCTGCCTTCTTTGGGGGCGAGGTGAGGACCCCTCAGGGGCCAGCCTGGTGACCAGATTTTTGGAGCCCAGCCTGGGACAAATGACTTTCTGAATTTGATTGCTTTATTTGGAAGTCACATAAAAGACACAGGTATTACATTTGTTTAGTTTTGCACCTGACATGTTATCTTCATTATTAAAATTATGTGAAATCATGACTGTTCCAGAATCCCAGGCTATGGATGCCATAGCCAGAAAGTACAGTTTACACCTGACATAAAAATAAGTCTTTCCTGTGTCTCGGTATTACCTCTTTTCCACTGACAGGAGTGGTCTCTCAGTGCCATCCCTGATGAAGGCGGTGCCTGCCCCGTGCGTCCTTGATGATCTTATCCCCTTGATCCTTTTCCTTCTCTGACGGTCAGCCCACTAGCCCCCTGCCCTGTTGGGGAGGGTGCCCGTTGCCTGGCCCCCCACCTACACGGTCTCAGTGCAGGCCTGGTGCCTGCAGCTGTGCCTTTAGTCTCCTGTGCCTCGGCTGCAGGCAGGGGTGAGCACCAGTTTTGACTCTTCCTTGTGGAGCCCCCATTTGGGGTCTTTGGGCTTCTGCACTGAGCAGTGGCCTCCAGACGGGGTCAGGCCACAGCTGGAGGGTTTACACTTCACGTGTGGCTCTTGGCCCCAGAATAAAACGAGGTCTTCACAGAGTGTATATGTATTTTATTCACTGAGATGAAATACACTGATTTCACTAAGGAATCAGTAAGTGAATAATGTGAATTTTTTTCATTCACATCAGCACAATAAGTGAATTTGATTAGGGCTAATCTTTGAAAAGTGTCCCGCGTCCCTTTCTGGTGAGTCCTGGAGGCCCCCTGTGGTCAGATGCCGGCTAGTGGGCAGCCCACGTGTGGTCACAGTTGCTAGCACTGTGCCTTGAATCCTGAGCACTCGTGTGACAAGTGACATGTCCCCTTTGCGTGTCGCGTTACTTCCCACGCTGACCCTTTTTGGCTACGGTTCTACCCACGCACACGGCCTCGCGAGCTCTCCCAGCATCTCACCCCCATCTGCTTGGCATTTCAGTCTCCAGAAGGACTTGTGTCATTTCAGACACGGAAAGTTTGTTCTGCTCTGCTCTGCCAGAACAGTTATAAATCGACTCTCTGGTAGTGACTCCAGGAAACACTCAGCATATAGGTTTCTGGTGTTCGGGCCCACATTTCCTGTGGCCCTGGGAAGTATATGGAAGGATGCTGTACACTGAGCGCTGCCCTATAGACCTGTGAGGCGTTTGCCTGCTCTCCAGGGCTGTGACATCTGGCCAGGAGCTCATGAACGGTGACACTGGGAACGTCCCTTGGAGCACATGGACACTGTCTCAGCACCTTCACCAGCTAATCTCAGGCGGGTCATAGGAGGGCTTCACGCTTCAGCAACTTCCTTTGTAAAATGGGCTGATGGATCAATAGTTTGCAGACTCTGTGCCGAGGAGGTGCTGTCAGGCTCCATAGACATTTCATTCTCTCATCGTCAGAAGGGCTCTGTAAGTAGTGGCCGATCTTTCACGAAGGAGGTGCTAGGCTGCCTGCCCGAGGCTGCACCAGGTCGACCAGGGCGGGCCGAGGTCTGCCCCTCCTGCTCTCGTCTGTATCTTCTTCCTTCCCAGGGGCCCAGCCCACACACAGGGATTCCATATGCGATTGCTTTGAGGAAGAAAAAGGCCTGCTGCTTTAAATTTGTAAAATGTGCCAGGGCTGCAACTGGGGAATGAAGTGAATAGTCTTAGGGAGCCTACTGTGCGGTGTGGGCAGGACGTGGCAGACTTGGACATGCAGCTGAGCCGGGTTGGGCGGGGCTGGGGGGAGGGCCGGGCAGCCCTCCCTGTGCATCCACCTTTCAGTGCAGTTCCAGAATTCTAAGTTCAAGCCTAGACTTCCAGGGTGTTTGAAGAGAGGAGAATAGACTATATCTTACTTAACAGCGTGTTAGCTTCTTTGATATTTTTTCAGTATTTAGATGCATGGTGTAAAGATCTTAACTTGTACTCTTGCGCCAAGCCCTGCAATTGTTAATTTCTCCCCTAATGAGAAAACCAAGACATAAAGATATTCAGGCCCATGCAGTCTATTGCATTATGCCACCCAGAGCCAGAATGACCATCACGGGCCTGAGTCTCCACCTGGCTTTTCCCCCAGAACTGAATTTTACCGTTGAAATGGCCATATGGCAGATATTCTCAAGGCCTGGTTTGAAGGGTGGGCCAGTTCTCCTGACGAGCAGGTGCAGGCTTTAAAAAGTAAATGACGTGGGCTTCCCTGGTGGCGCAGTGGTTGAGAGTCCGCCTGCCGATGTAGGGGACACGGGTTCGTGCCCCGGTCCGGGAAGATCCCACATGCCGCGGAGCGGCTGGGCCCGTGAGCCAGGGCCGCTGGGCCTGCACGTCCGGAGCCTGTGCTCTGCGACGGGAGAGGCCACAGCAGTGAGAGGCCCGCGTACTGCTAAAAGAAAAAAAAAAGTAAATGATGTGATGCTAAAACTCATGGAACCCTGCACCTAAGACTGTATATTTCACCGTATGTGGATTTTATCTCAAAAAGAACTGTAAACAAAGATTAAAGTCTAGTTAGTGGTTTTGTTTTCGGCAGTGTATGCGTTATCGGTTCCTTTTTTTTTTTAAAGTAACTTTGTCTATTTATCTATCTATTTATTTATGGCTGCGTTGGGTCGTGGCTTGCTCTAGTTGCAGCGAGCGGGGGCTACTCTTCATTGCAGTGCACGGGCTTCTCACTGCGGTGGCTTCTCTTGTTGCGGAGCATGGGCTCTAGGCGTGCAGGCTTCAGTAGTTGTGTCACGTGGGCTCCATAGTGGTGGCTTGCGGGCTCTAGAGCACAGGCTCAGTAGTTGTGGCGCACGGGCTTAGTTGCTCCGCGGCATGTGGGATCTTCCTGGACCAGGGCTGAAACCCGTGTCCCCTGCATTGGCAGGCGGATTCCTAACCACTGTGCCACCAGGTAAGTCCGTGTTATCAGTTCTTAAAGTACCTTCTGTGTATTCTAGGCTTCAGCAGATGAGCAAATACACCAAGAATAGTGGGACCCCAATTCTCCGCTGCTGGGGAGGGAGTTACAAATATGGGACAGGAGAATGTATTGGGGTTAGGGTTGGGGTTGGGGTTTGAGGTGTCAGTATGAATTCATGGTTTTACTAGATGGATGTGAGCATGTGGAAATAAGTAGATGAATAGATGTGCACCTGTGTATTCATAGGCATGTGTGGGTATGTGTATCAGTATTTCTTAGCTCTGTCCACTGGAAGGGCCTGGAAGCAACAAAAACCCCCAGTAGCAGTGAGCGCCCCTTGTGTCCAGATCTTGGTGTCCAAACACCACTCCTCAGTGAAAGGAACTGGGTTTCTTGGAGCAAAACTGGTTCCTGGTCTGGAGCACGGAAAGCACAAAATGAGTCCCGCATGTGTTTTTACACCAGAAAATAAGGAGGCGCTCAGTGCATGATGGGGACTTACCAGAAGGCCCCCGGTGCCAGCTCGAAGGGAGGCAGAGCAGAAAAACAGAAGTCCATCGAGTGCATACTGACGTAGATAAATGAGTTTATAGTAAGTGGGCGAGGAGGGAAAGCTCTTTCATACAGTAAAATGTGGAGGAATGATGGCATCAGAAAGTCTTCTGTGGGGACTTCCCTGGTGGCGCAGTGGTTAAGAAGCCGCCTGCCAATGCAGGGGACATGGGTTCGAGCCCTGGTCTGGGAAGATCCCACATGCCGCAGAGCAGCTAAGCCCGTGCGCCGTAACTACTGAGCCTGCGCTCTAGAGCCCGCGAGCCACAACTACTGAACCCGAGTGCCACAGCTGCTGAAGCCTGCACGCCTAGAGCCTGTGCTCCGTAACAAGAGAAGCCACCGCAATGAGAAGCCTGTGCACAACCAAGAGTAGCCCCTGCTCGCCGCAGCTAGAGAAAGCCCGCGCGCAGCAACGAAGACCCAAACGCAGCCAAAAATAAAGAAAATAGATGTATATATATATAAAGAAAAGTCTTCTGCGGATGCCGAAATACTGGACACAAGCTTGACGAGGAACAAGAGCCATCCATCAACTCAGAGGGCAGGTTAGTGCCTCCACAGTGGAGAGCCTGGCACCCCAACCAAACAGCACCAACGCTGCGAGGGACTGACGCCCCTTCTCCTGCAGAGAAGTGCAAGGAGGACACACGCGGGGCACCCATCGCTCCCGGAGTGCTCCTACCAGGTCAGCAGGAGACACCAGGCAGCCCAGACTGAGGGGCAGTCCACAAAAGAGCCGGCCCATGTCCGGGTCTAGAGACCAAAGAGAGGCTGGGGGCTTTTTTTTTTTTAAATTAATTAATTAATTTGTTTTTGGCTGCGTTGGGTCTTCGTTGCTGCACAGGCTTCTTCTAGTTGCGATCAGCAGGGGCTGCTCTTTGTTGCGGTGCGAGGGCTTCACGTTGCGGTGGCTTCTCGTTGCGGAGCACGGGCTCTAGGCACATGGGCTTCAGTAGTTGTGGCACGCGGGCTCAGTAGTTGTGGCTCGCAGGCTGTAGAGCGCAGGCTCAGTAGTTGTGGCGCACGGGCTTAGTTGCTCCGCAGCACGTGGGATCTTCCCGGACCAGGGCTCGAACCCATGTCCCCTGCATTGGCAGGCGGATTCGTATCCACCGCACCACTGAGGGAAGCCCCAGGCTGGGAGCTTTTAAAGAGACACGACCACTAAGCGATCCTGAGTTGGACCCTGGCTGGGGAAATAGCCAGAAAGGACATCGTTGGTGAAACTGGAACTCAGACTGTGTCACTTTCTCCAGTTTTGATGGCTGTGCTGTTGTCGTGAAAGAAAATGTCCCCGCACTTCAGAAACTCACACTGAAGTGTTCGGGGGTGAAGGGGTATATGCTGTATCCACCTTAATCTCAGATAGTTCGGGAAAAGTTACTGGCGGGTGTGTTTAGAGAGGGAGACTGGGAGGAAGGGAGTGAGGGGGAGAGGAGAGAGGATGACACGGCCGGTAGAGCAAGATGTAGACGGCCAGTGAATCTGGGAAAGGGTATATGGGAGTTCCTTGTACTGTTTTTGTAATTTTCTGCAAGGTTAATTTATATCAAAATTAAAAGCTGCCCCCAAAGGATGGCACGTTGTGGCTCTAAGAAAGGGGCAGCTTTAGGTCCAGTGGAGGTGTTTTCGGACCTCGTTCAAAGTCCTGTCTCCTCAGTTTATCAGCTGTACTAGTAGCTTTGCCTTTCTGGGCACTGCCTGAGTCCCTGGGCAGATGAGGGGCCCGACGCAGAGGGACTGGGACCCCACGTCCCGGCCTGGCTCTGCCTCTGTGCCCCCTGAGCTCTGCTGCCTCATCGGCAGATGGCTGCACTTCAGAAACGTGAGGTCAGAAAGGACATTGATAGGAAAGTGGGACCGACTGGGGCTCTGCTGCATGGTTAAACACTTTTCCTGCATTGTTTTCTTGGAAAATGTTGAGATTGATTTAACACCTTTTTAACAGAACTGTCACCTAGTTGTAGCTGTTTATGCAGCAGTGTCCATCCAAGGAGCTATAGCCGCCGGCTCAGCCTGAGAGCCAGATCCAGCCCCTGCCAGTTTTTATAAACAAAGCTTTCGTGGAACAGTCACGTGCATGCTTTGCTTTGACCTCAAAATTCTCCTTACGGTTTAAAAGTGGTTCCGTTTGGGGTAGTTGCTTATTACTTGGTGAATACTTATTCCTGATACTATGCAATTTTGGTGATCACCTTCTCATTAAAAAGATAAGTTTTATGTTTATGGGATTAAAATTTTTTAAATAGGGGAATTAAGAGTTTTATTATAAAAAGTATTTTTTTCTCCTTTGCCACTGCTAGTTTAACAGAAAACAAATGCCCAGAGGCCCCCAGGGCTTCAGCCTCAGCATTTGTGCCTCTGAGAACAGCTTCTGGAGCTGTGCTCTGCCTGCTAAATAATTCACATTCGTCGGCAGCAGCAGGCTAAAGGTCTGCTCTAAATTATGGATGCGTCTTCTGTGATGCTTTGTGTTAAGTATACTGGTGGCTCCTTCTCCGTGAGCTTGAAGGGAGAGACTCGCCTTTGTCAGCCTGTGGCCTGGGATCTCTGGAGAAAGTGCACTAATTTACCTCTTTGGGGAGCGTGAGCTAAGCAACAATGTCTCTGTGTGTGGCCCGAGCCTGGGGCCCCGGGGGCTGTGCTGGCTGACCCTGGTATGGATTCAGAGGGGTGGTTTGCGGTGAATGGTTGGAAGTATTTGGTTAAATGGCATCACAGTGGCTCTTATCGGCTCTGCCCAGGTAAAGTCCCTCTGGTCTGTGCCTTGTCGTGGTTGGCGGGGGCAGGCAGACTGCGCGGTCTCCAGGTATGTGTGCCGAGGGGGCCCGTCCGCTTGGAGGCCGGTGGCAGTTAGCCCTATTACCTGACCTTGAGTTGTGATTTAAATATTTAAAGTGCTGGAGGTTATGGTTTGGATGAGATATTCTGGTGAGATAATGATGGGTGAAAGCCTTGAGTTACAGAATTATCTATAAAACGTTAATAGGAAGGCGTTCTCCAAGTTATTTGCAGCACGGTAACCTGCGTGTTTGTCCAGCCAATGTAAAGGTGGTGGCTTTCCTAGTCTTCAGCAGATCTGAAACAGGCTTCAAAAACTTTCTCACCAGGAAAGCACTTCTCTGACTTAAACTGGTGAATTGAAAGAGAAAAAAAAAAAAAAAACAACAGCGACAACAGAAACCAGGAAACGTTCTCTAAAGTGAAGCTGTAAGGTGGGATGTGGGGTGTCTTCCATGGACGTCTTTTTCTTTGGCTGGAGGATGAGTGTGTTGTTTTCCAAGCACCTGACACCCCAGAGAGACTCAGGCAGTGGCTTAGACACAGTGGGGTTTCTTCCATCACCTGTTCTGGCCTTGGAGTTGGGGTAGGAATCCTGGCGTTCGAAGGAATTTCATTTGTGTTCAAGGGCAGTCCTCCCACACATGTGCACTGTTTTCTGTGTCGAGAGCAATTCCAGAGTGAGTTTAAAGGTGGCGTGAATTACGAAATTCAGAACTTGACAATGGCTGTCAAGGCCCAGGTGACTCTCCGTGTGTCATGGACACACGGAAGTGCTAGGATCTTGTCATCCCCGAGGGGCTCTGCACCCACCGCATGGCTCTCTACGTTCTTCTGCAAGAATCTGCCACCTAAAGATTCACCAGGAGATCTCATGATGACGAGAACTGTGTACTGACGTGCTTTACGCAGCCAGGCATTGTCTCTAGTTTTCCCACTCTGAAGAGTGTGCACATTCCCAGAGATCTGGCCGAGGTGGAGGGAACCGGCCGGGGCCGTGGCCTCAGGCAGCGTGGTCTGGCCCTGGAGCTGCTCCTGCAGGGTCACTGCTGTCCCCTCTCGAAGCTCCTGGTGCCTGAGTTGAGGCCCAGGGAGCAGGCATTCAAGGTCTCAGAAGCAACAGTGTGGGTGTGTCGGCCAGAAGAAACAAAAGGAGCCTGTGGGGAGGCCCGGGGAGCCAGCGCACGATAACTTTCTGACTTCGTGGGTCAGATGAGAGCTGGGGTCCAGGGCCTGCATCCCCAGCTGAAATGACTCTTCCCAGGAGAGGCTCTGTCTGCAGGCAGAGCCCAGCCCAGCCCTCCACACACACACCCTCTGCCCCTTCTCAGGCCCAGCGCATCTTTCTGTGCGGGACACCAGTGCCCCTAAGACTCCACGGCAGGAACCGCCCCCCTCCCACCAAGGCATCAGAAAAGGCAGGCCTCAGGGTGTGCCTGCCGCTGGCCGGCTGAGCCGCGCAGCCCACAACGAGCGGCCAGGGGGGGTCCTTTCTTTTTTTAATTGTAATGTTTAATGTTTCCTTATCGATTAGACTTTTAAAGTGTCAGTTATTGATCTGTGAGTTTTCAAAAATAATTCATATTGGCTAAATCTTATAAAAATGAATTGGTATACGGGTCATCTTTCCCTTAACATGTGTATTCGGTCGGCGTTCATTTTTCCTTCGCTCAATCCCTCCGCAAACTTGCAGCGCTGGGCAGGGCGGGGGTGGGCGCCTGGGAAGCCTGCCCACACCCGCCCCCCCC
>NW_006784492.1:319862-341079 GCF_000442215.2 Lipotes vexillifer
CCACCCGCCTCCCTCGTGTCCTGTGTGCACTGGTCTACATCGCTCTGCCTGTTGCGTGTTGGAATCCACACACCTTTTGTTTGACAAGTAAAAGCTGCAACACCCTTGATGGGTTCAGCTGCTGTGTCTGCGGTTTGCCCCCCACCCTGTCCTCACCATCCAGCCTCAGCCGGACCTCTGCTGGCCACTCTCCACGTGCAGCCAGAAGGACAAAAAGTCCCTTCTTTTTTATTATTATTATTAATGGAATGTTTTATTTTTAGCATAGATGTGATGACTTTTTTCAATATTTTTTTATTGAAGTGTAGTTGATTTACAATGTCATGTTCATTTCTGCTGTCCAGCAAAGCGATTCAGTTATATATATATATATATATATATATATATATATATTCTTTTTCATATTCTTTTCCATTATGGTTAACTGCAGGATATTGAATATGGTTCCTATATATATATATATATATATATATATATATATATATATACACATATATATATATCCTTCTTTTTTAAAAATATTCTTTCCCGTTATGGCGTATCCTAGAATATTGACTATAGTTCCCTGTGCTGTACAGTAGGACCTTGTTGTTTATCCATTCTCTATATAATAGCTTACATCTGCTAACCCCAAACTCCCACTCCATCCCTCCCCCAACCCGCTCCCCCTTGGCAACCACAAGTCTGTTCTCTTTTGTCTGTGAGTCTGTTTCTGTTTTGTAGATACGCTCATCTGTGTCATACTTTAGATTCCACATGTAAGTGATATCATATGTTATTTGTCTCTCCGTCTGGCTTACTTCACTCAGTATGATCATCTCTAGGTCCGTTGATGTTACCGCAAATGGCATGATTTCACTCTTTCTTATGGCTGAGCAGAATTCCAGTGTGTATATATGTACCACATCTTTATCCATTCGTCTGTCAGTGGACATTTAGGTTGTTTCCATGTCCTGGCTATTGTGAATAGTGCTGCTTTGAACATAAGGGTGCATGCATCTTTTCGAATTATAGTTTTGTCTGGATATATGCCCAGGAGTGGGATTGCTGGATCACATGGTAGCTCTACTTTTAGTTTTTTGAGGAACCTCCATACTGTTTTCCACAGTGGCTGCACCAACTTACATTCCCACCAACCGTGTAGGAGGGTTTCCTTTTCTCCACACCCTCTCCAGCATTTATTGTTTGTAGACTTTCTAGTCTGACCAGTGTGAGATGGTACCTAATTGTAGTTTTGAAGTGCATCTCTCTAATAATTAGTGATGTTGAGCATCTTCTCATGTGCCTATTAGCCATCTGTATTTCTTCTTTGGAGAAATGTCTATTTAGGTCTTCTGCCCGTTTTTTTTTTTGTTTGTTCGTTTGTTTTTTTGCAGTACCCGGGCCTCTCACTGTTGTGGCCTCTCCCGTTGCGGAGCACAGGCTCCGGACGCGCAGGCTCAGCGGCCATGGCTCACGGGCCCAGCCGCTCCGCGGCATGTGGGACCTTCCCGGACTGGGGCACGAACCCTTGTCCCCTGCATCGGCAGGCGGACTCTCAACCACTGCGCCACCAGGGAAGCCCTGCCCGTTTTTTGATTGGGTTGTTTGTTTTTCTGTTGCTGAGTTGTATGAGCTGCTTATATATTTTGGAAATTAAGCCCTTGTTGGTTGCATTGTTTGCAAATATTTTCTCCCATCTTGACATTCCCTTGTTGATCGCTGTCCTCCAGGGTGAAATCCACACAGCTTGGGTGCCCACCTCCCGGCCCCGCTGGCCTTACCTGCCAGCTCTCACAGCCACACGGGCTGTGAGCTGTGTTTCTTCTGCCACAGGGCCTTTGCACATGCTTGTCCCCTTGTGGAAGGCTTTTCCCGCTTTTCTGAGGTCGGTTAACTTCTGTTCATCCCTCAACTCTCAGTTCAACCATTATTGCCTTAAGGGAAAAAAGCTGGAGGAAAATGTTTTGGTGCTCATACTTTACCGAGTGTTTTTAAAATAGACTGTTTCACCTTTTGAGGATGACCCTGTTTATCAGCATGAAACGTAGCAGGGAAGCTTCTCTGCTCAGCCCCTCATGCTGCCCCTGACGCTGGTTCACGGTTCACATTCTCTTTGGCTCCGTGTGGGGGTCCCCGGGGCTGAGGGCATCTTAAGCCTCTACTTAGTGACAGATCATACTCTGCCTCCACTTTCCTACGGTTTAGTGATCTTTTTTTTTTTTTTATTGATGTGTAGGTGCTCTTAAATATAAAGAAAATTAGTCCTTCAGCTGTGTAACGTGTTATATGTATTTCCCATAGTTTCTTATTTGTCTTTTGCCTTAGCTTACAGTGTTTTTTACATACAGAGATGTGATTTGATTTTTTTGAGGTGTAGTTGACATACAACATTATGTTAGTTTCAGGTGTACAACATAATGCTTCAGAATTTGTATATATTGTGAAATGACTGCCACAGTGAGTCTAGCTGACTTCCCTCACCGGGCACAGATGCAGAATTCTTTCTTGTGGTGAGAACTGCCAAGATCTCCTCTCTTAGCTCCGTTCACGCGCGCGATGCAGTGTCGTTGCTTACACTCGCCGTGCCGTGCCGTCCGTCGCCAGGACCTGTTTCTCTTACGTCTGGACGTTTGTACCCGCTGATC
The DNA here is from genome assembly GCF_000442215.2 of Lipotes vexillifer. Lineage (NCBI taxonomy): Eukaryota > Metazoa > Chordata > Mammalia > Artiodactyla > Lipotidae > Lipotes > Lipotes vexillifer. The sequence goes on from NW_006784492.1 coordinate 322,490, forward strand.
CCTCCACCCACATTGCCCCCCACCCCGCCCACTGCCTCTGGCACCAGCCGTCTGCTGTCGCACACAGAGGCTTCAAGTCTGTCTCTGACAGCTCTGGGCGGGAGCCTGCCGGATGCCCTCACTCAGGTATCTCAGAGAACTGTCCCATGCTTGCTTCTGGTATTTCTCTGACTTCACTGTTTATGTTTAAATCTTTGGTCCGTGTGGCATTTGTTCTAGTGCGTATTGCAAGACCCCCAACTTGGTCACTCTCCAGCTGGTCACAGTTGACCCTGTAGCCTGTATCGAGTGATCCGGCTGTGTCCTGTCCCCGTGGCGCGTCTGCTTCTGCAGCGGCATCCTTCAGGATGCGGCGTGCGACGTGTGTAACATTGGGTGGGGCAGGCCCTGCCTCCGTGCTTTTGTTTTGTGTAGTTTTCCAGCATTTCGTGTTTGGTTTTCCACGTGAACCTTTACACTCAGTCTGTCTGGTTCTAATAGAACGTGTGCTGGGAAGTGTGTTGGGAGGAGACGTTAATTTGGGGGGACGGGAGTCTGTGGTGTTTAGTCCTTTGTTGCCCCTGTTACTGGACACAAATCACACGTGAAGACGTGGGGTCTTCCAGGACCCCAGCCCCAAGGAGAGAGAGGGGGAGAGTGTGAGCGTGTCAGGGTGCGTGCGTGAGCGTGCGTGAGCGTGTGCCTGCCTCTGAGCGTGTCAGGGTGCGTGCGTGAGCGTGTGCCTGCCTCTGAGCGTGTCAGGGTGCGTGCGTGAGCGTGCGTGAGCGTGTGCCTGCCTCTGAGCATGTCAGGGTGCGTGCGTGAGCGTGTGGTCTGCCTGTGAGCGTGTGCCTGCTTCTGAGTGTGTCAGCGCGCGTTGAGGAGCGGGTTTCTAGTCACATTCACACAAAACCGAGAGCTGTTCTCGCAGGGAAGTTTTGTGTGTTGGGGTCTAAGCAGAGCATTTCCAGATGGTTCCGTGTGCCCTGGTCCTCAACTCCCTGCCTGGGCACTGCGGCGCACTTAGCGACAGTGTGTGTTTCTCTGGGTCCTCGGAACCCCACCGGTACCCCTTTCTCTCTGCTCAGCCCACCCGTCACCCAGCCCTGGCTCCTGGCCCGTCCCGCCCTCAGGTGGACTCACTCGGAGCCCCTGCTGTGCCCGCGGCCAGGGCGGCCGTGACCTGTGACGAGCATCCTTGTCGGGTGTGTGCATGCGCGGCCTCAGGAGGTGGGTTCGGTCTCGTTCCCACTCGGCCCAGTACCCAGGGTGCCCAGAATGATGCGGCCACAGTGTGGGCACTCGCCGCACTGTGTCGGCTGAACGCACCTCCTGTCGAAGACAGATGGTGAGGGCCCCGTGGGCAGGAGGGGGACAGGCCCGCAGGTGAGTGAGGTCTGTGCTGGCCCCACAGAGCTGAACGGCGCCGACCTGAAGGACTGCGTGAGCAGCCACAGCCTGAGCAGCAATGCCAGCCTCCCCAGCGTGCAGAGCTGCCGGCGCCTGCGTGAGCGGAGGGCTGCCAGCTGGGCCGTGTCCTTCGAGCGGCTTCTGCAGGACCCGCTCGGAGTTCGCTACTTTTCCGTGAGTCTGACGGGCAGCGGGCACCTCCTGCAGCCGGCCCCAGGGCAGGGCTGGGCAGGGCAGACCTCTCATCCTCCTGCTTCTACCCCGGGCGCTCAGGCCCAGGGTCTGGAGGACGCCTCTCTCTGCTGTGAGGGGCATCAGAGCTTCTTGTGAACCCTTGGAAGCAGCTGCCTGCTAGCCAGGCTGGCTATTAGGAAGGCATGCTCAGCTCCTAAGGAAACAGCTGGGAAGGCCCAAGTGGTCCCAGTGAGGGCAGCTTTTAAGTTTGCTCCCAGGTAAATTCTGGAGAGGCGCTTGGCACCCCTGGTTTCTGTGAAAGATGAAAATAAGAATAAAGTGGGAATAATGAAACAGAGCACAAGAGGAGGGAGGTCCCACCACCACTACTGACGTACCCTTTTCCGAGGATTGTGTGAAGGTTAATCTATGGTGTTTTTCTTAGGATTTTCTAAGGAAGGAATTCAGTGAAGAAAACATTTTATTCTGGCAGGCCTGTGAATATTTTCATCATGTTCCCGCACATGACAAAAAAGAGGTACGTTTCTTCCGGCTGGGAAGTGGGAGTGGTTAAAGGGCAGGGTGATTTGAGCGTAGGTTCACACATAGTGCAGTTTGAAAAGTCCGTGTAAAAATATTTTCACACGATTAAAAAAATTTTTTTCAGCATGTTTCTTAATATATATGATATTTAATTTTGCCTAAACATAGCTTGCATAAATGGCCCTAAAACTTTCAGCACATGTGCTGCCACTCCGTGTGGGGAAGGGGATTTAAGAGAAAATCCTGGGCCATCCTAAGGATGCCCATCCGTACGGCCCCCCTTGCAGGCTGCGCGGGGCCAGGTGAGCCCCCGCTGGTGTGGGTGCTGACCCGCGGCGTGACCCGCTCTGAGGCAGCCTGTGCCCCTCCCTCAGAGGAGGCCTCTTCTCTGCTTCTCATGCGCCGTGCTGCCCGGACCTCCCTCCCACTTTGGCGAGACCACACCATGCGACAGCACCCGCGCCGCCCGCACCCGGATGCCCCTGTAGCAGCAGCACAGCCCCCGTCTGTGGAACATTCAGATTGCGCTTTGACAAAATTTGGAGAGGAGCTGATTTATTGAAAAGTTTCATAGTGGCTGGTACTTTTAGTTATTATCCAAGCAAGAAATATTTATTAGGCCCCAAGAAAATGTCTCTCCATTGCCTGGACCTGTGTCAGAAAACACGTGTGTGGTATGCATGTCCCACTCGTGTGCTGTCGCGTCAGCTCTCCTACAGGGCCCGCGAGATCTTCAGTAAATTCCTGAGCAGCAAAGCCACCACGCCGGTCAACATCGACAGCCAGGCCCAGCTGGCGGACGACATCCTCAGCGCCCCGCACCCCGACATGTTCAAGGAGCAGCAGCTCCAGGTGACTGCCCGGGGCACGGGCAGAGGACTCGGGTCCTGGAGAGCAGCCCCCGCAGGCACCAGACTGCGAGGAGAGTGCCGGTGGGACCCCACCCCTACCCCGCCCCACTCCAGGCCCTGGGCTCCATCTCAGAGCCAGGGTTCAGCAGGGCCCTGGAGCAGGGCATCCCCACCGCAGCATACCTGACTGTTGACAGTCTCCCTTATGCATCTGTGTGTCATCACAGGTTCATGGGCGGTGATATACATAGAGATCGATGGATGTTTGGACTTTTTTCAGTCTTAGGACATCACTGTGATGAAAAGTGTGCATTGGACTTAATGTGTTTTAGAGCACATGTCCACTGGCCTTAGCAGGGGTTACTTCTGTTGCTGAGTCATATGAATGAGGTTTAAGAAAATGGAGGAAGGTATTTTCAAGACAGGTCTCACTTCCTTTAGGTTCCCAGTTGCCTTTGGTTTCATTCTTATTTAACAAAGTAAAGATTCTCCAAGATGGCACCTTGGCTGTCCTGAGGCCGCTCAGACGCTGGCTTTATGTGGGTTGTTGGAACTGGCTGATCATAAGCGCGGCCACCGAGGGCTGGCGTGTTATAAGTGTGATCAGACATAAAGGACCCTGGGCAACGACTCCAGGGGCGATGAGGGACTTTGGGAACAGGTCCTGCTGCACGTGCGGCCTGGCGCCGCCCCGCACCTTCAGGGCCAAGTGTCCGGTTCCGCGTGTCACTGGACAGCGCTGTTTCCTCGGCAGATCTTCAACCTGATGAAGTTCGACAGCTACACTCGCTTTCTGAAATCGCCGCTGTACCAAGAGTGCATCCTGGCGGAGGTGGAGGGCCGCCCGCTGCCCGACGCGCAGCAGGTCCCCAGCAGCCCCACCTCCAAGCACAGCGTCAGCTCCGACCACTCAAACACGTCCACGCCAAAGAAGGTGCCCGTCCCGGCCGTGCTGGCCCCCCCCAGATGAAAGCTGTTCTGCAGAGATGACAGCAGACGCCCCTGTTGGCTTATCCCCTCACCCACAGGGAATGCAAGGCCCTCTTAGCACTCGCCGTGCGTCTTGTCCGAGGCTCTGGTCAGGGTGGGGGGCTCCAGCTGCCATTTCTGGAGAGGCTGGCGGGGCTGCGCCTCTGGCCTTGGGGGACCTGGCCCCTCCCGCGGAGCACCTGTCTTGGCGGCCTGCTCCAGCTCCCTTTCCCATGCACTTCACGTGATGTTAAATTAACTTCACACTGTTTTAACGACGTTTTCCCTTTGATGGCAGTTGAATGGAAAATCGAAATCAGGACGGTCCCTGAATGAAGAGCTGGGGGATGAGGACAGCGAGAAGAAACGAAAAGGAGCGTTTTTCTCTTGGTCAAGGACCAGGAGCGCCGGGCGGTCCCAGAAGAAGGGCCAAGGTGACCGTCCAAGGGGTCCGCGGCTTGTCGTGTGAGGTGGGGGGCGAGGCCCCCTCGGGGGCGAGTGAGGACGTGTGGGCTGTGCTTGTGACATGGCCCTTTGGGGCGGCCTGGCCGGGGACGTGGGGGCTCTAGGGCCCTCCGAGAGGGGGCATGGTGCATTCTAACTCCCCAGGCTAGGGCGCCCCACGGGTACCACCCTCTTCTTGCTTGAGCAGTAATGGGTGCTCTTGGTAGAAAACTTGGAAAAAACAACCAAGTGAAAAGCAGAAAATACAGATGTCCTGCCCTCTGTCACCCAGACTGCCTCTTGCTTTTCTGCCGTGTGCAGAGAGGTACACGCGCTTTTGTAATTTCTTTAAGAAAACGTGACACCGTGGCTTGGGTACCGAGCATTTTCAAAATTGTAATTTTATTATTGTAAATTTTAAAGGTTGCCATCCTAGATCTTCTCTCCCTTGGTTTCTTTCTTGGATGTGGCTGAGAAGACAGTGTGAGAGGGACAGGGACGGGGGCTGGGACTCGCCGGGAGGGAGGTGGGTGGGCGGGTAGCAGCCTGGGCGGTGGGGGGGGGGACGGGGCAGAGAAGGGCGGGGCGCACACTGGGCGCGGGAGGGTTTGGCGTCCTTTTCTTCTCCACAGCCTGTCAGGAAAGGGATTATTTTCTGGGAACTAACCTGCAGGCTCCAGACCCGGGCCCCAAGTTTAGGTTGGGCAGCTTACCGAGGGAGCTTGGAGCACCTGAGGGGGGTGGTGCCTGTGCTGTGCCAGGCGCTTTAGAGGGTTCATCTCCTGCTCAGAGCCGGCCGCAGGCAGGTCTTATGCCCACTTTGCAGAGGGCAGTGTAGGGAGGCTGTGGGCCTCTGCCAGTGCCCTGAGGCTCCAGGGCCCTGCCTGGGGCAGCCGGTACAGCTATTCTTCCGCAAGGAAGGGCAGCCGGAGCTGGGGGTGGGAGCGGTGTCGTCAGTGCGGCCAGGGACCCCCGAGGACCAGAGGCGGGGGAGTGCCTGCCTCTCTAGGTCTGTGTCTCTGAGCGGGACCCCAGGAGACCGGGGTCCCCATACCCGGCACATCTTTAGAGAGCCACCCGGAAAGGCCCTAAGTCCTGACTCCAGGACGCTCCCCAGGCATCCTGACTCTCTGGCCTGGCAGTCCGTTGCTTTTGGCAGGTGGGTCAGTGGGACCTGGGGGCCTCCGTGTAATCAGGCCCCCTGCTCCACCCCCAGGCCCCGGCACAGCGGCATGATCAGGGCCCTAGGCCCTGTGTTTTTAAAGGTCCTTGCTATGTCAGAGTTCTCGCGAGTTTTAGATTACAGTTAGCTTAGTCAGTGACATCGGATGGCGCGATTGTCAGCTCATTCAGGACTTTACAGGAAGACGGGACGTGAGCCGTCGGTAAAAGATGCCGTAACTGGCTGGCACGTGAAGCCACATGTTGAGATGACAATTCCAGATTAAATGAAGGGCAGGGAGGCCCCGCACTTGCTTCCGTTTTGACCTGCGACGAGGCAGCAGGAGCCGGGGGGCTGCGCGGCCGCCAGCAGAGCAGAGCGCGGGCCTGGGCGGTGGCTCCCGGCTCCAGCTGTGTGCCAGGGGCGAGGCTGCGCCGCCGAAGGGCCTCCGAGCCTGGCTCCTGTCCTTCGAGCGTGTCTGTTCAGCCTAAAGGAGGTGTGGGGCTGTGGGGGACGTGACCACGCTCGGGGGGTTTCTCCGCGTCTGCGTTAAGCGAGCAAGCGTGAAGCTGGTGCCGTTGGGTGTTCTGAGTCCCTGTGTCCCCTGCAGACCCCGTGCACACCAACGGAGGCCTGGGCCGCCGGGAGTCGCAGGGCTCCATGACCTCGGCCGGGAGCCTGGACCTGGTGAGTCCCCGCAAAGCCGTGTCCCTCGTAAGGGAGCTGTTGCATGGATGGGGAGGGCGCCCCTTGAGCTCTAAGAATATCTCGGGGCTCGTTTCTGAGACCTTTAGTTCCCGTTCAGGCACATTCCTCTGGACGCCCACGGGAGCAGGCAGGCACTCCTCTTTGTCTCGGCACCTGCACGTCCCGTGAGCTCAGACACCCCTGCGTCTCTGCCCGTGCGCTGGGGGCTGTGCCGACGGGGCTCTTCCCCGCCGGCCCCAGCTGTGGGCCGGGGGCCTGGGTCCTGCCTGGCCCTGCGCTCTCTCCTCACGCCCGGCTGAGTTGCTTGTCTGGCCCAGTTTCCAGTTAGGTGGAGGAGGCGTTGGGCTGCCCTGCTAGCTGGTTAGCTGTCGTCTGATGGCGATTTTGGGAAACCCTGTTGTTGCCGGCCTCCTAGTCACTTGAGATGGTCACAGGCAGTAGTGAGTGTAGATGGCATTTCTTCTTCAGTCATAACAATACCAGTTAGAGCCGTGAGGGTGGACCACGCACCAGTCAGCCATTGCTGCCTGACAAAGCATCCCAAAACCCAGTGGCTTAAGACAAAGGACATTTATTGTTGCCCGTGCGTCTGTGGAAAGGGCATATTTGGGGCCATTTTGCAATCAGTCTACCACCTGCAAACTAGTTTTCTGAAGTAATATTTGGGAGAAAGAGATTTTCAGACCCTCGGAGGACAGAGTGGTAAGGAAGTGACAACCAGGGCAAGTCGGGCATTAGAAGGAGGCACACGGGGAGCCGTCTGTAGCCAGGAAGCGGTGCTGTAACTCAGGGACCCAGAGGTCTGGCACGGGGCGCGCAGGCCGCGGGCTGGCCCCGGTCCGGCTCCTGCCCCCAGCACGTGGGAGCCCTGCTCCGCGCGGTGGGGAGGGGCCGCCTCCCACTCCTGCCCAGTCCACCCGCAGCGCAGGCATCACGTCGCAGGTGCTGCGGCGCTGGAAGGCTCGCTTCCCCATCCTGCAGGCGTGCCCCCCGCCGCAGGGCCTGGCAGTGGGACAGGTGGGCTGGGCCACATCCCCCGCGCCGGGCAGAGGTGGTGGGCGCTCTCTGGGCAGAGGGCACCCCAGGCTGCAGGCTGCCTGCAGGGCGCACCCCCTGGCAGCCCCGCGGAGGAAGGAGCTGAGACTCCCCTGTGCCCCTCACACCCAGCCTCCCCGCGGCGCCCGCTCCTCGTGACCTGGGGGCCAGGGTCTGAGGGGCCTCACACCCTCAGGTGTGTGCCGCTGCCTCTGAGCCTTGGCCTGGCCGTCCCGCCCCCTCTCCCAGCCTCTTCCCTCCAGCCCACCTGCTGTCTGTCCGTCCATTCCTCTTGGAAAGGCCTTGGGCCTGCGAGGTCGGCCAGAAAGAGCCAGAAAGGTGACCAGAAGCAGCAGAGGCTGCCTGCCTTGTCCGTCCCTGGCTCCTAGGCTGAGAGACGGGCGAGGCAGCTCCTGGTCCCCAGATGGCCTCAGTGGGCTCTGCAGGGTGACTCCACGTGCTTCCGGGTCAGGGAGGCCGAGACCGGACCCCCGAAAACAAAAGTGGGAAGGCCCATCCTATTCTAGTAGGAAAGCTAGTTAGCATGGCCCTTGTAGAAGTTTAGACTCAGAGGTTGGAGGCTGGGACTGCAAGGACGGTGCCTGTAGTTGAGAGGGGGGTGGCTCTCTGTCAACTAGCAGCCCCACAGCGTAGCGGCCGTGTGCGCACAGCGCACTGTGCCTTTATCGGAACGTGTCTGCGTTGTGGAGCTGGGTGTGCACAGGGAGCCACACTGCTGGGCCCCCCACGCGTGTGCAAGCTACGATGGCCCTTCCCCGGGGCCTCGCCGCACTTTCCCTGACCCTGCGCCCGCCCCCGTGTCTCCCTGCCCCCCAGCCAGAGGCCTGCAGGACCCTGGCGCCCGAGAAGGACAAGGCCGCCAAGCACTGCAGCATCCAGCTCCCCGACGGGACGGCCTGCGTGGTGCTCGTCAGGGCGGGGCTCTCCATCAAGGAAGTCCTGGCCGGGCTCTGTGAGCGACACGGCATCAACGGGGCTGCCGTGGACCTCTTCCTGGTGGGCGGGGACAAGGTACAGGGCTGCGGAGACCGAGGGCCTTTCCTTTGGGGGCGTCTGCCCTGTGGGAGATCCTGCCGATGGGGGAGCCGGCTAACCTGTGTGTGTTTACCTGAGCGTGCGGGTTCCCTGACCACCTTGGCCTGTGTTGGGCTCTGCTCTGTGCTCCTCGTCTGAACCGTGCGTGTGGCGGAGGTGGGTCCCGAGAGCGCCGTCTCGCTGCACAGAACCCTTTGCGGGCTCACAGCAGCTGGTCAGAGAGCTGAGGCCTTCTCTCCGGCTACGGCGGGCCGCGTTTGAAGCTGCACTTTGCTCTGTGCAGCTGTGCGCCCCGACTCCCACTGACGCCTGTCTCTCTTCCTTTCATTTGTTCCGTAGCCTCTGGTGCTGCACCAGGACAGTAGCATCTTGGAGTCTAGGGACCTGCGCCTAGAAAAACGCACTTTATTTCGGTGAGAGAAATGCAATTGCCATTTTCTTGAGGTTTCCAGATCCACAGGCTGTTTCTGACCACTTGCCCCGCTGGCCTCTGCTCTACTGGGGGTGCCGGCACCCCCACTGTGAGCTCAGAGGGGCAGCCGCACGTGGCCCTAGGCACCCCGGGGGCCAGAGGGTCACGCTCCCCGCCTGCCGGCGACCATGGCAGGGCCGCACCTGGGGCAGGGTCGACCCGTGGGGAGGGGCCGCTCCTTGTCAGGTGTGACAGTCCTGGCTCAGCCCCACGAGACCCTAAAGAAGCCCCCTGTGGGCTCTCTTCTCGTGCAGAACCTGGGGCTGCCTTGGTGATGCCTGTGGGTGCCACGCTGCTCTGCTTTTGAGACGGAACGTCCACATGACAGTTGCCACGTGTTTGTGGCAACTGTGCTCCTGTTTCTCCCCCTCCAACCAGGCTGGATCTGGTGCCGATTAACCGGTCTGTGGGACTCAAGGCCAAGCCCAGCAAACCAGTCACGGAGGTGCTGCGGCCCGTGGCGGCCAAGTATGGCCTGCGCCTGAGCGAGCTGGTGGCCCGGCTGGTGAGTGACCAGGCTGGTGAGTGACACGGGGCCCCCTGGGCCCCCGAGCCGCCTGCAAGCTCAGCGCTGCCTGCTGGGGCCCAGCTTGCCCCTGTTGTCCGCGAAGCGAGCTGTGGCTGGCGTAACGGGAGGACGCCGTGGGGCCAGCCCAGCGCCTGGGTGCGGCTTCTCCACCCAGCAGGCCCTGGGGAGGACGTTGCCGCTGCCCTCCTGTTTCCCACCCTTTGGTGGAAATGCTTGCTGCTTATTCATACCTTGTTCGTGCCCTCTGGGACTTGGGTTGGTATTTGAGATTTGGGGGGTTGGGCCCAGGGAAACCAAGAAGAGAAACAAATGAAAACCTTTCCGCCTCCCGCCGTGTGCAAATCTGATGGGATGACGGCACGCGGTGGCGTGCGTGACCCGATCTGCAGCAGCCTGTGGGGCATCTGCTGCTTCACGGTGTGGCTCCCCATAGGCCGTGGGCCTGACAGCTCTCCCTGGCGTTTCGGAGCCGGGCCGTCGGGCTCCTCCGTGCACGGGTGAAGCAGAGATGAGAGCAGAGTCCCCGTTCCTACCGCCGGAGGGCGGTCCCGCACCTCCACACATTTGCTTTGAAATGCGGTGACTTATGACCCATTGGCCTGTGTCCTCCTTCCTTTAGAAATTATACTTTATCAGAGCTACGATTTCAAGTATTTTTAGGATTTTTATTTTCTCTGAAATGGGCTCCAGAATTGTTCAAGACTTTGACGTGAACAAGAGGACCAGCTAAATTGTTTTCAGACTTCCCGAGGGTAACCCGAAGCCCTTCGCCCAGCTCACTGGGGGATGGGGGTGCCGTCCTGGAGCCTAGAATATGCCGAAAGGGGAGGGACGTGGCCTGGGTTCCATGTGGCCTCCCTGCTTGTACTCTGTTGAGCTCCTAAGCGATCCTTAGTCCCCGTGCCTGTTTCCCCATCGGTAAAGTGGGGTGAGTCATGGAAGTGTGCTCGTGAGGTCGCTGGGGGGCTTCAGCCCCAAAGGGCTGGCCACTGGTCGGGGCTCCTTCCCCACTGGGCTGCTGAGGCCTGACCGGGAAGAGTGGTCCAGCTGCCTCAGGGCTCGGGGCCAGGAGAGTCGTGGAGGGTGGTACGGGGCGTCCTGTGGATGGGCTGTGAGCATGTGGCTTTTCCTTGGACCCTCCTGCTGACCCTCCTCAGTGAACTGTGGGCCACGAAGTCGTGAGCCAGGCAGGACCCTGCTAGCCTTGGTGCGTTCCCCACTCGGCCGGAGCTCTGTCTGGGCGTTTGGTCGCTTAGCAATTTAAGAGCCAGGCTACAAGTTCAGATTCTTTCTTCGACAGAGGATGTGGGACTTGAACAGCAAGATAGTCTCCCCAGGAGAGAAGGGCAGGATCCCGGGCCTCAGATGCGCCTGCTTCCTGCCCACAGGGAGGTGTCTCCCCACTACTCCCACGCCTCCTAGTGCACTGAGGACCAGTGAGGTGGGCTTGAGGTCCCCTCCTCCAGGTTGGAGGTAACGCTGAGACTTAGGCCAGCTTGACTTAACGCCTAAAAGCACCCAACTTGTGGACGCAGGTGGTACCGGCTCCCACCAAGCGCTCCTCCAGCTCCGGGGCCTCGACTCGGCCCAGTGTTGCCAGCAGCCATCACTTGGGTGACAGCCCTGTCACGCGGGCTCCTCCCGGCGCCTGCGTTCCGGGCAGGCCCGCTGGCGCTTGGGATCCTGGTTATTGCATGTCAGGCGTCTGCGGCTGGCCCTGCCGAGGTGACAGGACCTGGGGTCACCTGGCGCGTGACTCCATCAAGCCTGGGATGGTCCTGCTGGCCGATGCAGCACACGCAGTTGTTCCGGAAAGCTCCAGCCTGGGTGAGCCGCTCATTGCACCGTGTCTGCCTCTAGAGTGGAGAGAAGGAGCCCCTGGACCTCGGAGCCCCCATCTCGAGTCTGGACGGACAGCGGGTCATCTTGGAGGAGAAGGACCCCTCCCGAGGGAAAGGTGAGCAGGGTGGCGCTGTCCTGGTCCTGCCAGCCTCCTGGCTCCCTGGGCTCGGCCCCCCGAAAGCTCCCAGCCCTGCTACCCCGTGGTCTCAGAGTGACACTGCAGATGGCCTCACTTGGGCTTAGGGTCTCACGGGGCCCGGCGACCCCCTGCCATGGCCGAGTCCAGCCGTGGCTGGGCGTCTGTCTGCGGGCAGGAGGCCCCGGGACCGGGAGCACGAGGGCCTCTCGCTGGGACCCCTGCACGTCTTGTCTGCCGTAAGGAGGGGCGGCAGGCCCTGCGAACGCCCTGCGGTTGCTCCGAGGGTCCAGCATGCCCTGGAACGTGCTCTCTTCCTGGGAGGCCTCCCCATCCCTCTGCACAGGGACCCGGGACCCTGGGGCGTCGCCGCCCCATGTCGGCCCAGCAGCGGCTGAGGTGGGGGGCTGGGGCCCCCTGTGCCTAGTGCACAAGGAATCGGTGGTTTACAGGGCCCTTTCCCATACGCTGCCGCAGCCCCGCAGCCCTGCCCCGGGGACGGGGGCCTGCACTCCCAGGTGGGGGCAGCGGGGGCATGCCTCCTGGAGAGAGCCTTCTGGAGTCTACTGCGCAGGGCAGGGAGGGGGCCACGTCAGGAGCCGCCCTTACCTTCCCCGGGCTGGCTCAGCTCTGAAAGGGGCTGCCGATCACTCGTCTCCATCCCCAAGGGTGACCCGGGCTGCGGTCGCCCCTCTGCCCTCGGGCTCCCGTGCCTGCTTCCTGTCCCCCTGTGGGCCCATCTGGGTTCTAGAGAACGCTGTGTGCGCTTCTCCCGCACAGTAACCGGCCTCAGGGGCCGAGCGGGCTGAGCGGGGCACGGGTGCTCAGCACCTCCCTCCAGGGTCTGATAAGGTCGGACCTCCCGGGCCGCTTGTGCGCAGGTGAGTCTGAAGGCACAGCTAGCTGCGGGCAGGTGCGTGCGGTGTGTTTGGGACGCTGCTCACAGGCAGGAGGGCTGGGACTCTGCCAGCCCATCCTGGGCCAGGGAAGTGGTCTGTGGGCCACAAGGGCCAGCGGGGGCCAGCCTGCAGCCCTGACTTGGGGCACTGGCCGTATTTGAAGATACATAATAAATGTGAGACTCTCCTACTTTCTAAAGACATTCGTGCCAAATAGTACCCGAAAGGCGCTTTCACTCACCGCGGGACCACAGAGTCCCAGTAGGCGCAGCCAGCCGCGAGCCTTCTCCCCGTCGCCGTCATACACAGCTCGCCCAGACTCAGCGGGCGGAGGAGGCCGGTCCTCTGTCCCTTGACGCCGCGTGGGTGCTCAGGCCTGAACACGCATGTAGATAAGGGACCTCTGATACCTTTGGCTTCTGTACAGCTTTGATCTCAAAGACGTATAAACGTGATTATGTTCAATGTTGAGATGGATTTGCAATTCACTGCAGTTTTATAAAGCTTATCTCACTATGTTCAGCATCCACAGATAAACAGAAAAATGTGCCCCTCAAACAGAGCGCAGCTGTAAATGCCAGCTCCAGAAATCACTCGGCTATGGTAATTCCCCTCCTCACCCTGCCTCGCTCCTTGCCTGCAAAGTTCAGGGGTGGCCGGCCCCAGCGGCTCTCTGCCCTGGCTGGGCCTGCACCCTGGGTTGGGGGGTTCTTCTCAGGGTCCCTTTGTGGTGCCTGCTCCCACTAGCCTGGGAATCGCTGGGTGGGTGGGTGTGCCTTACGTGCTGTTCTTTTTGCAATCCTTATCATTGCGATTGATGTTTCTGCAACGCATGTAAAGTCCAAATCAATGCAATCTATGTTTCAAAGACCCTTTTTATATAACTGATGAACTGTGTTGTCATGTGTCTGAAATGTGAGTGGAACTTTGACTTTCCTTCTGACGCAGGGAGAGGAAAGAACACTAGGCAAGTCTAATTCTATTAAAATTAAAGGAGAAAATGGAAAGAATGCTAGGGATCCCCGGCTTTCAAAGAGAGAAGAATCTATTGCAAAGATTGGGAAAAAAAAATATCAGAAAATTAATTTGGACGAAGCAGAGGGTATGTGTACTTTTTAAAACTTCCACGTTTTTCGTGAATGCAGTGTCAGTTTTCCAGTCCAGTCACTAGAAGCTTCTCTGAGTTACTGACATTGGGGTGGCCGTGACCCGTCACATTGAGCACTCGCCCCTGTGTCTGTCTGTAGCTGTTGGTGTAACTCTACTAGAGCCCCAGTTTTCAGACCGAGAGCCGGGCCCTAGGAGTCAGGGAGCCCCCGCGTGGGCTGCAGCAGGAGGTCTCTGTCCCCCCTCACAGCCGGGTCCTGGCTCAGAGGGGGGCTCGGGACCAGGGTCCACGTCCCTGAGGGTCCTCGCCAGGAGGAGGCCGGTGGGAGGGCCCAGGCCTCGCTGGCCTCCGCTGTCGGGGCCCTGAGGAAAGGCTGTGCATTCGGCCATGGGGGCCGGACGCCCCAGCCGCCCGCGGGCCCGCAGGACAGGAGAAGCGTGGCATGAGAGACGGAGAGGAGGCGTGGGGGACTTCCTTTTCTTCCGAAAGCTCGTGACAGGGGAAAGCTCTAGGAGCTGTTCTGCGCCCTGAGCTGTAACCCAGGGAGCACTTCCTGGGCAAGTCAGCTGGGCTAGTCACAGCTCCCCGTGGCGTCCGGCCACGTGCCAGAGTAAAACACACGCCTGCTCCGAAGTTCTCGCGTTTCTGAGAGCCGTTAAGATTTGAGCTTTTAAGCTCCTTGCTGGTCAGAAGCTCAGAGTGTAACTTAAGCCTCGAGAAGGCTCAGTGTAGACACCATCTATTTTGGATGGTGAGCTCGAGTTACAACTGAGAATCCACCCAGGTAAGAAAAAGAAGAGCTCTGGGGAGCCAGCAAAGAAGCTGGACGTCCCCGGCAGGGCGGAGGTGCCGGGAGGGGGCGGCCTGGGGGGCTGTGGAGCTCCCGGGGCGGGGTGCGCGGCAGGGAGAGGGGTCGAGGGCCGGGCGCTGATCACAGGCCCCATCAGGACCGCCCTCTGCCCCGGCGTGGTGCCCCCGAGAGGGCTCCCACACACGGGTCTAGGCTGGGTCACCAGCTGCGGGTACCAGGGGCTCCTGGCTGTGTCAGGCCGTGGCGCCTGGTCAGTGGCCGGGGACCTCCTGCTCAGAAGGTGGTAGGCTTCAAACGCGGGCGGAGCGCAGACATGGGCCGCGGGCCGCGGCGGCCCGGAGCCGGTCCAGGGAGGAGCGCAGCTGTTCGTGTGGCCTGTGGCTTCCCTGTGGCTGTGCGGCCGGAACAGGAGGAAGGGGGAGGGCCTGGGGCGGCGGGGCAGGGCTTTCCAGATGTGCTTGCTGTGCCTGCCGGAGGGTAAATGCGATAACACTTGGTCAACGTGGGTTTTCTTCCAACAGAGTTTTTTGAGCTCATTTCCAAAGCTCAGAGCAACAGAGCAGACGACCAGCGCGGGCTGCTGAGGAAGGAGGACCTGGTGCTGCCCGAGTTCCTGCGTCTGCCGCCTGGACCCCCGGGGCTCGCCCTCTCCCCCTCGGCCGCCCCCAAGGCCTTCTGCACGAGACCCACAACAGGCCACAGCGAGGAGAGCGCTCCCCGGCCCCGCGAGAGCCCGGCCACCAGCCCTGGCTCTGCCGACAGCCCGCCTCTCTGCTCCCCCGGCACCCCCAGCCCCCCGGCGCAGGCGGCGGAGGCCGGGGGCGTCCAGACCGTGGAGGGCGAGCATGTGGCCGACCTGACGCTCACAGGGGAGGGGCACATCAGCAGCCCTAACAGCACGTTCCTGCCGCCACCCCCCACCCCACCGGGCTCGGCCGCACCTCCGAGACCAGGTACCTCTGGGCGCGACGCCCCTGCTCCCCTCTGACCCCTCTCCTTCCTGCCCGCCCGCCCGCGGTCGCCTGCCCGGTGCTGTCCACCCACTTAGAAAGTGTCAGCGGTGGAAAGTTACCCCCTCTGCCCCTTAATCCCTCTAAGGAGGTTTCAGCGTGCCGGCCCCCTCAGGTACTGTGTTGGTCGTGGCGGCCTCTGCCGTCTCTAAAAGGACCCGGCGGCCGCTGAGGTCAGGGTGTGGCTAGGATGGGCGGCGGGGGGCTCGGAGGGAGTGTCGCCCCGTGGCGTGACGCTCGTGAGCGGTGCCCGCACTGGGCCCGGCGGTGCCCTCCCGCCGTCTTTCCCTGGGTCCCCGGCAGTAAGGCCACCAAGCAAGGCCCTGGGAATTTCTGCAAAATGTACGTGTTACTTTTATTGCAATCTGGATAGCTAGCGGTGGGCTCGGAGAGTGTCGCCCCGTGGCGTGACGCTCGTGAGCGGTGCCCGCACTGGGCCCGGCGGTGCCCTCCCGCCGTCTTTCCCTGGGTCCCCGGCAGTAAGGCCACCAAGCAAGGCCCTGGGAATTTCTGCAAAATGTACGTGTTACTTTTATTGCAATCTGGATAGCTAGCGGTTTTAGTATTTTAATCTCAAGGCTGAAAACAACAGTGTTTGTCTTGAGCAAGTGGGTGAAGCCCGTGTGATTTAGAGCAGGACGGCTGCGCTGACCCTCCAGGGAGGGTGTTCACCCTCCGCCCATCGGTCAGACAGCAGGTGGGGGCCCTGCGTGCTGGGCGCCGGGATCCGCATGGGGTTCCCTGACCCTGGGTGGTCACAGGCGACCCTCCAAACGGAGGCCCGAGCGTGTCAAGGTGAGCAGGGCTGGTGGTGGAGCTGCTCCTTAGCCGCGTGAGTGTTAATAGCAGGTGAAGCGAGGCCCCCAGCCTCCCAGGAAAGCGGCTCCCGCCCCGCACTCGGGCCACGGCCTGTGTGCCCGGCCCCGAGGTGTAGGGGAGGAGCCTTGTCCGCGCAGGCATGTGCCCGTGGAGCCCCTGGGTGCCACCATCCTCTTTGGCGGGCTCCGTGGTGGGCAGACACTAGCTGTGGCTGCTGTTGGGGGTGGCGGGAGGCCCCCTCTGGTCTGAGTCCTGCCCCAGGACTGGGTCCTGTTGGACCTGCAGCCGCATCTCCGTGGGGACCCAGGGCGGCTCTGTACCTCTGGCTCTGTACCCGTGGGGTACTGGCGCTTTGGGGACTGGCTCTGCGGGCCGGGCTCCCGGCGCCCTCCCCACGGAGGCAGCCCGCGGACGTGAAGCCGGGAGAAGCCGCGGCCTTCCTTGCATGTCTCCTGCACTTCGACCCGACTTCCCCTCTGCTCTCCCCGTAGACACCTGTGTGTAGTTTCACCTGTGTTTTGAGTCTGTGCTCTTCCAGGAGAAATAAACTCTGCATCTCCTCATTGGACTGGTTTAAAGCGCTTTCCTTTCTCACTTGAACATCTGTTTCCTCTTTAGAAAACCACAGGTGTATTTTAACCAGGGGAAACATTGCACATTTTAATGGAATTCATTGGGTTTACTTCAATGTACTGGCTTTCGAAAGCAGACCATTCACTCACCAGACGTTCTTGAGCGCCTCATGCACACCCGCAGACACAGCTGTGTAAGGGCGGCAGTAACAAGCCCCACCGGGAGGCTGGGTGTGACAGTGGGGACACCGTGAGGGGCTGGGATGGAGCGCTCGGGGCCACGGCTCTCCCCTCCCTGAGAGTTCCGGGGTCGGGGGCCGGGTGGGGTGCCAGGCGGTGGTGGGTGAGCCGGCCGGGCCGGATCCCTGCGACTCGCTCCCCGTAAACCCAGAGCCCCGGCTCGCTGGCTGCCCGCTGTCCAGCCGTTTCCTCCGAGCTCCCGCCGGGCTTCTCCAGCTCCACATTCTGGGCTTGGGGCATTGGGCCCACGTGGCTTACCCAGTGCGGGGCTCGGCCTTCCCACCTGTGGCCCGGCAGCGTGGGCAGCATGACCGGCAAGTTCTTGCATTTCCGGGGTGTGTTGCCGTTGGTGCCCCTGCACCGTGCACTGGTTGTCCGTGATGAGTAGGAGCCCAGGTGGGGACCCTGGATGCTTGGCTCCGTGAGTGTCCTGAGCAGGGAGGACGGCGGGGGTGGGGGTGGGGGGCCATGAGGGTCTGTGATCAGCTGCGTCCTCCTGGAGCTGGGAAGGGCCTCCGCTCCTCCTGTGCGGTGCCCGTTCGCCCTGCGAGGCCCTCGGTGGGACGGCCTCCACCTTGGGCTCGCCGGACGGATCCTCTGCTCGTCCTGTGAACCTTGTGTCCGCTTTTGTGACGCGGAACCGGACCCGAGGTTCCCCAGCCAGCGTAGGGCGCCGCAGACACCCTTGGGCCAGTGCGCGTCTGGACCCGGCGCTGAACTGTATCCTCGGGCTCCAGAGGGCAGGTTTCATCCAGACCTCCTGCTGATTCTAGCTGCTGTGAGCTGTTTCCTAGGTGGTGGCCACCGTGGCCCCTCCGTTCAGGGCGAGAGACACAGCGTGCTGATGCCGCCGGACCCTGGGGCGGGGAGCCGGGGCCGCATCTGGGCTGTGCAGCCCGGGGCAGGTGGGGGGCTGCCCGCAACACGTCCCCATGTGCGGAGGGTCCCCTCAGAGCCGTGCTGCGCCTGCACCCTGGCCCTTGGTCCCCAGCACCCTCGTACGGAGAGGCCTGTGAGTGCCTGACGCAGCCGAGGGATGGAGGTCTTTGAACGGCCGTGTGGCCCAGGCACGGAGCCTCCGCTGTGGGACGCAGCCTTCCAGTGTAGCCGGCCGTGGATTTGGTCCTCATCCAGGCCACCTTCCCCACTGTTACCTGTTTGGTTTCCAGCAAAACTCTGGGCATTGGTGGGCGTTGGTGGGCATTTCCCGTCCCGGGGAGGACCAGCTGGGTGGCGGTGTGAGTCCTCTGTCCCAGCAGCGCGAGCGTCAGGTTCCGAGGTCGGCGTCCATGGCCCTGCAGAGGGCGGAGCCGGCCTCAGGGCTCGATCACCCAGCAGGCGAAGACCCCGTGTCCACATAGGCAGACGTGGAGAGGGCGTGGGAGTCACCCCCAAAGGGCACCCTCTTCCCAGGGAGAGAGAGGAGCTGTCTTCAGGGCTGACCGGCGGCTGGGTGGGTGGGCGGCCCCGGCCCCGGCCCCGGCCCCGGCCCAGCAGTCCCCCTCCCCCGGCCCCCAGGTGTCCTTGGGCTGGGCATTCCTCACCTTGGCCCCTGGCTGAGCACTCAGCTGGACACGGGAACCCCAGGTGCAGGGCTTGACCTTGTGGGACCTGCTGTCCCAGGAGGTGTCTGCTGCCCTTCCTGGGCCCTGGGCTCAGAGAGCTCCCTCCCTAGCCGGCCCTCCCTCTGTCCAGTGGGTGACCGCAGCCCCTCAGCCAGGCACTGGGCAGGCTTTCCCTCTCACTGCCACCTGGCTGTGCTGGTGTTGGATGCCTGGGTCAGGGTCCTGGCCGGGCCTCTCCCATCTCCCTCCTGCAGGA
>NW_006784492.1:341089-367785 GCF_000442215.2 Lipotes vexillifer
CCACCCGCCCCTCCCTAGGAGTCCTCTCCACCAGTCCTGGCCCGGGATCCCGGGGTCCCGGGGCCTCAGCGCAGAGAGAGGCTGCTCACTGGACGGGGCAGAAGTCGCCCGATTTGGGGGCCTCGTGCCACGGTGTCCAGGGTCCCCAGAGGCACGTCCAGTTACCAGAGTGGGGTCAGGAGCCCTCAGCTCACTTCCTAGCAGGTGCGTGGAGCTCTCCCGCTTGCCAGGGGTCGCTGTAGCCTAGTAAGTTGGTTTCCATGGGAACGGGGCTGGAGCGTTAACCAGAGGCCACAAGCCCACATAAGGGCCACGCCGTTCACCTTGGCAGTGAAGGCAGCCAGACCACGTGACCTTGCCTTGGCCATGAGTCCCAGGAGCCCCTCTGCACCTGGCTGCTCAGTGGTCAGCCACCCCCCCCCCCGTCTCGGCATGTCACACCTGCTCAGTCCCAGGTGAGGCGGAAGCCCTGGCCTGGGGACAGCAGGGGAAGTGCAGCTGTGCACGGGACAGCAGCCACAGGGGGGATCCAGCTGCCCGTCCCCTGGAGCGTCAGGGCCTCCCGGGACAGCCGTGCGGATCTCCCCAGCCTGGGCCCCAGCCTCTTGAACCTGCACCGCTGCCCCGCCACTGCCAGGTTTGCACTTGTCCCTTCAGATGTCCCCTCTCTCCAGCAGAGCCCTGGCCCTTCTGTCTGGGCGGCCGGGGGACACCTCCACCGCGCACACCTGCCTTCCAGGAGGATAGGCCAGCCTCCCCAGCACAAACCGTGATGTGCATGTGGGGGGCTGCCTGGCCTTCTCGGGGTCACGTTGGTGCTGGGGGTCCCGGCGAAGGCAGCCCTCTGCCAGGGCTCTCCAGAAACCCCCTTGCAGCGGAGCATGTTCTGGCGCTCCGGCCTTGCCCTGGCTAGAATGGACCTGAGTCCTGCTAGGTGTCGGGGGGCTTCTGCCTGCACCCGGCCCACTCCACAGGCCTCCACGGGCTTCCCAGTGCTGACCCAGCTGGCCCAGCACCCCTCCCCAGACCCCAGCCCGGGTTGCGACAGCTCCATCCTCCTGGCTGCTCAGGCCGATGGCCCTGGGTCTCCCCTGGCGCGTCCATCCTCCTCGTGTCCCCTTCTCCGTACGTCTCCCCCATGTGCCCTGTGGCTGGTCTGCTCCACCCGGCCCCTGGGTCTCTCAGAGTGGAAGCCACGGGCCGCCAGTGGCTGGCAGCGTGACCTCCCACACCCTGACCTGGGGCCGGCACTGCTGCAGCCGCTGCTCGCGTCCCCTCCCCAGGCTCTGCCCGTCTGCACGCCTGCACTCGGTATGGCCCCGTGACTGCCCAGTCACTGTCCCCCACTTTTACCCTGTGCTGCCATGAGCGGGAGTCCTGGCACCCAGTAGATGCTTAGTACAGATCTGCTGGATGAGGAGCTTTGATTCAGCACCCAGGGAGAACTGGAGATGGCCAAGGGGTCAGGCTGCACCCACCGCCCTGGCTCCACCCGTGCAGCCCTGCACCCGCCGGCCCCAGGAGGAGGGTCCTGACTCGGCCTGCACCTTCTCCCGATGTGGAGCCTTGAGGGCCAGAGCAGACCTGGCCGCTGGCGAGGGGCTGATAGGTGGGCTCTCGGGAGGGACTCTTGGGGTCCCGATTGCCACGAGGCTCCAGCAGGGCGCCCTGCGGGAGGGCCTGACTGTGCAGAGTCGGAATCAGCCGGGGGGCAGGGCCCGTGGTCCCTGGGGAGACGAGGGGTCAGCAGGGCAGCCTGAGGGGCGGGGGATGCGGCGCTGGCTCCGGCCCCGCGTTCGCGTGTCCGAGGGACGTGGGACAGAGGCCCAGGGAGCGACCCTCGTGAACGGGGCAGACCCGGCTCCCTTCGGAAGCGGCGGCCCCCGAGCCCTGCAGGGTCCCCCGCGCTGCTGCCCCCGCCAGGAGAGCCAAGGGGAGCCTCGGGAAGCTGGGAGGGCAGCCGCACCGGGCAGGCCCTGGCACGGAGGCCGTGACGCCTGCCCGCCGCGCGGGGCTGGGCCCCTGACACTGAGTCACAGGCCTGCGGCTGCCACTTCCTCAGGAGAGCGAGTCTGGGCGGGCAGGCAGGAAGGGCCTGGACTGCAGCCACCCTCCCTGTGACACGCCCGTCCCTGGCCCAGGGATGAGCTTCCCGTCCACAGAGGCAGGCGGCCCTCTGCATCCTGAGCACACCCGAGCTGCCCAGGCATCAGAGGGGCCGTGGCTGAGGCCCCTCCCCCTCGCCGGCCTCTGTCCTCCTAGGGGGTCCAAACGGGGCTGGACAGGAAAGGGCCGTGCCCCTCAACCTGCGTGGGGTCACGGGCCTCTTAATGCTCCAGACAAATGCCCCAGATGGGGACAAACGGTTGGGGAGCAAAGCCCTACCTCTCTGCTCGGCCCCCATCCAAGCGCAGACCAGCCCCACCCCATCATCTGCTGGCCCTGGGAAGCCGCCAACAAGCAGGGGAGGGGTGAGTCCCGCAGGCCCCCGGAAAGGTTCCTTCTGCCGCCTCCGTTAGATAGATCAGAGAGGACGCAAGGCCCTCTCGCAGGCTCGGACCTGCCCCGGGGGTTCTGGGGGCCACAGAGCAGCTCCTGCAAGGGGAGGCAAGGCTCCTGACCCCCACGGCCATCCCCACTCCCGCACGTAGGCCTCGGACCCACGCAGGGAGCAGAGTCTTCACCTCCACCGGCAAGGCCCGGGAGGGGCGGTCAGCAGAGCAGGACCCTGTGTCCCTGCGCCTGGACTCCTCCAGCCTGTCCAATGGGAACCTGGGGCTGGGGCTCCCCCTGCACCCCAGGCACCTGAGGGTCCCTGGCTCCCAGGCTCACTGAGAGCACACCACAGGCATGCTAGCCTCCCCCCTACACCTGGCCACACCAGGGCCTGGGGCTCTGCCTGGCCCCTGGCCCCGGAGTGAGCCCTGGGCGGGCTCGGTGGAGGGAGCTGAGGCTGAGGACGCCTGCCGAGCGCCCTGTGCCCTGCCCACAGCGCCCTGGTTCCTGGGGACTGCACCTCTGTCCCCCAGGGCCCACCCCCGGGACCAGCCAGGGTGACAGCCCAGTGACAGCCCGCTGGGGTGGTTGGCAGGGAGGTGTGGCTGCCCGGCCTGGGATCTAAAAGCTTCCAAGGCAGTTTCAGGCAGCCTGGAACTCCTGGGGCCTAGGTGGAGACTTGAAGGCAGAGGCCTGGGTGACCACTGAGCAGCCTGGAAGGGGGGCAGGCGGCAGGGTAGGGTGGAGGAAGGGGCACTCGGCTTGGGGTGTTGCTGATGGGGTAGGAGAGCATGAAGGACTCAGAGTTTGTGTGGCTGAAGAGGTAGGCCTGGGTCGACGGGCAGGTGGACAACCGCGTGGCCAGGTCGTGAGGGCCCTGGGGGGCATCGGCGGCGGGGCTCAGGCGCCTGCCCCACCAGGAGCTGCAGTCCTCAGAGACGCCGGGCAGCGAGCTCTGTGGATGGAGACCCAGAGTGCCCTGAGGGTCCAGCCCCGTCTGGGGCAACCCACACCCAGTGCTTGCTCCTCCCTCAGCCCAGCAGCATGCCTCCCCCTGGAGCCCCTCCCTGACGGCCCCTCGGCTGCAGACAGCCCCCCAAGGAGGGGTGGAGGCCCGGCCCTGAACCTGAGCCACAGTGGGGTGCGGGATGGGCTGTGGGGGTGTCTGAGAGGCGCAGCGGAGGTGGCTGGGAGGTTTCCCACGAGACCGTCCCCCATGTGGCCCTCCTCGGCCACCCCCCACCCCAGGGGCGGCTGCATCCCGCTGATGGGCCCTGGGACCACCCCCCCCCCCCCCCCCCCCCCCCCCAGCCACAGCCCTGTTTCCCAGCTTCCCGTGACGCAAACCCACACACAGCCACGCACCCCTCCCCCCTCCCCCCTCCCCCCCTGGTGAGGGGCAGCGCGGTGTCGTCTGGGGGCAGGTGCCCCTGATGCCCCCAGGGCGTCGGTGGGGAGCTGCAGGGGCTCGGGTGCCAGGCTTCTCCCCAGAGGGGGCCCCAGCTGGGCGGACAGCACCCTAGTGGGTGGGCCGTCCCCACTGTCCTGGCTGTGCCGGGCAAGGACAGGGTGCAGGGTGTACCCGTGACAGATGAGGGGCCGCGCTGGTCCCACCACACGGAACCTGGGCCCTGCGCCCCCAGGCCCCCTCCCCCAGCTTGCTTCCCTGCAGCCTGCAGCTCCCTCGGCCTGGGACCCTCCCCGCTGCAGAGGGCTCCCTGCGCCAGGCCCGGGGGCCCCAGGTCAGAAGTCGCCTGCCCCTGGGATGCACGTGGGGGTCTCAGGAGCCCCTTGCCACCGTCTGTGCCAGGAGGGTGGGGTGGGGTCTCCGGCCCAGGGTGGGCAGACAGGTGACAGCCTCTCTCTTCTCCCCACGGCAGGAGGTGGGGCCCGAGGCAGCCGAGGCCTCCCAGTCAGCACGATCATCGACGTGGACCGTGTGGCTGGCTCGGCACCTGGGCCGGGCAGCAGCGTCCCGGGGGTGTGGACGGGCCCCCGGAGGTCACGGGCCGGCGGGACCCTGACATCAGACCGCCCCGGCCTGAGCCCCGTCCTGGGGGGACCTGCCAAGCCCAAGGCCGGCCCACACCACGCCACCTTCGTCTGAGGCTGCCGCCCGTGCACCAGACCTTGCCTGCCGGCCCTCCCTCCCGACCCGGCGTCCCAGCCGCCTGCCTGGACACACACTTGGAGAGCAGAGATCCCGAGGGGGCAGCTGAGCCTATCTCGAGGGCCTCGGACGGGCCTCCTCAGCCACCCCTGGGGGCCGAACCAGCAGAGGGCGGGGAGGGTCCTGGCCCCGGACACTCGCCAGCGTTGGCTCAGGGCTCCCCGGCCCCTGCCCCAGCTCCCGCTCGGCGTCCAGCCTTCCCACAATAAAGCGTCTTTGAGGACCGGATCGTCGGCCTCGTGCCTGGTCCTGGGGCCTGGACCCTGCCCTCAGGGAGCCGTTGTTCCCGTGGCCCTGTGCGTGTATCGGCAGGGGGCTGGGGAGAACCGGCTCTCGGGGGTGAGGTCGGAGGTGAGCAGGGAAATAAGGCTGGCCTCGCGCAGCGCGAGGCTTAGCCTGTGGGCAGTGGGACGTGGTCCTGCCCCGTCCAGGGCCCTGGTCTTGTCCATGTCACAGCGCCTCGTGCAGCTCGGTGCAGGGTCTCCTCTTGGGGTGGCCGCCGGTGGGGGCAGAGCTTGGCCTGGGGACCCTTCAGGCCACTCTGACCCAATCTCCCGCCCTTGGCCTCATTTAGGGAGGTGGTCTGGCAGGGCCTGTCTGTGGAGGGACCACCTCAGGGGAAGCCTGACTGCCCTGCCCAGAAGGCCTGGGACAGAGCGTCAGCCTGTGCAGAGGTCCTGAGGCTTGAGCGAGCCGGGAGGGGACGGGGTAGCAGGCCAGGCCAGTGGGCAGGGCTGCCGTGTGACGCTGGGTGGGCAGGGCAGATAGAGACGGCGCCATCAGCCAGGTGCCTCGGCGGAACCCTGGCGCTGAGCAGCTGAGGGGCCCCCGGCAACCCTCCCTCCTCCGAGATGCATGTCAGGTTTGTCAGAAGGGCCCTAGGCCTGAGTGCGCCCTGGGCCGCTGGGCTGCTCTGGACGCTCCCAGGGAGCTGTGCTCTGAGCTGGGGGTGCCCGCGTGGAAGAGAGGGCCCGGCACCCACCACGTGCCAAGCTGGATACTCACTCGGTTTCTGCTCTCGCTCCGTCTGCACAGAGGGGAAAACGGGGGCCCAGAGAGAGTGCGATTTGGGGGTGCACAGTGAGACAGCTGCAGTGCCAGGCCCATCCCCAGGCCAGCCCTTCTCTCTGCCCCGAGCAGGCAGCTGAGCTGACTCACGGGGACCGGGCCACCCCCCGCCCACCACCACCATCACCACCACCACCACCACCCCCGCCGCCTCTGCGGCCCCTCAAATTGCAGAAGAGCTTCCCGTGGCAGCTCTGCCTGCAGCTGCAGTCACAAACCAGGGGCCAGCTGGGGCGACAACTGTGGCCGCGTTTGGGGGGCAACACCCCAGTGTCCGTTCACAGACCTGGGCAGGACCCCAAGCCAGGTCTCTGTGGCCCTGGTGCCTGGCCGGGGCTTGGGATGGGAAGGAGGGCAGCCCTGGATAGAGGCGGGATGGCACGGGTGGTCCCGGCTACGAGGGGAAGCCCAGGGGCGAGAGGGCTTCCTGAGGGGGTGCCCCAGCGGGTCCAGGAGCAGTGGGGGCGGGGAGCTAGGACAGCAGGCAGGGGCTCTGGTATTGCCCACCTCCTCCGCTCCACTCCCCCTCCCCCCGGAGGCCCCACCCCAGGCTTGTCCTGGGAGGCACGGGCAGAAGTGCTGTAGAGAAGGGCGGCAGAGGTCCCTGTCCCAGGGGCCATTGTGTGCAGCGGTGCACACACCCTCCTCTCTGTGCCTGGCCTCTTGCTGGCCAGGGGCCACATCCCATGCTCCAGGCCTGGGCCCTCAAAAGGGCTCAGCATGTGTAGGTGCTCTGGTTAGTATAGCTCACAGATAGACAGTGGCCAGCCCTGTGGCCAGGTAGGGACCGGAAGCTGGGGCTGTGGGGGTCCAGGCCCCTTCCTGCCGTGTCATCCTGGAAGACTTCCTGGAGGAGGCATCGTAGCTGAGACTCGAGGACATTGTGAGGTCCAGGACCAGCATGGCTGAGGCCAGAGGGGACGGCTGGCTCAGGCAGGGTGAGCTGGGCAGGAGACATGGGGGATGTGTAGGCCTGGCACGGGAGGCAGCCAGGGTTAATCATTTCCAGGCGGCCTTGACCCCCACCTGCCCTGGCCACTCTGCTCCCGCCTCCTGCTGCTCCTCACGCCAGCCCAGGAGGAGCCATGAGGCGCTGGGCCTGGGTCCCCAGCCCCTGCCCCCAACTTGGGCTGCCCCTGCTCCTGCTGCTGCTGCTGCTGGTGCCTCGAGGGGCTCAGCCCCAGGCTGGCAGGGTGAGCACTGACCCCAAGGCACTGTGATCATGGGCTCTCCGTGCCCACTCTGGGTCCTGGGGCTGAGGCCAGGGCAGGGTGAGGGGTGGGTGAAGGGCCCAGCGTGGCGACAGCCAGCCTTCCGGGGGTGAGGTGGGCGTGCTGGGCTGGCCTGGGGGACGGGGGACCTGGGGATCCAACCTGCTGGCCCCCACCCAAGGGCATGGAGACTGTTCGCCTCTCTGGGCCTCTGCTGGGTCCACGTGTTTGAGGTGGGGGCGGGGGGGGGGCCTCTGAAGGCCTCGCAGCTGCTCTCGTCCGTCCCCCAGAACAGACCCCCAGGGTTCGAGCGTGGAGAGCAGTGGTGCCAGCCTGGCAGACCCTGAGCCAGCTCAGCCTGACTCCTTGGACTCGGTGGGAGGGGAGGGGACAGGGTCCAGCTGAGGCCATGGGAGAGCCAGTGTCCCCTGGGCCCTACTCCAAGACCTCAGGAAACTCAGTTTCCCAATATGGAAACTGAGTCAGGGCCTGAGTGTGAGCGGGGTCCATCCCACACCAACCCCATCACAGGCCTCTCGGCTCTTCCTAGAACCCAACGGAACCCCCAGAATGTAACGCCACAGTGACCCCTGGGACTCCCGCGATCCCCGTAACCTCGGTGACCCCCAGGACCCCAGCCACAGCCACAGCGCCCAAGGCAGAGGGACCCCATGGTGGAGGGCTTACCCACCTGCCCAGGGCAGCCCCCTCCAGTAGCAGCCCTGGGGGCACAGGTGGGTCAGCGAAGGCTTCTTGGAGGTGGCAGGCTACACCTAGATGGGGGGTCTGGAAGAACACAGCAGCACTTAGGGAGTGGGGTATGTGATGGGGGTTGGGAGGTGACGAGCGCGGGAGCCCTTGACCCCTGTGTCTCCTGTAGCAGTGCTCACCGAGGCCGGGCAGCCCTGCAGGTTCCCCTTCCGCTATGGCGGCCGCATGGTCCACTCCTGCACTACAGAGGGAAGTGCCCACAGGAAGTGGTGGGTCCCAGTCCCCGTGCCCCGTGCCCGCCCTGGAGACGCTTCCGCTCCCTGCCCTCCGTACTCCACACTGAGCCTGGCACACAGCAGATGTAGTGAATGAATGAATGAGGGAGTGAATGGGAGAGAGCCCCAGAGTGGTCAGCGTGGGTCCCTGTGTGGGTTGGGGTTAGGGTGGGCGGGTCTCTGGCCTGGGACCCCCACGTCACCGCATGCGTCACCCCCAGGTGTGCCACGACTCACAACTATGACCGGGACAGGGCCTGGGGCTACTGTGTGCAGGCTTCCACTCCCCGGGAGGGCTCAGGTGGGTGCCGGGGGTCTGGGCCTGAGCGCAAGCTAGGAGGGGGCTGGGCCGGGGGTGCCGGTGAGCTTGAGGGGCGTCAGAGCTGACCGGGGGCTGGGGTCCTGCCTGGTGTGCAGGAGGGGGCTTCGGGGTTCATCCCACTGCAGGCCTCGGGGCCTGCAGGAGTTGGGAGTGGGGAACACTCTGCCCCGCAGATCCTGCCCTCTCGGGGCGGGGGGCGGGGGGCCACATAACTGCTTTGGCCATTGCTGGGGGTCATAGCGCCCCCTGGTGGTCAGGCTGGGCCCTGCGGCTGCACAGGAACAGCCCTGGACGTGGAGGGGGCCCAAGGGGTCCGCAGGGTGTGGTGCTGGCAGCCCCGCTTACAAGGGTCCCAGGGCACACGGAAGAGGACTGCGCTGCCTGATGGGGGTCGGGCTTTCAGGGTGCTGGATGCAGAGCCAGAGGCCCACTTGCCCAGGGTCTGAGAGCTGGGCAGAGGATGTGGTGAGGAGGCGGAAGGCCTGCGCTCACTTCCAGGGCATGTACACACCACGGAACTCAGGAGGGGCATCTTTAAGGGGGCGGGCTCTTGGCAATCGGGGAGAGTCACGGCGTGGGGAGGGGGTTACGAGGCCCGGCCGGGCTCTCAGACACACCCCTCCCTGCTGCATGTGCCCAGCTGCCCTGGATCCCTGTGCCTCTGGCCCCTGCCTCAACGGGGGCTCGTGCTCCAGCACCCAGGACCCTGAGTCGTACCACTGCACCTGCCCCGTGGCCTTCACTGGCAAGGACTGCGGCACAGGTGAGCAGGGTAGGGGGCTGCAGGGCAGGGAGGCGCCTGCCGCAGGCGCCAGGAGCAGTGGCTCACTGTGCCGCCCCCAGAGAAATGCTTTGACGAGAGCCGCTACGAGTACCTGGAGGTGGGCGATCGCTGGGCCCGCGTGCACCGGGGCCGAGTGGAACAGTGCGAGTGTGCGGGGGGCCAGGTCCAATGCCAGGGCACCCACCACACAGGTACGGGGGTGCGGGCCGTATCGCTGGGCCTCCCACTAGGGGAAGGCGCTCGTCCAGGGCCACCCAGAGACGGGCACCGGGTGGGAACCAGGCCCTGCCCCTGCCCCTCGAGGCCCAGCTTCTGAGCCCTCCCCCCAGTTTGTCTGAGCAGCCCCTGCTTGAACGGGGGCACCTGTCATCTGATCGTGGCCACCGGGACCACCGTATGCGCCTGCCCCCCAGACCACGCCGGGCGGCTCTGCAACATTGGTGAGTCGCTCGACTTCAGAGCTGCGTGGCCCCGCATCCTGGGGCCCAGGCTCACCGCGCACCGTGCCGCCCGCAGTGCCGGCCCAGCCCTGCTTCGTGGGGAGTGGCACCGAGTACCGAGGCGTGGCCAGCACGGCGGCCTCGGGCCTCAGCTGCCTGGCCTGGAACTCCGACCTGCTCTACCAGGAGCTGCACGTGGACTCTGTGGGCGCCGCGGCCCTCCTCGGCCTGGGGCCCCACGCCTACTGCCGGTCAGCACTGGGCGGGCAGGGCCTGTCCCTGGGTCCTGACCCCTCAGCTTGGGAGGCTGCGCGGCGAGAAGAGCCCAGGGCCAGGGATCGGAACCACCTGCAGAAGGGGCCAAAGGCTGTGGGGTGGGGGTGGGCAGAGTGCCAGGAGCCGCACCCAGCTAGGGGTCCCCAGCTCTCTCCTCCCACCCGTCACTGAGGGGCCGTGACTGACTCCCCTGCCCACCCGCTTCTCCCTGCACCCCAGGAACCCGGACAAGGACGAGAGGCCCTGGTGCTACGTGGTGAAGGACAGCACGCTCTCCTGGGAGTACTGCCGCCTGGCAGCCTGCGGTGCGCGCAGCTAGTGGCTGGGTCGGAAGCAGCAGGGTGGGGGCAGCGCTGGCCCTGCCCCGCTGAGATCACCGTGGCTTCCCCGTGGCCCAACCCACATCACCCGCATGCCAGGCCTCCTCTCTCCGGAGGACCACGGCCCCATCAGAGAGATGGGGAAACTGAGGCTCACCAGAGCAGGGCTGGTCCAAGGCCACGCAGTGTGTTGGCACCAGAGGTCAGAGCAGGCGAGCTGGTCACCGGGTCCTCTGGGTGGTCCAGCCAGGCTGCACTGTGCCAGGACGGTCCCCAGAGACAGGGAAGTGTGGGTGCATGTGGATAATGTGAGTACCCTGGAGTCAGACCCTGGGAGTGGGCTGCTCCATGGGGCCAGCCCACCCCCTGGCCCTGTGCTCCAGGCCTCTCTGACCATCCCGAGTTGGCTCTGGGGTCCCAGGCTGCTGGGAAGGATATGAATACCTGCCAGGTGTGCCAGGCCACCCTGGTTCCCACAAAGCCTTGTGACTGGGTACGGTTCTCCCCATCCTGCAGATGAGGAAACTGAGGCTCAGAGTAAGTCATGTGCCCACAGGGGCAGAGCTGGGGACCCTCTTTCAGACGAGCTGCCTAGGCTGGGTCAGGAGGCAGGTGAACCGCAGGGGCCCTGAGGATGGTGGACGCAGCCAGGACCCTCTCTGGCCTGGGGTGTGCAGAAGGGACCCGGGGTGTGTGAGCGGGTAACCTGTGTTCCCAGAATCCCTCGCCAGAATTCAGCCCCCGCCCACCGAGGCCCTGCTGAGCCTGCCTGGGCCTGCGGTAGCCGGACCAGCCGGACGCCAGACCTGTGGCAAGAGGCACAAGAAGAGGAGCTTTCTACGGCCACGCATCGTCGGTGGCTCGTCCTCGCTGCCCGGCTCCCACCCCTGGCTGGCCGCCATCTACATCGGGAACAGCTTCTGTGCCGGGAGCCTTGTCCACACCTGCTGGGTGGTGTCTGCCGCCCACTGTTTCTCCAACAGGTGAGCGGCTCTGGCCCCAGCGTCCACGACCCCCTGCGCCATCCCTCAAGCCGTCCACCTCTCCACCCACCGCTATCTAGGCCTCCGCCCCCCCAGCCGGCCATACACCCATCATCCACTCTCCACCCGCCACCCATCTACGCACCCACCCGCCTGTCCTAACCATCACCCATGTGTCCCCACGTTTCGCCACCTACCCGTGTAAACCCCGTCCTTTGGTCCCTCCGTTCCCCGTTGCCCCTCTGACTCAGGTGGGACTCAGCGCTCAGCCCAGTGCTGGGCATGGAGACTGCCGAGACCCGCCCCATTCCTGCCCCGGGGTGCTGTCTCTGTCCCTGTCCCTGCCCATGTGGCCGCCCAGCCCTGTTCCTCGCCCCGGGAGCTCCAGGTCTCCCCGCTCAGGGAGGGGCGGGGCGGGGCGGCCAGCGCGTGCGCGGCAGGGTGGTGGGTGCGGCCCGTGCCTCGCAGGGCCCGCCCCTTCCGGCCCCGCCCCCCCGGCCCAGACCGAGCTGGTGGCACCGTGGGGCGCCGGGAGCCCGAGGCCCCGCCCACTCGGCGGGCTCCCAGAGCGGAGGGCCGGCTGGGGCTGGCGGCTGGGGAAGGGTCAGGGGTGCGAGGCCCACTACCACACCCCAGGGTGGGGGGGCAGCGAGCCCAGAGCAAGAAAGGCCAGCCCGTCCCCCGCTCCTCACGGCTGTGATGGGAACAAGGCTCTGCTGTGGGGAGTGGGGGGCTCTCTCTGCGGGGGGTGGGGTTCAGTGGGAGGGAACGGGTCTGACAGTGGTATCCCAGGGAGTGGGACGTGAGCGGGGGCTGGGGGCTTGGCAGCGTGAGAGTCCGACGGTGAGTCCCCATCAGTCACCCCAGGGACTACAGTGTAGGAGTGGGGGGCAGTGGGCATACGTCCTGCCCTGTGCTGACCGCTGTGTGACCTGTGAAACAGGACCCCTGTGGTCTCCCCAGTATGGATGGGATGGGGGTGGTTAAGAGGCTGGAGAAGGGGAGCAGGCATCCTCTGCTCACGTCCAGGGAGGGGCTGGGGAGGGCCAAGCTGGATGGAGGGGCCCGTCCCCTGTGGGCTGGACCCCAGCACCCTGGTCCCTGGCCTGAGCCAAGCAGGGCTGGTGGAGGTGGGTGGGACAGGGCATTCGTGTGCAGGTGCGGGGGGTGAGGGGGAGTACTCTGGCTCCTGGCCCCACGGGTGACTTCACAGGAGGCCTGCCCCTGTAGCAGGGCCGTGGGGCAGAACCGGTGCCCAGAGCAGGGGTCCGCAGCAACGCGGGCGCATGTCAGCGCAGACCCCACCTGGACCTGCACAAGGCCCCCCAGGGTCACTCATGCCGCTTGCCTTAGAGGCGGTGCTGCCGGGACGGGGGCTGTGGCCCTAGCTCCCCACTCCCTACCGCACTACGGCCCACAGCCCGGCCCCTGCTCAGGTCTCTCCCAGGGTCTGGTGGGGGCGGGGGCCCTGCACGGCGTCACTCTCGTGGGGTCGTCTACCGGATGCTCTGTCCCCGTGGGTAAGGGGCGAGCTGACCTCAGGGGCCCGAGAGTCATGCTGCCACCAGCTCCCACTGCACAGCCCCCCCAGGGAAAGTGTCTCTGTGGTCCTCGGCCAACATTTCTTCAACCGCACGACGGCCGTGACGCAGACGTTCGGCATAGAGAAATACATCCCGTACCCGCTGTACTCAGTGTTCAACCCCAGCGACCACGACCTCGGTGAGGCTCGGGACCGTGCTGTGTGCTCTGCGCGCACCCAGGGCCAGAGCCAGGAGAGAGGCGGGGCGTGGGTGCCAGGCAGGGGAGGGGCCTCGGACACTCAAGGGACGGGTGGGAGGGAGGGGGAGGGGCAGGAGAGACAGAGCGGGGAAGGGCGGGGGCAGGGCAGCAGGAGCAGCTGGCGTGGCCGAGCGGCCTCGGCGCGGCTGGAGGAAACCCTGGCCGGCCAGCCTTGCTGGTCCTCCTGTCGCCTCCTGGGCCTCCCAGGCCGCAGCCCCTCTGCCCGGCGGGGCTGGGCCCCGTGTGACTCGGCAGCCACCTTCGGCCCCTCGTGAGCCCCCACGCCGCAGGCTGACCCCCGGCCTCTCTCCCGTCCAGTTCTGATCCGGCTGGAGAAGAATGGGGAGCGCTGTGCTGTCCGCTCCCAGTTCGTCCAGCCCATCTGCCTGCCTGAGCCTGGCAGCACCTTCCCCGCTGGGCACAAGTGCCAGATTGCGGGCTGGGGCCACCAGGATGAGAGTGAGTGGGGTGGGCGCAAGGGGCCAGCGTCGTGCCCCCCGGGAGCAGCGGCCCGGCCCTGCAAGCCTCGCCCAGGCTGAGTGCCCCCTGTCGGCCGTCAGATGTGAGTGGCTACTCCGGCTTGCTGCGGGAGGCCCTGGTCCCCTTGGTTGCCGACCACAAGTGCAGCAGCCCGGAGGTGTACGGGGCAGACATCAGCCCCAACATGCTGTGCGCCGGCTACTTCGACTGCAGGTCTGACGCCTGCCAGGTGAGCCGGGACGGCCACCCCGGGAGCTCAGAGCCGAGAGGGGCCGACCCGCGGGGCCGGCCAGGAGCCCGGGCAGAAGGCCCACCTCCTGGTCGGTGGCACCCCCAGGATGGGCGCTCACTATTGCTGGAGGCCCAGGGGCCAGGAGTGGGGTCCCTGCTCACGGGAGGCGGGGATTGAGGCCCGGGAGGGGCCGGGTCCCAAAGCCTAGGCTCGTGCCAGCTGTCCAGCCAAGGGCAGGGCTGTCCACGTGACGTCAAAGGCCAAACCCCTTTTCACCCAGAGTTCTCCCAAATGGGCTCAAGCGATCGGCCAATCCCAGTGTGTCCCGTTTATCAAGGGCTCCTCGGGGCCGCACATCAGTGCTGAGTTGGAGGAACTGCTTTACTCCCCATTTTTATAGGTGGGGAGACTGAGGCCCAGAGAGGTCTGCTCACTCCTCCCAGGTCACACAACTCACAGGTGGCAAAGGGTGGGGGCTCGGCACTCAACCACGTGGTACAGCAAGCGCCCTGGGGGAAGTCAGGGGTGGCTTCATGGAGGAAGGGGCGCTGGTACTTGTCCCAGGGGGTGAATAGGGCTTTGCCAGGTGGCAAAGAGAGTGTTTCCAGCTGGGAATATCCTCTGCCTACCGCGGGGCCGCCTGGTGCACGTGGGTGCGTGCTGGTGGGCGGAGGGGGGACCCAGATGGAGGAGGGCTCTGCTGGCTGTGGAGGCAAGAGGGGCCGCAGCAGCCCACTACTGGGAGGGTGCCCTGCCTGTGCGGTTGGGGGAAGGGGGGCAGCCCCCTTACTTGGAATACCCATGTCATCTGTGCCCAAGCTCTCGGGGAGCCCACCTCAAGGGTTGACCCCTCTGGAGGCATGTTCCAGGTTGGGGGGAGGGAGCCTGGGGTGAGGGGGGCGGGGGCAGGGCAGCAGGAGCAGCTGGCGTGGCCGAGCGGCCTCGGCGCGGCTGGAGGAAACCCTGGCCGGCCAGCCTTGCTGGTCCTCCTGTCGCCTCCTGGGCCTCCCAGGCCGCAGCCCCTCTGCCCGGCGGGGCTGGGCCCCGTGTGACTCGGCAGCCACCTTCGGCCCCTCGTGAGCCCCCACGCCGCAGGCTGACCCCCGGCCTCTCTCCCGTCCAGTTCTGATCCGGCTGGAGAAGAATGGGGAGCGCTGTGCTGTCCGCTCCCAGTTCGTCCAGCCCATCTGCCTGCCTGAGCCTGGCAGCACCTTCCCCGCTGGGCACAAGTGCCAGATTGCGGGCTGGGGCCACCAGGATGAGAGTGAGTGGGGTGGGCGCAAGGGGCCAGCGTCGTGCCCCCCGGGAGCAGCGGCCCGGCCCTGCAAGCCTCGCCCAGGCTGAGTGCCCCCTGTCGGCCGTCAGATGTGAGTGGCTACTCCGGCTTGCTGCGGGAGGCCCTGGTCCCCTTGGTTGCCGACCACAAGTGCAGCAGCCCGGAGGTGTACGGGGCAGACATCAGCCCCAACATGCTGTGCGCCGGCTACTTCGACTGCAGGTCTGACGCCTGCCAGGTGAGCCGGGACGGCCACCCCGGGAGCTCAGAGCCGAGAGGGGCCGACCCGCGGGGCCGGCCAGGAGCCCGGGCAGAAGGCCCACCTCCTGGTCGGTGGCACCCCCAGGATGGGCGCTCACTATTGCTGGAGGCCCAGGGGCCAGGAGTGGGGTCCCTGCTCACGGGAGGCGGGGATTGAGGCCCGGGAGGGGCCGGGTCCCAAAGCCTAGGCTCGTGCCAGCTGTCCAGCCAAGGGCAGGGCTGTCCACGTGACGTCAAAGGCCAAACCCCTTTTCACCCAGAGTTCTCCCAAATGGGCTCAAGCGATCGGCCAATCCCAGTGTGTCCCGTTTATCAAGGGCTCCTCGGGGCCGCACATCAGTGCTGAGTTGGAGGAACTGCTTTACTCCCCATTTTTATAGGTGGGGAGACTGAGGCCCAGAGAGGTCTGCTCACTCCTCCCAGGTCACACAACTCACAGGTGGCAAAGGGTGGGGGCTCGGCACTCAACCACGTGGTACAGCAAGCGCCCTGGGGGAAGTCAGGGGTGGCTTCATGGAGGAAGGGGCGCTGGTACTTGTCCCAGGGGGTGAATAGGGCTTTGCCAGGTGGCAAAGAGAGTGTTTCCAGCTGGGAATATCCTCTGCCTACCGCGGGGCCGCCTGGTGCACGTGGGTGCGTGCTGGTGGGCGGAGGGGGGACCCAGATGGAGGAGGGCTCTGCTGGCTGTGGAGGCAAGAGGGGCCGCAGCAGCCCACTACTGGGAGGGTGCCCTGCCTGTGCGGTTGGGGGAAGGGGGGCAGCCCCCTTACTTGGAATACCCATGTCATCTGTGCCCAAGCTCTCGGGGAGCCCACCTCAAGGGTTGACCCCTCTGGAGGCATGTTCCAGGTTGGGGGGAGGGAGCCTGGGGTGAGGGGGTGGTGGACTGTTTCATGGGTGTCGAGGAGCTGAGCCGTGAGTCTCCTGAGCCAGGCCCCAGGCTCTGACCGGCCGCTCTGCGCAGGGGGACTCAGGCGGGCCCCTGGCCTGCGAGAAGAACGGCGTGGCCTACCTGTACGGCCTCATCAGCTGGGGTGATGGCTGCGGGCAGTTCAACAAGCCCGGCGTCTACACCCGCGTGGCCAGTTACGTGGACTGGATCAGCGACCGGATTCGGCCCCCCAAGCGGCCTGTGAATCCCTCCTGAGACCACCCCTGGGGACATCGTGCCTCTTGCCATTCCCTCCTCACTGGCAATAAACATGTTCCCAAAAAGACCCCGGCCCACACTGCCTGTCCCGCTGCTGCCAGCTCAGCCTTCCCCGCCCCCAGGCCGTGACCCCCGACCCAGCTTTGTAGGTGCTGGGGCCCCAAGCCAGCAGCCCCGCTGCTCAGAGGAGAAGGGAGCCTGTGGCCCCCCAGGGAGGGTCTGGCCCCATGGCCTGGGCAGTCAGGACGGGGATCCAGACTAGGCCTTCTCCAGAGCAAGAGCTGTGCCTACAGCCAGACCCGACTCAGACCCGCCCCCAGGCAAGTGGGGCTTGCGCCCGGGCACCTTGCGCTGTCCCACGGCAGCGGATGCTAGAACTTAAGACAGGTCATTTGGGAAAACCCCTAGCTATCATTTTGCTTCAAGAAGGCAGCCCGCCCGACTGCAGCTCTCCCTCAGCCGTGTTTTCTAGGCGGGGAAAACTGGAGACTTCCTCTGAAGGAAACCAGGGGAAGGGAGGAACCCAAATGCCAGGGTGAGTGGAGGGTAGTGGGTTGCGCCAGCCAGGCAAGACACTGTGGGCACGCAATCTGAGATGCCCGGAGGGCCCAGAATCCTGGGCCAGAGGAAGCAACACATGCAAAGGTCCTGAGACAGGAGGCTGATAGTGGCTTTTTTTTTTAATATATAAATTTGTTTATTTGTTTATTTATGTATTTATTGGCTGTGTTGGGTCTCCGTTGCTGCGCGTGGGCTTCCTCTGGTTGCAGCGAGCGGGGGCTGCTCTTCGTCACGGAGCACGGGCTCTAGGCGCGTGGGCTTCAGTAGTTGTGGCACGCGGGCTCAGTAGTTGTGGCTCGCGGGCTCTAGAGCGCAGGCCCAGCAGTTGTGGTGCACGGGCTTAGTTGCTCCGCGGCATGTGGGATCTTCCCGGACCAGGGCTCGAACGCATGTCCCCTGCATTGACAGGTGGACTCTTAACCACTGTGCCACCGGGGAAGCCCCTGTTAGTGGCTTATTTGAATCAAAGTAAGGAAGTGTGGCTGAGGCCAAAGAGGATGGGATTGTGTGTGTGTGTGGGGGGGGTGGCCTGTAGTGAGGTGCTGGGGGTGTCCCAGGTGTCCCTGATGGGACAGCAGGGTGGGGATGTGATGACATTTGTGGTCAGGAAAAGAGACCTGGGTGTATGGGGGTGGGTCAGAGCGGTGCCCGGCGCTGGGACCCCTGGTCTCAGGGAGGGTCAGGAAGAGGGTGGCATTCAGCGCATCCAGCCCCAGCCCCACCCATCCTGCTCTGGGCATGGGGCCCCTGCCCAGAGCAGCCCAGAGGGTGGGGTCCTTCTACTCCCCTCTGCTGTCATCTCCACAGCTCCACCTGGACCGGGTCTCGCCGCCTGTCCCGGGTGACACACCAGGGCTTCCTCCATGTCACCCCCCACCATCTGGGAGCCTACCTCCAGTCTCTGTGTGGTCTGACTCCACCTGCCTCCAGCCCCTCTTCTGCCCCCACAACTGCACTCTGACCACTCGGGCCTCCTTGTGTTCGTGAAACTGACCAGGGCCCTTGTGGGCGGTGCTCCCACTGCTGCCTAGAACGTTCCCTCCCGTACCGCCCCTCCCCCTTCACTCAGCCTTTGGAGCCCTGAGAGGCCTGACCATTGCCTGAATGGGGTCCCATGGCCACACCCAGCTGCAGAGGAAGCCGGGAGGGCAGGGAACAGGGTTGTCATGACAGGACCAGACAAATCACCAGGGACGTGCACTGCCCCCAGCAAAGCCGGAGGAAAAGAGACGGGCACTGGGAGGACAGCAGTGTGTGTGCCCATCGCCCCAAATGCTGGGGGTGGGGCTCAGAGCCCTTGAGCGGACCGGGACGTGCTGCTGAAGCCCCACCACGTTGACCGCAGCCAGGGCAGCAGAGGCTGGTGCTGGTGCCCCAGGAGCGTGGAGGGTGGAGCGGCTCCCACTCGTGAATCTCGGACCTCCGACCGCCTGTTCTCGGCCTCCAGGAAGCGTGTTGCTTCAGTCCCACCGCACCTCTGCCTGATGTGAGCTCTCCCTGACCTCCCCTGTGAGTGCTGAGCGTGGATCTGTTAAAGAGGTGACGTGCATTTATAGATGGTCTAATGTCAAGCCAAACTTGCATTCCTGTAGTGAGCCGTGCTGAGTCAGAGTGCGAGCCAGCTACCTTCTGTCGGCCTCTCCAGATTTATTCCCCACCTTGCCCTGTGCCCCGTAGGCTGATCTTGATGGGCTGTGTCAGTGGGCTCCTGCGCCCTTTGGGGGAGCCCCAGCAGGAGGTCAGAGGAGGGAGGAGTGTGAGGTTGGGGTGCTGATTGCCCTGGCTTCCTCTTCAGGGGTCGCCTCAGTGTTATAGGTTGGATTGTGTCCTCCCCAAGCTCGTATATTGGAGTCCTAACCCCTGGGACCTCAGAATGTGACCTGATGTGGAAAGAGGATCTTTAGAGAGCGTGGGGCCTGATCCGATATGACTGCGTTCCCCTAAGAAGGGGAAATTTGGACACAGAGACATGCATAGAAGGAAGATGATGTGAAGAGACACAGGGGGGGAGATGGCCCCTCAACAAGGCAAGGACAGAGCCTGGAGCAGGTTCTCAACCATCAGAAGGACCCAGCCCTGCTGGCCTCCAGAATGGTGAGACAGTTTCTGTTGGTTAAGCCCCCGGTCTGTGGTGCTTTGTGACGGTACCCCAGCAAGGGATACACCCAGATCCCTTAACTGATCCTCCCAAGATGTAAATGACGCCCCTTCATGGTTCAGGGAACCCCCCACCTCAGGTCTAGAGGTGGTTCCATGGCTCTCTCACTGGCCCGGGGCTACACAGTCACGTACTGTGCCCCTTATGTACAAAGGTGTGGTTCCTTCCAAGAGCACACCTTTGTGAATAATCCCTCCTTGAATTGTCCTAATGTACTGTCAGCTGCTGGGATCCTGGCTTACACACTCTGTCATACTTGTTATAAGCTTTTTTTGGATTGACTTAAAGTTTATTTAGGATTTTACATTTACGTTCCTGAGTGACATTGGTCTGTAATTTTCCTCTCGTATACTCTTGGAATGACTGTCTTATACTCTTGGAATGGCTATACTGATCTCAGAGAATGAGTTCAGGAATGTCCCTTCTTTCCTGATCCACTGGAGGGCTGCAGAAAGCTGGAATGATCTGTGTTTCGAAAGTTTGCTAGAATCCCCTATAAAATCCCCTGGGCCCAGTGTTTTCTTTAGAGGACGCTACTTAACTACTGAATCATTTTTTAATACTCTGGGACTTGTTGAGAACGCTGTTTCTCCTTGAGCTAGTTTTAGGAAGTTACACTTTCGTGGGTGTATCTGTTTCCATTTCCACATCTATTGCCGTAAAGCTGTTCGTGCTGTTCGCTTGGCATTTCACCTCACAGGTCAGTAGTTACTGTCTGTCAGCACTTGGGTGGTGTTCCGCTGTCTGCTGTCACTCCTGCTGAGAAATCTGCTTTAAGTCAAACTGTTGTTCTCTTGACGTGACTCTGCCTCCCCCCAACCCCGCCCGGCAGCCTTCGTGCCTTTTGTCTTTGTTGTGCTGCGGCCTCACCACAACACGTGCGAGCGAGCGGGGGGCCTCTCCCCGACTCATCCTGCCTGCTGTGTGCGGACTCCTGTTCAGCTTGGACGTTTGCTGGTGCCCTTGGCCGTGGCGACTCGCCGGGGTCCAGGCTCCTTCTCTGCAGAGCTTCCAGACATTGTGTATCAGAATGCTGCTGCGATGACACAGATGACATCCAAACGCAGTGACGTACAAGCAGCCACGTACGGAGCTCACGACGCTGGGTGGGCTGGTAACGTGGCCTTGCTTGGTGGGGTGCTTCTCGCCGCCTGGGCTGGCTCCGCCACATACCTGGGTCGTCAGTGGGTCTTAGGCGGTTCTGCCCCCGGGGGCTGACTGGCTCTTGGCTGGGGCTGTGGGGTGACGGGGCCACATGTCTTCTGTCATCCGGCAGGCTAGCCTGGGCCCGTTCACATGGTGGTGGCCGGGTTCCAAAGAAAGAGTGGACTTGAGCTGCTCAAATTCCGGGGTAGAGAGGCAGGTTCCACCTCTCGGTGGGCGGAGGTCACATTTCGAGGGGTGTGGGTGCAGGTGAGGGGCATTTGCAGCCATTTATTCAATCTTCCACACTGTCTGTACCAGTCTGCTCGGGCTGCCTTAACAGAAGGCCACAGACTGCAGGGCTCACACAACAGAAATTTCTCGTGGTTCTGGAGGCAGACGAACAAGATGAAGATCCAGTAAAGGTTGATCTCTGGGGAGGCCTATCCTCCAGGCCTGCAGACGGCCGCTGTCCTGCTGTGTCCTCACGTGGCCTTGCCCTGTGTGTGCTGAGAGAGAGAGAGAGAGCTCTGGTGTTTCTCCCTGTGTTTTAAGGCCACAGTCCTATGGGATTAGAGCCCCACCCTTATGACCTCATTTAACCTTAATTACCTCCTTAAAGATCCTATCTCCAGGGACTTCCCTGGTGGTCCAGTGGTTAAGACTCTGCACTTCGATCCCTGGTCAGGCAACTAGATGCCGGACGTCACAACTAAAAGATCCCGCGTGCCACAAGTAAGACCTGGTGCAGCCAAGTAAATAAATAAATAGATATTTAAATATTAAAAAAAAAAAAAATCTCATCTCCAAATACAGTCATATTGGGGGTTAGGGCTTCAACAGATGCATTAGGGGGGACACAATTGGGTCCGTAACACCCCATCTCGCCATGCAGTGGATGAGGAGGGTGGCAGACGTGCAGGGCTGGGAGGTGGCGGTCATCACCTCCTCCCACTCTGCTGGCCAGAGCCCCTTCATGTGGCCCCACCTGACTGAGGGGAGCTGGGAATTGTGAAGGAGTGACACAGGGCATCGCTCGGGTGGACACAGGCATAGAGTTTGCCACGATCAGCTGGCGTGTGTCCTCCAGCCTCACTGAGCACCTGGAGATACAAGACAAGGCGGCCTGGCCCTGGTCCCCATCATTCCCTTGTGTTTGTAAAACCCGTGATCATTTTGAGAGACCCTCACATCCATTATCTCACTTAGGGGCTCATCATAATAACGTCAGGCTGGAAGAGGAAACAGGCCAGAAAAGTCGTGTGATGGTTAAAGTTCATCTGGGTGGCGAACGGCAGGTGCAGTGTCTGATGGCAGGTCCCTCGGCTGCAGAGCCACTGATGGGGTGACACTGCCCTGGGGCCATGGAGTCTGGCAGTGGTGGCAGTGTCCTTGGCAGTGATGTCCAGCAGCAGTGCCCGTGGCTCTGTGGCCAGCCGGTGGTACAGCTCTGACCCACGGTCGGGGGGCTTCTTGGAAGGCGGCTGTGGAGTCCGGCAGGGCAGTGGCACAGGGCGGGCGTGGCGTCCAGTCTCAGGAGTGTGGCCGTGCTCCCCTGGCGCCCTATCTCCTGCAACTCCCGCTGGATCCCCACCTCCCCTGCGTTCTGCTCAACGCCTGACATTCTTCCAGCAAATTCCTTCCTGCTTCAGTGGCCAGAGTCAGCTTCTGCCACTTGCAACCAGCAACTCTGGCTGCAACAGCTGGGGAAACTGTCTTAGTCTGCTCAGGCCGCTATAACAAGAACACTGTAAAAACACTTAAAAAACAGATGCATTTCTCACAGGTCTGGAGGCCGGAAGTCAGCGATCAGGATGCCAGGCTGGGGTCGGGTGAGAGCCCTCTTCCAGGCGTGCAGATGTCTGCTTTCTGGCTGTGTCCTCAGAGGTGGGTGAGGAGAAGGAACTTGTCCCTCATGTGTCTTCTTATAAGGACAGTGATCCAGTCCTGGGGACCCCACCCTCGTGACCTCATCACCTCCCAAAGGCCTCACTTCTATCATACCATCCCCTTGGGGGTTGGGCTTCAACGTGAATTTGGGGGGTGGGGACACAGACATTCGGTCCACAGCAGGAACTTAGGAGAGAGAGGCCAGGAGCCCACCCAGGGTCTGGGAGTGGGAGCGAGGCAGGCAGATCATCCCACCTCTAAGTAGCCAGCGTGGGGCGGGGGGAGCCGTCTGTCCCCATGGCGGCCCGCATTCTCTCGGGCCAGAGTCGGAGCAGGTGCAGCTGCCAGGCACGGCAGGAGCCTGGGTCGGGTCCAGCGCTCGGGAATGCAGCAGGGCACTGACCCTCCCTGCAGGGATGACCAAGTGCCAGGCGCCTGGGGTGGCGGATGTGTTGGTGGCCACAGCCCCCAGCGCCACCGGGCTCCACGCCGGCTGTCCTGGGCCAGCCCCTGGGGGCCTGAGATGTGTGGGGAGCGTGAATGGGGCTCTGTAGTCGGGCAACTGCTCTGCAGAAGGCGGCTGCTGGCTGCACAGGTGCCGCTGGAGGTGGTGCTGGAGGAGGGGACACAGGAGACACAGAGCTGCATCCTGGGCCTGGTGTGACGCCGCTCTGCATTACGCCCTGGCAAGACATCCCCAGGGCACGCCCTGGCAAGACATCCCCAGGGCATCTGAATGAGGGTGGTGCCCACCAGGGACCTGCCTTCTCAGCTCCCCAGGGACAGTGAGGAGGGGGAGTGGGTGCCCAGAGAGGAAGGACCTGGCCCTCTCTGTGCCCAGCATGGTGGCTGGTGAGCTGGGACTCCAGCCCAGGGCTCTGCCTGCTCCCACGGATCCTGTGCCCTGCTTGGGGCTCAGCCAACGTGGGTCAGTCCTGGAGGCGCCCGCAGCTCTGAGCGTTAGTTCCTCCTCCGTGAGAGGCAAGACCTGGATGGGATGAAGATGCGCACACTTGTTCCCGCCCAGGTGGATTTCAGGGTAACAGGACACCCCTGAGCCTCCCCTCTCCTCCGGCGGGACATCAGCTCCCTTAGGGTGGGACCTCGGGACATCAGCTCCCTTAGGGTGGGACCTCGAGTAGGGTTCATTGCTTCTGCTCGCTCTTCTAGGGAGCTGCCCCATCTCTGCCCCTGGCCCCTCGCCTTGTTGGTTGCTCCTGAAGGCGTGAACGTCAGAGGTTGTCTTAGAGATAGATGGGGGCTGAAGTCTGAGATGTCGACCTGCCAGGTCCCCCAACCACCTGGGTTCCCAAAGAACAGCGGGCAGCTGGACTGGAGCTACAGGGTGGAGAAGGGGAAATCCGGAAAGTCAGAGCTCCCCCACTGCAAAGGGGACTCTCGGGGGCCTTTATAGAGCAGCAGAGAACCTCTGTGCCATCCTTGCCCGGAGGGATAGCTCTCAGCCCCGGCGCGGGGGGTGGGGTGGGGAGCGGGAACTAGACAGGGAGACCGCGGCATTGTGGTCCCACTCACTACTGGGCAGCAACCTGCCCGGGGATGCGGGGCAATGTCTCGGCCAGGGTCGACCCACGGTCATTCTGTGGTCAGCGGTGTCTGGTGACAGCTCGGGGTGGTGGGAGGGACAGGTGCCAGAGGGCGAAGCCAGCTCGGTTGAGGCGCACTTTAAAATTGGCCCAAGCGCTTGGACGCGCGGACGCCCCCTTCCCCTTTGCTTTTGGAGGGGAGCTCGCACCCCCCACCCCCCGCCCCGGGGTGAGCAGTGCCGGAGCGCCAGCGGCCGAGCCCCGCAGTGTGCCTGGCTCCGGAGGGCGCTCAGGTGGCTTCAGGTGCCGCGGAGCGCAGCGCCGGGGCGGGGCGCGGGTAGGGCAGAGCGGGCTGGGCGCGCACCTCGCCCCGCCCGCGCGCCGCCCCGCCCGCCCCGCCGGCCGGCGCCGGGCCCTCTGGACTGGGCGGCCACGGGGCGGCGGGTAGAGGCGCGGCGGGCGCGCGGGAACCATGACAGAAGATGACCGAGGCTTCGCTGGTGGAGGGCCAGGTCAAGCTGCGGGACGGCAAGAAGGTCGGGGCGCGCGGCGGGCGCGGGGCGCGGGGCGCGGGGCGGCCGGCGCGGGCCGCGGGGCGCGGGGCTGGCGCTCACGCTCCCTCTGTCCCCGCAGTGGAAGAGTAGGTGGCTGGTGCTGCGCAAGCCGTCTCCGGTGGCAGGTGAGCGGGCGCGGGCGCGGGCACGGGGCGCGGGGCGCGGAGCGCGGGGCGGGCGGCTGCGGCCTCCTGCGCCCGGCCGGCCCGGAGCGCGGCCAGCTCGCCCGAAATAGCCGGCGGCGCCGGGGCCGAGGGCTGTAACCGGAGAGCGCTCCGGGTCTCGCTTCGGCCTACGCCTGCCGCGGACGCCGGGACGCGGGACCCTCCCGCGACCGCACCGGGCCCGGGAGCCGTCATCTCAGACTCCAGGCCCGGGGCGGGGACCCCCTTGGCAGAAGGGCGGATTGAGGCTCGGAGGGGCCTGCGGGAGCCGGTGGAGGCCTGAGGGGCAGAAGGGCAGGAGCCTGTCCTGGCCCCCTCCCCCATCACGCAGCAGGGAGCATCCCAGAAAGTTCTGCCCCAGTTGGGGATTGAGTCGTGTCTTTGAATCCAAACGCGGATGGGTGTTCCGGGCAGCGCTGACCCCGGGCGGCCCTTCCAACCCTCGCAGGTGGAGCCGAGGCTGGGCCGCCAGGTAGGAACGGAGAAAAGCGAGATGTCCCTTGTGTGTGGATCTGCCCCGGGAGGAGGGGACGGCCCCTCCCAGCCCCCTGGGCGGAGCCGGCGCCCCAGCCGGGAGGAGCCGGCTGCGAGCCCCGGAGCCGGGCATCTCCAGCTCAGCGGCCAGAGGCTCTGAGCTGTGCAGCTGCAGCTGTTTCCGGAGACAGGTGCCTTGGAGCCGGCCCAGGCTCCCGGGGGTCTGCGTGGGATGCTGGGGGTGTGAGCGCGCGCTGCCTCACACGTGCCGGGCTGCCCGAGAGTCTTCCGGGACGCCTGCGGTGTCTGCCATTTCCCAGGCAGGGTGTGGAGGGCCCCCTCCCTGTGCCCCTCCCGGGTCCCCTCCTCCATCCCTTCTGCTGAGCCGGCTCTGGGAGCCTCGTGGTTGCGGTTGCGATAGACGGGTCTGCTTTCGGCAGCGGACACGCTCAGCTCCTGCCTGGGCCTCAGCTTCCCCTCCAAGGGGGCCTGGGCTCCGTGCACCCTTCGTTCAGCCGATCAGTCTTTCGTGCCCAGCCCCTGCGTCTGGAGCTGTGGGGTCCTAGTCCTGGGGAGCTCAGGGACGCCTGGTAGGGGTGGGGGAGGGTCAGAGCTGGGGAGAGGGCGGCCCCAGCCTGCAGGGAATGGAAGGCACCGGCCAGCTGAGGGTGGCAGAGGCGGGGGTGAAGGCCGTGCTCATCCAAGAGGCTATGGCCCGAGGCAGGGGGCTGGCTGTTGGTTGGGGGTTGCTTGCCGGGACGGTGGTGAGCCAGGACCTGTGCGGGCCTCTGGGACAGGTGGCCCACCCGAAGAGCAGTCCCGGCGTGGGCCTTGTCCCTCTTGGTAGCGGGGGTAGTGATTTGCAGCTCCTCGTGGTGGATTTTATGCCAGTATCCGAGAGCGCTAGTTGAGAGGTGAGCTCTGGCCGGCCCTGGAGGACACCTGTGGAAGGGGCCCTCGTGCACTGCAGGGGAGCTTGCAGTGGGTCCTCAACACCGCAGACCCTGAGTCTGTAAGTGAGCTGTGGTCATCGGGCCTTTCCTGGGTCTTACCACGTGCAGCCGGGCGGTAGAGAGCCGGGGCGTAGGGGAGGAGCCTCCTCTGCTGGGCCGCCAGGGCTGGACTGGAGGGGAAGTCGCGAAGAGGGGGAAGGCGCTCGGGCAGGACTGGGCTGGGGACTGGGGGCGGGGAGGGAATTAGGGGTGGTGGAAGGTACACGCGGCCCCTCTGGGCTGCTGTCCACTCTGAGCCCTGCATCCCACGTCCTGGTCCCCAGGGTCTCAGAACCCCCGCTGTCACTGCCGGTTATCTTAGCAGCGCCCCCCTTATCCTCACACTGCACGAGGGCCGCGGTCATCCTCTTGCGGGTGCTTGGCCTGAGGCGGAGTTGCCAAGCTGACCCCGCCGGGCCACTGCCCGGCTCTCAGCAGCCCTCCCCCTCTCTCCCTCCCGGTCGGTGCCAGTGGCCATGGTTCCCCGACGGGTCAGAGGCTCCAGACCCTCCTCG
Organism: Lipotes vexillifer; assembly: GCF_000442215.2. Lineage (NCBI taxonomy): Eukaryota > Metazoa > Chordata > Mammalia > Artiodactyla > Lipotidae > Lipotes > Lipotes vexillifer. The sequence goes on from NW_006784492.1 coordinate 367,322, forward strand.
TTCTCCCCTCCCTGGCCCTTAACTGATGAGCTGGCTCCTCTCTAGTGTGTTGGGGGGCCTGGCTGGGAGGGGTGCAGCCACCTGGCCCCCCTTATCCTGAAGACCAGCTCCCTCGGGTGGCCTTGGGTGTTGGGGGCAGGTCCTCGTACTTGGGGTCCCCACAGCTAAACTCCCCAGATCCTGGCTGCAGCCAAGGGGGAGCCTGGAAGGAGAGAGGAGGGGCCTCCCTGCCTTCTCGTCATGAAAACCCAGGGCTCTTGTTTTTGAAAAGTATTTCCTTCCCAGGAGGGCCCACAAGGAGAGGTTAGGAGGGAATCAGGGGCTGCAGGCAGGTGGGGGTAGGAGGGCCCCTCTCCGCTTTGGGTCTTTTCTCCTGCTTTTGCTTTTCTGAACCGGGACCACTTACTCTTCTTACAAGAAAGTTTAGTTAGTGGAAGGAAGGAAAAGCTTTGATTTTTTTTTTT
>NW_006784492.1:367882-370695 GCF_000442215.2 Lipotes vexillifer
TGTGGGATCTTCCGGGACCGGGGCACGAACCCGTGTCCCCTGCATCGGCAGGCGGACTCTCAACCCCTGCACCACCAAGGAAGCTCTGATTTTTTTTTAAAATAGATCTTTATTGGAGTATAATTGCTTCACAATACTGGGTTAGTTTCTGTTGTATAGCAAAGCAAATCAGCTGTACCTATACGTATATCCCCATATCCCCTCCCTCTTGCGTCTCCCTCCCACCCTCCCTATCCCACCCCTCTAGGTGGTCCCAAAGCACCGAGCTGGTCTCCCTGTGCTGTGGGGCTGCGTCCCACAAGCCATCTATGTTACATTCGGTAGCGTATACATGTCAATGCCATTCTCACTTTGCCCCAGCTTCCCCTCCCCCCGCCCTCGTGTCCTCACTTAAAGTGATGAAAGGGAAAACCTCTTATTGAAAGAAGTAACAATCTTTATAAAAGGCAGTAACACTTCGTGGGATTGTGCTCCTTGGGGTCTCGACCTCTGTTCTGGCCAGAGAATTCATGCCTGGATCCTTTCCCTTGAGAGGAGGGTGGTCTGGGCCCACCCCTGGTGACCCTGGGCAGCCCCTCTCTTCCTCCCCAGGTTGAGGCTTAGGATGGTGGGAGGGGTGTCTCTCGCGTGGCTGCCCTGTGGAGGGGGCGGCTCACCCACGGGTGAGGCACCCAGAGGGGTCCTGAGCAGCCAGGGCGGCTCCCCGGCCCTCCGCTCCGAGGGCCCTGCTTCACCAGTTCCTGTGCAAGCTGCTGGGGCTTTATTCAGGCCAGAAAAGCCACCGGGAGGGACCCTGACTCCTGGAGCTGGCAGGGCCTTTGGGGGGTCATTATAGGCACAGGGGCTGAGACTTGCTGACCCAAGGGGTCTGGCCCACAAATGATTGGGTGCTGCCTCCTGCCCACAACTCCTCCGCTGGCTGGGAGGTCAGCACCTGCTCCTGCCACTGAAGGTGAGGTATTGGTTCAGTACCCCCTTCCTATCCCTGCCCTGAGACAGGTGCCGAGTTCCTGGAGGGCAGGGTCCCTGACTCAGCGCCACCCCTCACAGGCAGCCTGGCAGGGGCTGGGGCCCGCCAGGTGAGGTGCTGTGAGCCCGGCCACTCTCGGCAACATCTGGCCCTGCCAACTTGCCCAGGAACTGGGGCCTCGGGACACCTGCCCCTTAAGCCGCCTGAGCTGTCCCACTGGCCTGTACCCGTGCCTCTCCTGTGCAGTGGCAGCTCTGCTAACTGAGGTGGGCGCATTCCGAGAGGTTGGGGGTCCCAGGTGGTGATGGTGGGGAGGGTCCCTTCTCCGGTCCCACCTTCTGGCCTTGGATCCGCCGTGTCCCCCAGGAATGGGCTTGACTCCTCACTCCCAGGCTGGGCAGGCACTCAAGGACAGGGTGTGGGTGGAGGCCAGCCATTCTGTCCCCACGGAGACCTCGAGAAGGGAGCCGGGGCTTCCTGCAGCCCCTGGTTCCGGACTGGGAATCGGAGCACCTGGGCTCAGGTCTCGCCTCTGCTCGGACCAACTGTGTGCCCTGGACGAGTCCTAGCTGGTCCCTGCGGAGGGTGGATGGGTGGTGGGCGTGCACTGGGCCTGGGGCACCGTCCGTTCCCGCTGCTGCCGGCGAGGTCAGGGTAGCCTGCCTGCGGGAGCCCTGAAGCCCCCTTGCGCCCTGCATACACGGTGAACGCGCTTCCCCCCCGAACTGGATCGGGAACAGGCCTGGGCCTGTGGGTCTGAGGGGGTCCCTCTGGGCTTCAGCCTGGGGCTCCGGCTGGCGGCCCGGTCAGCAGCCCCCATCCCCAGTGCTCGGCTGCCCCAGGCCGCTGCACAGCTGCTCTGCTGAAAGCACTGCCCAAGGTCACTGTGACCTCTGAGGGCTAAAGCCAACAGCCGCTCCTCCGGCTCTGTCCCGTGGGTGGGCGTCAACCTCCATCTCCTCTCCCAGCTCCCCCTGCCCCCCACAAGGCCCGGAGGTTTGTGTCTTCCCAGCCACCCGCCCTCCCCAGGCTCTCGGCCCTGGGCTGTAAACGCCTCTGAGTGCCCATGACTGACTCCATGGTTATTTTTACATCTTCAGACGCGTGTGTCCAGCTGCCTGCGTGCACGCCGCCTGGCGTCTGATGGGCCTCTCAGGCTCACGTGTCCGGGACTGAACCCCAACCCCGCCCCCTGCCCCCGGCCCCGCACCCCCTCCCCAGGTGCCCCCCTCCCCAATCCGGCATCGCCCTCCTCTTCCTTCCCCTCACCCCATCATCCACCCACCAAGAGGTCCCATGAGTTAGCGCTGCCCCCCGCAGAGGGAAGGCCCCTCCCGCTGTCACCATGGTTACTGCAGAGCCTAGCTTTGGGCCCCCTTTCCTCTGCTCGGCCTAGGCCAGCAGCTCCTCTGGCTTGGACAGCTGCAGGGGCCTGGAGCTTTGCTGTCACCCTGTGTCCCTTCGCCACACGCAGCCAGGCTGGGCCCTCTTTGCTCACAGCTCTCGGGGCCCCTGGTGTGCTGGGATGCGGCCTTGGCCTGGCTCAGCAGGCCCACCTGGCTGGAGCCCGCCTACACCTTGGACCACTCCTCCCCTCCCTTCATGCCCGCCCTGCCCATGGGGTCCCTGTCTCTGGGCTTCTGCACGGGCTGTTCCCTGAGGTGCTGCCGGGCTGGCGCCTTATATCCCTTGGGAGTCTGTTGTCCCTTTGGGAGAGTCTCTGACCCCCGTGCTCAAGCCCCATGACGGCCGCTGTCATCAAATGCCGTCCGCCCCCACATGCCGTCCCCCCCTGCCATCAAATGCCGTCCGCCCCCACATGCCGTCCGCCCCTGCCATCAAA
>NW_006784492.1:371223-371931 GCF_000442215.2 Lipotes vexillifer
TCCGGGACTGAACCCCACCCCCGCCCCCTGCCCCCGGCCCCGCACCCCCTCCCCAGGTGCCCCCCTCCCCAATCCGGCATCGCCCTCCTCTTCCTTCCCCTCACCCCATCATCCACCCACCAAGAGGTCCCATGAGTTAGCGCTGCCCCCCGCAGAGGGAAGGCCCCTCCCGCTGTCACCATGGTTACTGCAGAGCCTAGCTTTGGGCCCCCTTTCCTCTGCTCGGCCTAGGCCAGCAGCTCCTCTGGCTTGGACAGCTGCAGGGGCCTGGAGCTTTGCTGTCACCCTGTGTCCCTTCGCCACACGCAGCCAGGCTGGGCCCTCTTTGCTCACAGCTCTCGGGGCCCCTGGTGTGCTGGGATGCGGCCTTGGCCTGGCTCAGCAGGCCCACCTGGCTGGAGCCCGCCTACACCTTGGACCACTCCTCCCCTCCCTTCATGCCCGCCCTGCCCATGGGGTCCCTGTCTCTGGGCTTCTGCACGGGCTGTTCCCTGAGGTGCTGCCGGGCTGGCGCCTTATATCCCTTGGGAGTCTGTTGTCCCTTTGGGAGAGTCTCTGACCCCCGTGCTCAAGCCCCATGACGGCCGCTGTCATCAAATGCCGTCCGCCCCCACATGCCGTCCACCCCTGCCATCAAATGCCGTCCGCCCCCACATGCCGTCCACCCCTGCCATCAAATGCCGTCCGCCCCCACATGCCGTCTGTCCC
>NW_006784492.1:372691-402858 GCF_000442215.2 Lipotes vexillifer
CCCATGCGGTCTCCCCCTGCCATCGCATGCCGTCCACCCCTGCCATCGCATGCCGTCCGCCCCCACATGCTGTCCACCCCTGCCATCAAATGCCGTCTGCCCCCACATGCCGCCTACCCCTGCCATCGCATGCTGTCCACCCCTGCCATCGCATGCTGTCCGCCCCCACATGCTGTCTACCCCTGCCATCAAATGCCATCCGCCCCCACACGCCGCCTACCCCTGCCATCAAATGCCGTCCGCCCCCACATGCCGTCTACCCCTGCCATCACGTGCTGGTCCCCTGAACAGCTCTTCCTCAGTTTTCTTTTTATCGACCTTTTTCAGCGTTTGACTGTCTCCCCTCTTGGGTTTCAGCTCCGCAGAAGCCGGGCTGTGTCCCCTGGGTCCCCGGGCTGCTCATGAGCAGAATGAACTGGGCTGAGGGCTATGGGGGAGGCCGCCCCGCTGAGGGACGGAAAAGGAGGTGGGGTGGGCTCCGAGGGGCCCCACTGGGGGTCTTTCAGTGGCCCTTGTAGTGAGCAGGGCCCACTACGGGCAGAAGAGGGCAGGGGTGGGCTGACCCCAGAGGCGGGCACGCTCCCCTGGGTGTCGTGGTGATGGGGAAGGTCCCAGGCCCCAGGCCGAGGCCCCTGCTCATCCCACTCTGTGCTTGCGGGCGTGTGGCATTCACCGAGGGCCTCTGTGTGCCAGGCTGGGGCTGTGCTGGTGCCTTGACTCCGCAGAGTGAGTGGTGTCCATTTCTCAGATGGAAAATAGAGGCTCTAAGAGCTGAGGGACGGGTTCCCAAACACAGATGCGGGACGTGAACCGGGTCAGCTGGTCCCCATTGTGGCGCCTGTGCACAGTGGTGGAGTGTGTGCGTGTGTATGTGCAAACGTGCAGGTATGTGTGTGTAAGCACGTGTGTGAGCACACACGCACGCACGTGTGATCAAGTGTGTGGCTGTGCACGTGCACAGGAGTGTGTGTGCGTGTGCCTCTGCGTGCACCCCCTTGGTTTACTCTTTGGCACTTTTGTCATCGCCCTATCCGTGCCTCCTTTCACTACGATGACCCCGGTCCCCTCCACCCCTGGCTGAGAGCTGTCCCGGCAGTGAGCCGCCCAGGCCCTGCGGTGGCTTCATCTCCTGCCCCTGGAGTCCCGGCACCCAGGGCCAGGTTGCAGCCTGGCTGTGCCCCTGCAGCTCCGCACCGCAGCTGGATGGGTGCTGCCGTGAGCGGGGTCCTCAGGCCCTTGCGGCCCGGCGTGGAGAGAAAGCGGCCACGTGAGTGGGTGGCCCAGAGCGCGGGGTGGGAAGGCCAGTGAGCTCCCTCGGCAGCTGACCGGGAGACCTCGCCGAGTGACCAGCCTCGCTGGGCTTCTTGCGAGGGGCGCAGCCCTGGGTGCTCCCAGCGAGGGTCCCCTGTGGAGCTGGCCAGTCGGTGCAGGCTCCCGTGTCCCTTTGTGTGGCGCGTCTGCGGGAAGGGCTGGTGGTGTCACTGCTCCCTGGGGACACTGGTGCTGTCTCTCCGGGGCACGACCTGCTTTGTCTCAGGCCCAGACCCGAGAATTTGTGTTTCTCCGGTGCCTGGTACTGAACAGCTTTCTACTAAACAGCGCTCCTCGCAGAATAGGTTTTAAAAATAGGATCAATTCACGGCCCGAAGTGATGGGGAGGGAGAGGGTGTGGAGCAGCTGCCCATCAAAGGGCCCCACCCACGCCCCTCCCAGGAGCGGAGCTCCGCCTCAGCTAAAGGAGCCCAGTGGCGGGGGCTGGAGGGTGCCGGCTGAGGGGCTGGATGGCAGCTGCCCCAGGCCAGCCGTAGCCCACCTGTGACTCTGGGCAGCTTCCACCAGGCAGAAGGTGGGGCTGTCACACAGCCGTGACCCTCACCCTGTTCTGTTCATATGTAAAATGAAATCAGTGACGCTGAGGGTGTGTTAGCTTCCTGGGTCTGCAGTAATGAATTGCCACAAACTGGGGCGCTTAAAACAGCAGAAATGTGCTCTCTCACAGTCCTGGAGGCTGGAAGTCCAAAATCCAGCAGCGTTCTCCCGCTGAAGGTGCTGGGGAGCACCCTTCCCATCGCCTCCGGCTCGGGCGACTCCAGGCCTCCTGGGCTTGTGGGCACGTCACTGTGACCTGTCTTCTTGTGGCCTCTCCTCTGTGCATCTGTGTTTCCTTTTTTGTCTCTTATAAAGACACTCGTCTTTGGTTTTTTAAAATATATTTATTTATTTATTTTTGGCTGTGTTGGGTCTTCGTTGCTGCGTGTGGGCTTCTCTCTAGTTGTGGTGAGCGGGGGCTACTCTTCATTGCGGTGCGTGGGCTTCACATTGCGGTGGCTTCTCTTGTTGCGGAGCATGGGCTCTAGGTGCGCGGGCTTCAGTAGTTGTGGCACGCGGGCTCAGTAGTTGTGGCGCGCAGGCTCTAGAGCGCAGGCTCAGTAGTTGTGGCGCGTGGGCTTAGTTGCTCTGTGGCACGTGGGATGCTCCCGAACCAGGGCTCGAACCCGTGTCCCCTGCATTGGCAGGCGGATTCTTAACCCCTGCGCCACCAGGGAAGTCCCAAGACACTCGTCTTTAGATTTAGGGCCACGCGGATAATCCTGGGTGACTCATTTTGAGATCCTTACCTTGTTCACGTCTGCAAAGACCCTTTCTCCAAATAAGGTCATGTTTGCCGACTTGGGGGGGTCAGGACGTGGACATGTCTTTTGGGGGGCCCCCATTCACCCCACTGCAGGCGGGTGAGGGTACACATTGATTCTCAGATCTCTGTAAGGAGTAGGATGTGAGCTGCATTTCAGATAGAGCCAGGATCCAGAAAGATTGTACCGGCCCAGGGAAAAGGGTCTCAGGGACACACGTTGGCTCTTGTAAGTAGGTCCCCAAGCCAGCCTCGCAAGTGCAGGTGTCCAGGGTGGCAAGACCTGCTTGGCAGCAGGAGGCGTCTGAGGAGCGTGACGTATGGGGAGACACAGGGGCTCGTAGCAAACTAGGCTCTAGACCACGAGTCGGCAAACCAGGGCCCTGAGCCAAATCCGGCCCGCTGCTTGTTTCTCTTATAAAGTTTTATTGGAACACAGCCATTCACTTGTGTGTGGTCTGTGGCTACTTTCGCAGTTCAGTAGTTGTGACAGAGACTGCGTGGTCCACGTAGCCGAAAACAGTTACTGTCTGACTCTTCACAGAAAGGGTTATGGACTTTGCTCTTGGCTATATCACTGGGAGCATAACTCCTAGAACAAAGGAGTGACAGTCTGGCCCTGCCTTGCTGTTAAGGCCACAACTAAAGCGAATGGTGTTTCCTGTGACAGAAGGCCCTCACCCTCGTCTGTGCCTGGTGATGGGGCTGTCACTGCTCCAGCAGAAGAGGGCCTGCCTTCGAGAGCTCACCTTCCAGGGTGGGGAGTGGAGAGACTGGAAATAGGGGACAGACAGCTACCTAGAAAAGCCACCGAGAGAGATGCCGGCCTTCCCTGGGGAGAGGAGTGGCCAGAGGGGTCAGCGTGTCTGGGGTGGGGCAGCCCGTGTGGCTGGCAGGGCTGTCCTCATGCCTGTGGTCCCTTCCCTAGCTGCCTCGGTGGCTTCCTTTTGGCCACACACATTTTTACTGGGAGTCTTACTGTGCTCACCGCCTCCCCAAGCTTTTATCTCTTGGGCCTCTGGTGACACATCAGGGAACACTTCCATAACAACACATGCCCTTCATGCCACGTGTGTGACTAATTTCTCTCCGGGCCGGGCCACGAGTTTCCTAAGGGAGCCATGCTCGGGAGAGAACATGCTGGAACCCTTGGGTGGGCAGATGGGTTTTTGTGGGTTCTGGGGTTTTGTTTGTTTCCCTCAAAATGAGAACACCTGTGCTTTTCTCTGACATAAGCATTCCAAACACTACAAACAGGGTCTCAGATAGGAAGTGGAGCTCCCCCATCGCAATCCCCAGATTTTGTAAATACAGGCGTTTCGGAGCCCAGTCACCCAGGCTGGTCTATGTACTGCCTGGGGCTGCTTTCACGCCCGACGGCAGACATGGGTGGCCGAGACAGACTGTCCACTCTCTGCCTTCATAAGGAAGGGGCTGTGGCTGTGGTTTGATGGCAAACAGGCAGGAAGCACCACCCTTGTTCTCCGCTGGTGGGAAAGATGAGTCTTGAGTCAAGCTCGTCGGGATCTGGTTGTCACCTGCGTCTGTGGCGCTGCTTTTCCACGGTTTGGAGGTTGGGCCGGGGAAAGCAGTTCATCGCTTCCTCCCGCGCCCGCCGGTCCGTCCCCTCCTGCCCGGACGAGGGGGCTTGATCATCGAGCGTCCGTGAGGGGCTCAGGGCTGTCCGACATTCAGTGTTCAGGTGTTCACATTAGGCCCTGGACTCCTCACCTTCATCAGAGACTGGGCGGTGGCCGCACTGGGCGCACTTAGGAGGGTCGCTTGTGCTCTGATCTAGGGCGGTTCTCCAGGGCCACACAGGCGGCCAGGAGCAGCGGGGATACCAGCACAGCGATTAGGGTGTTGAGGGAAATGGGAACTTGAGACAGACTCCGGCGCGTCCCCTGCAGGCTCTCGGGGGCGGCTCGTGTCGGGTCTGGCAGAGGGACCCAAGCCCAGTGGCCCTCCTGCCCTCCCCGGCGCTGGAGACCAGCTCACACCCTGGAGACGGAGAAATCCAGGAGGTGAAGTGGGTCTGGGTGTGGCAGGAAGCCACCCTTGCAGGGCCAAGGCGGGAGGCCTGAGTCCCCGGGCAGGCTCCGGGCAGGCTCCGTGCTGTCCTGCCAGCAGCCTGAGTGTGGCCCCCATGGCCCCAGGGTCTGGGGCAGGCCGGAGGCCCTGGCTGGGGGCCAGGGTCAGGTGGGCGGGCCAGCCAGGGGGTGTTCTGAGCCCACTTCCGCTGTGTGGCCGGGGCCGTGTGGGTGGGGTCACCCTCTTGCACACGAGGAGGTGGAGGTGCAGGGTGGCCGGGGCCCAGACTCTCGGGCGAGGGGGTGCCGGGGCTGGGGCGGTAGCTGCACTGGGCCTGCGTGCCTGACGGCCCCCCGCGCCCTCCACAGACTGCCTGCTGATGCTGGCCTACAAGGACAGGTCAGAGCGAGCCAGAGGGATGCGGGAGCGCAGCAGCCTCGCGCTGGAGGACATCTGTGGCCTGGAGCCCGGCCTGCCCTACGAGGGCCTGGCCCACACGCTGGCCATCGTCTGCCTGTCGCAGGCCGTCATGCTGGGCTTCGACAGCCGGGAGGCCATGTGTGCCTGGGACGCCCGGATCCGCCACGCGCTGGGTGAGGGTGAGTGACACCGGTGCGGGGCTCCGGGGGCCCAGCCTCTGTCCTGAAGCGTCCCGCGGGCCCCACCGACGGGCTGCAGAGGCCAGGACGTGACTCCAGGCCACGGAGCCCAGTGCTTGCTGAGCGCCCTCCGCTCGGCCGCAATTGGGGCGGGGGGCGGGGTGGCTGGCCCCTCTTGAGCTCCCTAACTTTTGACCCCATTCATCTGAACTAGAGCTTTTAGCCCCAGCGGGCGGCTGGCTAAGCAGGGTGATCCACAAGTGCTACCCTTGGCTTCTTACCGGGCTGCCTGAGCCCAGAGCCGGGGCAGCAGGAGAGGTGCGGTGTCGGGAGCACCGTCCCCCGCGTGTCCCTCAAGGGGAGTAGCGGGGTGCGGGGAGTGCTCTTGGGAGATGGGGGGACCCAGCCCACCTCTCAGCCCCGCTGCCCACCCGGCTGTGTGAGCAGAGGCGGGCGGGCCCCGAGCTGAGCCGTCAGAACCCATGATATTTTTTTAAAAAATTTAAAAAATTGAAGTCGAGTTAATTTACAATTGTGTTAGTTTCAGGTGTCCAGCAAAGTGGTTCAGTTACACACATAGACGTATATTCTTCTTTTTCATGGTCTTTTCCATTATAATTTCTTACAGATAATGAGTATAGTTTCCTGTGCTATACAGTAGGTCCTTGTTGTTCACCCATTCTATATATAGTAGTGTGTATATTTTAATCCCCACGTTCTAATTTATCTCGAAACCCATGATATTTTAACACTGTATTTTAAAAATTCAAAATTAAAGCCAAAAGTCCGTGACGAACAAAGTGTCAGAATTTAGAGTGAAGCTGGGCTCCGAGCCACCCTCAGACATTCCCGTCCTCAGCTGCCCCAGCGCCACAGCCAGCCTGGTCTCGATTCACACATTTGCTGTTTCGCTCACCGTGGGCTTTTTGCATTAATCTTTGTTGTCTAAATAATCATTAAAATGTCGGTGATCTGGGCCACTGTTTTGTGCCCAGGTAAGGCCCTTGCTCACCTCACACCGGCCCAGCCCGGCTAGCGGGCTGCGGCCCCTCCTACCTCCGGGCACCCCCAGAGCAGTCCCCTAGTCTGGGGACATGTGGACGGCTCAGTGAGGGGATGCAGTGGCAGAAGGGAAGAGCCGCACCTTTCCAGAAAGTTCTGCGGTTGGGGGTTCCCGCCAGTTCAGCCTGGCTCAGGGCACGGCTCCTTTTCTGCTATGGGGCAGGCAGGGCCCTTGCACAGAGGTAGCTGGCGCACTGTTTTGGCACCTTGCCAGAAATCACGAGGACACTGATGGGGTCGCTGACCCCCAGCCTCCTTGGGCCGGGCACGGCAGGCCCTCAGGGCTTCCTGCAGGGGCTTGGGTGAGGCTCAGGGAGAGGGAGGTGGGGCTGGGACTGGGCCCCTCTGGGTTGGAGATGAGGCTGGTAGGCACGTGCGGGTAGGCCGCCGTCCACTCCTGGTCCCGGCTACTCCGGGGTGCACCCTCTTCCGAGGTGGGAGCCATGTGGGGAGAGAAGACCATCCTTCTGAGGGGCTTCGGGGCAAAGCGCCGAGCCGAGGTAGTGGATGAGATCTCGGGGAGCAAGTTGTCCTGCTCGGAGCCAGGGAGAACCCCTAACTGGAGAGGGAAGGGGGTCCACGGTTTCCCGAGCGTCCCTGTGGTCAGGCTGGGCTGTGAGGCAGACCTTAGACTCTCCACGGACCAACGGGAGGCTGGGCCTCCTGCGCCTCCGTTTCCCCATCTTTGAAATGGGATCACAGCAGCTACCCTTGGCGGGGGTTCTCAGAGGACGTGCTGTGAACAGGAGTCCTGAGGTCGCGGACCTAACAGGAGTTGCATGTGAGCTTTTACTGGAGCTCGCCGGGGCCAAGTTAGGATGGGGAGGGGGCCCCCTGAGGATGGGAGAGGTGAATGTAGCCACCTCGGGGCTGGACGCTGCGCTGGGAGGCCGGGTGGGGCAGACCTGCCCTCTGAGCTGACCCTGGGATGCTGCGCCCCCCTCCCCCGCCTCTGCCCCAGCGACGCCCTCTCGCCCCTGCCCCGCCCTTAGTGCACAGGTTCCACGTGACCGTGGCTCCAGGCACCAAGCTGGAGAGCGGACCCGCCACCCTGCACCTCTGCAATGACATCCTCGTCGTGGCCAGGGATGTCCCTCCGGCCGTCACGGGGCAGTGGAAGCTGTCGGACCTCCGGCGCTATGGGGCCGTGCCCAGCGGGTTCATCTTTGAAGGAGGGACCAGGTGTGGGTACTGTAAGTATGTGGGCCGTGGGGACCTTGGGCCGCGGGGCAGCCCCAGACCTCCCGGCTTCCTGGCCCGACCGTGGTTCAGAGCCGACCCTCCTGCTTGCAGCTGGCCTCTCGGGGACACGGCAGGGTTATGTCTTTTAACGTCGAGCCCAGACCCTCAGCTGTCTCTGTTCTTGCTGTTGGAGGGTGGGTGCTTGGAGGCTGAGAGGAGGGCCCCTCCCGCAGGAAGCCCATGCAGGGGCCACCCGGAGGCAGCTCACGGGCCTATGTCCCAGGCCACAGAGCATCAGAGCGGCTCAGGTTGGCTTTAAAAAAAAAAGGGGGAAGAAGAATAGGTGCGTTTATTGAGGACGTGCTGAGAAACTCCGTAGTGGACCCGCCAGCTCCCTTGGCCCTCCCAGGCCGGACGCCACAGGTGGGGGCCGAATGCGGCGGCCCAGCAGTGAGCCGGGGTCCCGAGGGCCAAGGTGGTGTCCGAGCTCCTGCAAGCTGTCCTCCAGGCCGGGAGGGGTGTGGTGGGAGTGGGGGATGTTCCAGTGCCCCCAGCCTGCTGTTCTCCAAGTTGGGGGCCGCTGTGGACCTGCTGTCACCGTGGGGAGCGAGAAGTCCCTTTCCACCTCTCCAGAGGGGCCGAGCCTATCTGCGTGGCCTCCCTGGGCTTGCGGCCGGCCGAGTGCCTCCTGCTGACCAACTGGGCGGCCTCGAGGGCCACGGTCTGTGGGCTGTGCATCCCCACCTCCGTTCAGCCTGGGACCCTGGTCAGGGGGATCATCGGCCCCTCCCTCGTGTGCAGGGTGGATGGAGGCTCTAAGCCGGGGACGACCTCTTTCCACCTCTCCACCCCCGTAAAGGGGCATCAACCGCCCCCCTCTCTACCACCCGCACCCTCATGAGCGCATGAAGATGGCCAGGGCCTACTGCAGGGTCTGGCACACGCTCGGTATGGCCAGGATGGGGGCCCACCTGGCTCTGGGGCCTTGGTCATGCCTGGATTTCTCTGGACAGAGGACACGGTTGTGCTGCGTGCTGGGCATCTGGCCCCCTCATTTCCGCAAGGGGTGTGTGAGGTGGGACAGGCTGATCCGGCCCAGCCGGGCAGCCCGCAGGGCCCTGCCTTTGAGGGAACAAGATGTAAGCTTCAAAGGTGCTTAGCAAACAGTTGAACAAGCAGGTGAGGGCCAGGTTCCTGCTCAAGGCAGCAAGATGTCTGTAGCCACTGAATTGTATGATGCTCCCTGGTCCTGGGCTTGGGGGAGGTTAAAAGCTTGGAGAGGCAGAGAGGCAGGGAGGGCTGATGTAGCAGAGGCGTAGGTGGGCCTCTGGGGCGGGCAGTTTGGCGCAGTGGCCCTGGAGCTGGTGGGGCGGCCGCAGACAGCACCCGAAGGGCCTTGACCGCGGCTGGGCCTGTGCATTTCCCACCTGGAGTTTTTGAGTATGAGTGAGGGGTGAGCACAGCTGTCGGCCTGCCTGCCTGGGCTGTTGTGGAAGGGTGCACGGGACATTGGCCAGAGTCCTTTCTGCTGGACAAGCCGTGGGCCACCTCGTCTTTGGTACATCCGAGGTGACAGCAGCGGGTGGTGCAGGGGACCCTGGCCCAGCTTTGTTTCCCTCCCTTGCGTGGCTGGCCGGGAGCCGCAGGGCACAGCGCACTTGGCACGTGGCGGCCCTTCCCTTCCGAGATCTCCATGTGGGGCCCTGGAGCTGCTGGGGGCACCCCGGGCAGGGTCGGGGGGAGAGACCAGCGTCCTGGCTGGAACTGCGGAATCCCTGTGCGCTGAGCCTCAGACAGGATGGCTTGTGGCTGCTTTGAGGACTGCGGTTCAGACCTGGGGTTGGTGCTGGCGTGTGCCCTCAAGCGGGGGCAGGCCAGGAGGACCGATTCCTTGGAGACCGTTTTATTTGCCCGGACATAATGTAATAGAGCCCTCTGGATAGATATTTTTCCCCTGAGGCCTCAGGGTTGAAAATTCCGACTCTTGGTGTGGGTGGGCTCCTTCTGCGATCGTCAACAATTCCAGGCATCGGAGCAGCACTTCCTGCGAGGGCAGAAGCTGAACCTCGAGCCGCTGTGCCTTCCCTGGGTCCCCAGCGTGACCGCCCTGGTGCTTCTGCCCGAGGCCTCGAGTTAGCTCCGTCCACAAACCCGGGCTGGCCCAGCGGATCCGCCTTGACCTGCAGGCTGCAGGCCAGACATTCTCCCTCCTGCTGAGGGACCCTGGACCAAGAGAGAGTCCCTGTTGGGCAACCTCATCTCCCCTCCAGGCTGTCTGGAGGCCCCTGGCCAAACCCACCCGGTCAACGGTGGCCGAACACGGTGGTGGGTGGCTAGGCCAGCCTGTCCCGACCCTCTGCCCCCGGCAGGTCCCACTGGGCTCCGTTCTCTTCCAGGGACAAGCTTGCCGCTGCTCTGCTGGTTTAAGCCAGTTTTTAGGCTGTTACTGGACTCGATGCAGGGCTGGGTGGGAAGGAACGGTGCACCCCTGTGCGTGTGGTCAGAGCACCAGGCCACTCAGGACCCGGGCCGTCCTGGGAGGAGGGCGGCTAGTTCAGGTCCAGGAAGGGTGTGAGTTAGGGTCCTGGGGCCACGTAGCAAATGACCACAAACCGGGGCCTTAGAACAACACAAATTTGTTCCTTCACTGTTTCGTTCAAAGTCAAAGTTGGGGAAGGGCCGGGCTACCTTGGGGGGAGCCCGTTCTGGTTCCCGGTGGGGGGGCAGGTGTGCCCGGGCTCGTGGCCGCGTCACTCCCGTCTCTGCTCCGGCATCACGGGGCGTCTCTGTAGGACACCAGTCGTTGGATTTAAGGCCACCCCACACTCGGGGATGGTCTGTCTGAGAGCCTTCACTTGAGCACACCTGCAGAGACCCTTTTCCAAATAAGGCCACAGTCATAGGCTCCAGGATGTGAACCTATCCTTTGGGGCCACCGTTCAGCCCATGACAGGGGTCACCTGAACTGCGAAGGTGCCAGCATTCAGATCTCGATGAGTCTGTGGGCACCGGGACAGAGAGTGGGTTAGAGTCCCCAGAAGGCCCTGGAGGGTTTTGGATGTAAGGAATCAGCATCTTCTCTCCTGGGGCAGGTCCCAGCCTGGACCCTTGGCACCCCAGGCTACACCCCCCCTGGGCCCTCAGACTCAGACCACTCCAGAGAGCAGTAACTCGACCCTGGCCCCCTTCACCCATCCTGAGGCCTCGGTGACTGGATGTCAGGAGAGGGCCCTGGAGAGTGTGGGGGAGGGGTCGGGCAGGTGTGACCAGGACCTGGCAGGTGTGCGGGGGGCTCCGTGTGGCTCGGGGTACCACGTGGGTGGACGTGTCCTCTCTGTGGCCTCCACATGGATGACAGCCTGTTCAGATTATTTGGATGGGGGTTGGGCTTGGTGGCCGGGAGCTTGAGGTCCCCCAGCGTGGCCCGATTCTCTCTCTCTGGGGGTGGTCACGGCCCGCTGTGTGTGTTTAGGGCTGCAGGGCAGGGGCAGGACATGCTGGTGAGGGTGGCACAGAGATTGGGGGCCCTTCCCCAGCAACAGGCTCAGCAGGCAGGGAGAATGGTGGGCCCGGGAGAGTGGGGTCTGTCCGCGGTCTGGAGCCCAGGGAGGGCTTTGGAGAGGGCCAGGGGGCATTTGAACAGGGCCTAAGCATGAATGAATGTTTCTAGGATGAGGGGCCCCAGAGGAGGTCCCCGTCCTTTACATTGGCAGGTCCTGTCAAGGGCACTTCAAGGGCATTTCCACATCCATACGAGCCGGCTGCGGACAGGATCGGGGTCCTGGGATGCTGAGGAATTCAGCAGGTGGTGGAGGGCAGGGGTCCAAGGCTGGCCCCTGAGCCTGTGTGGGCTGCGTCCCCTCCCCTTCTCCCTGGCTCCTCGGGGTCCAGGCCATCCTGTCAGCCCCTCGGGGTGCAGTGAGCATTTTAAAATGATTTTTATATGTGCGTAGAGCAGACACTCTGAACTAGGGAGAGACGGTCTTGCCACGCGCCTGTCCAGCTCTGAGAAGCCCTCAAGTGCCTCTTTTGGGCCTTTGGGTCCAAATGCTGGTCTCGCTGGAACTGCTGGAGCCCTGGTCTTGAAGCCCAGGAATCTTGGGGAGGAGGGAATGCATTCAGGGGCTTCTCTGTGGCCTGCACTGGGTGAGGGGTTGGAGCTGGGAGCGCACGGCTGGGAAGACTCAGCCTATGTGGGAGGACACAAGGCGTTTAGAATCCTCGGGGGCACGAGGGGAGCCGGGGAGGGCCACAGACCCCAGCCCGGGAGCGTTGGGGAGGCCCTCTGGAGGTGAACCTGAGTGGGGCCTCTGCAGGGTGAATAGGAGTTGGCCCAGCCGCCGAAGGTAGGGAGGGCTGGGGGGAAGAGAGAAGGTGCTCCAGCCGTACATTAAGCACGGCTGGGTGACGGGAACAGTGTGTGCGGGGTGGCAGAGGTGAGGTAAGAGGAGGAATCTGGACCAGGGCTTGCACTGTGTTCCCAGGGTAGCAGGGAGCCATCAAAGGTGCTAGAGCAGGACAGTGCCACCCACAGATCTGTGTTGAGGGCGATAACTGTGGCCCCAGGGTGCAGACGGGATGGAGGCAGGGGCCGTGAGTGGGCGTGAGATGTGGATCCGCTGAGGCAGGGTCCTGCTGTGGGCGGCAGCTGGGTGGGTGGGCAGGGCCTGTGGGTTCAAGAATGTTAAGGCGGTGAGTGAGAGGGGGAGGGAGGGTGGGCCAGCCTGGGGTGGGTGGGGAGGAGGGTGAGGCGAGGCGAGGTGCCAGCAGGGTGGGCCTGGGCTGAGCGGTCCAGTGCTTTGCCGGGAGCGTTGGGGAAGCCCTCTGGAGGTGAACCTGAGTGGTGGGGCAGGCGTCCCAGGCTAGGTTGCAGCCCGTGCAGAGGCACCGTCAAGAACCTGTTCAGGTTTATACTTGGAGGTTCAGTCTCCCCTTGGGAGACTGAACAGCCTCACAGGGGCCTGTGACGGGCCCCTGTCACATTTCTGACAGGTTTATGGTTGATTTCAGCCCTCTGCCCTGAAGTCTCTGCTCTGGGGGTGGGAGTTGGGCCCGGAATCTGCCACCCTTTTGTAGTCCACTATGGCATTTGCACACGGGGATGGTTCTGGGCGCTCTGCGTGTCCAGGGAGGTGACACTCTGGGTGTCCAGGGAGGCCTCAATTGCACAGGGCCAGGGAGAGATGGGGCTGGGCTGATAGTCACCCCAAGAGAGCCCCCTGCAGGGCTCCATACTGCGTGGGGTTCTAGGTCCTCACACCAACCCTATGTGGTGTGTGCACATCCCCATTTTACAGGCAGGGAAACTGAGGCACGGAGCTGTCCATGAGTTGCCCTGGCCTGTCCCTCTGAGCGTGGTGGAGCCGAGGTCTGGCCCTGGGGGGACCTGACCCCACACTGCGTGCCCTGCTGTGCTGCCAGCCAGCCCAGCGCCTGCCTGGCACTGGGGTTAAGTGGGGCAAGACCACTTTTCAGCTCTCAGCAGACTCAGGGATTCCTTTTTGGGGTGTTTTGCGTCAGTCTGTTTCCTCCTAGGCAGAAAAGCAGGCCCCGTGTCCTCCTGTCCTTGGGGACCTGCAGGGTGGCCTCTTGGGACCATCTGGACGTGATGGCATGCGAGCCTCATCCCACATCTCCAAATGGGAGATGCCCGCTGCGTGCAGGCGGTGTTGTCAGGGCAGGCGGCTGGCACTTAGCAGCAGCCGTGAGGATGTGAGGTGCCTGCACTGTGTGGCTGCCTCCTGCCCGGATGGGGATGGGCTGGGCTGAAGAGGGTGGGGAGACGGCTTGCTCGAGGATGGGACAGAGCCTGCTTCCCGGAGGAGTTGTTTGTTGGTTTTTTGTCTTGCTTTTGTTTTACTGTGGCAAAATACACATAACACAAAATGTACTATTAAAACCACTTTTAGCATGTAGTTCAGTGGCAGTGAGCACATTCATGCACATGATTCTGCCCCCATCACCATCCCCATCCCCAGAATCTTTTCATCTTCCCAAACCCTGTCCCCATTAAACACTCTCTCCCCATCCCCTCTCCCCGCCCAGCCCTGCACCCTTTATTCTACTTTCTGTCTCTGAGTTTGATGACTCTAGAGACCTCATATAAATGGCATCGTGCAGGATTTGTCCGGCTTGTTTCACTCAGCTTGTTTCACTCAGCGCAGTGCCCTTGGGGTTCATCCACGTTGTAGCAGGTGTCAGAATTCCCTTCCTTTTTAAGGCTGAATCAGATTCCACCGTATGGATGGACCACATTTTGTTTTTCCATCCATCTGTCGATGGACACTTGGATCGCTTCCGCATTTTAGCTATTGTGCATGATACTGCTATGAACGTGGGTGTGCAAATATCTCATCAGGACCTTACTTCTAATTCTTTTGGGTGTGTGCCCAGAAGTAGAATTGCTGGATCAGATGGAGGTTCTCTGTTTAATTTTTTGAGGATCTGCCACACCGTTTTCCACACGACTGCCCTGTTTTACATTCCCACCAACAGTGTACGAAGGGCCCAGTTTCTTGCACCCTCACCAGCACTTGTTTTCGGTCTCGTTTTAGCTTTCTTTTTCTTTGTTGTTTAAATAGTAGTCCTCCTAGTGGGTATGAAATGATCAGGTGAAATTTAAAACTTCATTTCGAATGAACTTAATTCATTGAACTTTGCTTCTTTCTCCCCAAATAAGGGCAGAGACAAATGAAACATTAATTACTAGATGTTTTACTCTATTAGGAAACTCTGTGTGAAATAATATCCCAAGGGGCTCAGTTAGCTGTGCCAACTTTCTGACTGATAATCAGTGCTGTCTGGACTTGAACTTTCTAGAACCTTCTGGGCAGGAAAGTCCTCCCACGCCTTCAGACTCTGTCCTCGACTGGACTTCACAGTGGGGTCTTTGTCAGCAAAGGGTGGAATGCTTGTTCTCTGAGGAGCTGGGGACTGAGCTCTTAATGGGGTCCAGTGACAAAGGTCTGGACGCTGGAGATTAAACTAACTTCAGATGGGAACCGGCCGGGATCTAACTGGGCTCATTGAACGTTTGAAGGAAGGCCTTTCTTTCTCACGGCTGGTGAATCTTTGAGTTGAACACAATGCTTTTCCACTGGAGATATTTATAACGCGGGCGAGTTTTCCGCACCCCTGAGGATCCACAGTGTCTGTGTCCATGAACCCGCAGGCGGCTGTTTCCTGCTCCGCAGGACTCTCTCTTCCGTCTGTTAATCTCCCGTGTTATTTATTGCTGTGGGACAGACACCCCAAACTTAGTGCTGTTTCCTGGCTTGTGATTCTGTGGGTCAGTGGTCTGGGCAGGGCTCTCAGGGCTCTCTCTGCTCTGCATGGTGCACTGGGGTCACTCGGGCAGTGGCATTTGGTGGGTGGCCTCAGGCACGGCCTGGGGCCCTGGTGCTGGCTATTGGCCGGGGCGCCTCAGTTCTCCCCCGGGGCCTCGCCCTCCAGCAGGACAGCCGGGTTTCTCACAGGGTGGCTGGTTCCAGGAGAGCAAACGGGGGGGGTCTCCAGCCCCTAAGGCCTCGGCCCCAAACCCTAAGGAGCGTCCCTCGGTTACTTCCTGTGGCGCAGACCCCGGGAGAGGGGAGTGGCCATGCCTCGGGGTGGAGGCTTCACGGACGTGGTTCAGAGGAGGCACGGGGGGCGTCGTGGCAGTGACCACACCGGGACAACGTGGCAAAACGGGTCCAGGCCCTAGCTTGCCTCCCCTCCCCCAAAACAGACAAGCAAACAAGAAATGCGGAGAGCCCTTTTCTGGGGAGGGGAGGGGGCCCGGCTGCCTCCACGCCCCCCTTTCCATCCACACTGAGCGCAGGGGTCTCCTGGGCGCCTGGCCCTGGGTTAGACACGGGACTGCGGACGACTCAGAAGTGGTCCTGCCTCAAGGTGCTGGGCCTGGCGGCCAGGACAGCGTCAGACCCGGGAGGTAAAGGGTCGGGGGGTCTGCCCCAGAGGAGGTGTCCCCTGAAAGCATCACCGGGTGAACCGTCAGGGGTCAGGAAAGGCCATGTCACCCGAGCAGAGTCTCAGCAGGAGAAGGGGTGTTACGGGTGGCTGCGGGGAGCTGTGGAGGGGGACGGCCGGGCCGGGCACACCTAGGGAGCTTGTTGCCCCCAAAGCCTGGGGTGGGGAGGGGAGCCGCGGGGCAGCAGGAGGTCGCCACTGGGTCCGGGAGGCCTTGTCCCTTGGTTGTGAGGCTCAGGCTTGGGAGCTCACAGATGCCCGTGGAATGCCACCGGCTCCGCTCCTCCTGTAATGTGGTTTTTTATAGTCGGGGGACTGACTGTGCCGAGGCCTCTGCCAGCTGACCGTAAGCTCCGGATTAGAGGCCTGGCCCCGGGGAGCGGGGGTGGCCGGGACGGGGCCTCCTCCCCACCTGCCCGCCATCGGCAAAGGTCCCGGGCTCGAGTTCTAGGTTGGGAGGGACCATCCCCCAACCCAGCCCCTCTGGGCAGCGAGCCTCGTGGGGGCCCCCGGGGGCCCCCAGGGTGGGCCTGGCTCTGCGTCTGCTCAGACACTCCGTGGTGCCAGGACGTGGCCCCTCTCTGGGCGTCCGCATTCTCACCTCCCGAGCAGGCGTGTCACCGGTTTGGGCCCTGGTGGCCGCCCAGGGGCACGGCGGCCTCACCACGTGTGGGACTGGCCCGGGTCCCTGGGATTCGGTGCCAGCAAGTGTGACCGGGACAGTTTTAGTGTGCCTCTTCCCTGTCTGCCCCGGGCACCCTCCTTCCAGGCCTTTCTTTGGGCAGAGGGAGGAGGGCGAGGCACCAAGGGATTCCTGTGTGGTGACACCACGCCGGGCGTCCAGCCCCGGTGACCCGGCGTCCCCATTCACTCGGCTGCGGGACTTCATTCACGCTGGCGGGGCTCTGGCCCAGCGCAGGGCCCTGCGGCCGCTCTGCGCCCAGGCATCTTGCAGGCCCACGTGCCCCCTCCACCCGAGCCCCCTGGGCTGGGATCCCAGCCGGGCCTCCCCTCTGTCAATGAAAATAATCAATAAACCATCAATAATAAGAATAGAAGAGAGTTTTATTTGAGCCAAACTGAGGACTAGCCCTGAAACCTGCTTCCCAGATGACTCCGGAAAAGCAGGGTTTTCAGCACAGTTTTATATCTTGTCAGAACGAAGACCATCAAAGAAGTCAGGGTGATGTTTCTTCAAGGTTTCAAAAAATAATTAAAATAAAAAAACAGACCAGCACGTACACAGAGAGTCGCGTGGCCTTGGGCACCTGGGAGGGAGGCGTAGCATCGAAGGAGGAGGGGCATTTATTCAATCTTTACATTCAACACGGACAGTCTTTACTGCTGGTCGACGTGCCCTTTTCTCTAATAATTAAAGCAGATGTACAATTTGATAGACCACAAATAGGCTATTTTAGTTAGCATCAAATTCAAGTGAACTCGTGTATAAGCCACGATGACTTTCCCGTATCTCAGTTTGTAAACGTGTCTTTTAAAATCACCTCTGTGGGTGGGAGCCCCGAGGCTGGATCTCAGCCCTGCAACTGCGCACCAGGGGCTCCAGTGCCCCCCACCCAGAAAACAAGCCAGGGAAGAGGGGAGGGGCTTTGAGGTGGGCCAGGCTGCTTCGTCTGCAGGGCAGGAGCCACCGCCTGTGTTTTGCCAGCTTCCCCTCACCACAGCCCGGGTGAGGAAACCAGGTCTCGCAGCCGCCCTCCTGGATGTGCACCCGCCGCCCACCCCTCAAAGGAGCATGGGCCAGAGGGAGGGGCTGCTGGGCTCTCCACGCAGCTGGGACGCCCTCCTCGGCCCCCTCTGTGACCCCCATCCTCCAGAAGTTGCCCCAGCTCCTCTCACCAGCCCGGGAGATGAGAGATGGCTGACGGCTTGGGGCCAGCGGGCAGGACGCCCTCTCCCACCTTGCTGAGGCCGTACAGCTCGGACTCGGGCCAGGATGGTGTCCTCAGGCCTGGGAGAGCTGGCGTGTGGCCTGAGCTGCCTGGATGGCTCACGTCACCACAGTGCTGTGGGGACATCGCCGCGGTGCTCGGGGGGAGGTCTCACGGGTTGGCTCAGGCTTCTGTGGGCAGTCGCTGTGCAGTGGCCCTGAGCCCGCCCTGCAGGGGCCCCACCGACCCGAGCTCTGGCCAGGCTGACACCGGGGTCTGTCCTCCCTCTGCAGGGGCTGGGGTCTTCTTCCTGTCCTCGGCCGAGGGACAGCAGATCAGCTTCCTGTTCGACTGCATTGTCCGCGGCATCTCCCCGACCAAGGGCCCCTTTGGGCTGCGGCCTGTTCTCCCAGGTGGGTGCTGGAGTTGGGGAGCCCAGCCTGGCGGGAGGGTCAGGTGGGCTGCTTGATCTCGGGCTCCCGGGGGCGTTCGCACCGGCACAGCCCCTCCTCCACGGGGTCTGGGCTGCTGGGACGCTCAGAGGCCGAGGCTTCCGGTTGGGACAATTACTGCAGCTGCACCAGGTGGGCCAGCAAGAGGCCCGAGCCCGGGACCCCGAAGACCTTCCGAGCCGGCCCGTCTCCCAGATCTGGGCTGGGCCCTCGCCTGCGGTCGCTGGGGTCAGGGCTGGCTCCATGGGAGCCAGAGTTCGGGCTGGAAGTCGCCTTGTGAGCTGGGATCTCAGCGCATTGGGTTGGTAGGTGCCAGGGCTGCATGAGCTGGCCTGGCCTTCTCTCCCATTTCCCTGGCTGTGGCTGGGACACTGCTCCTCAAGAGTCCTGGACCAGGGATGGCGCTGGCCCGCGGAGGGCCACGCTACCTGGGCACGACTTCCCTCAGGGAGGCCGGGGAGGCCCAAGCCCATGGCAGGGACAAAGGCTGGTCCTTGTCATCGCAGCTTCCTTTGACCGAGGCCCTCCGGGTGGGTGGTATCCAGGGTCACCGATACTTCCCTCGCCCCAGTGAGGCAGCGCTTGTCCCCTTGTCCAGGTGGGAGACCAAGGCCTGTGGCCGGGCAGCAGGTGGTCAGTGAGCTCACATCCGTGGCCTCCTTGCGTGGGCACCATAGCCAGGTCCGGAGCAGGTGGAGCTCCCAGGGAGACAGGAGCTGGCGACGTGCCAGGTCCCTTTTCTCCCAGTGTGGGCCCCTCAGCCCCGCAACCCCCTAAGCGGGCCGGGGGGGGGGGGGGCAGTTCCTGTGACCAGGGCCTCGCCGCCCGGGCTCTGCGGTGTGGTGAGGCAGCGCCATCTTCTGGCATCTTCCCGCATTGCAGCCGCAGGTAGTGGTGTGGTTGGCCGGGATCAGAAGGGGGCTGGCGTGGATGGGGCAGGTGTGGACAGCTGGGGTGTGGACAGCTGCGGTGTGGACGGGGCTGGTTGGTCCCTGCTCGCTGAGCCTGGCCGGTGTCGTGTTGAAAGCCTGTGATCCTTGGGGACTCTTGAGATGTGGCCTCCACTGGGTCAGCAGCCTTAATTAACACTCTGAGATTTGGGGGTGTCTTCTCAAGCTGACCGCTGCTCGGTCAGACCCACTTGGGCACCAAGGCCCAGAGGCAGGACCTGCCTCACATACAGTGGGGAGGGAGAAGGGGAGAAGATAGCGTTCCGGGGTCCACCCTGCCCCAGGCATGTCCTGTGCATTCCCATCTTGGTCCCCTCGCGCGTGGCGTGCACTGTCTCTGCTCCCACGTTTTGCAGTCATGGCTGTGAGGTTCAGGGAGGGCAAGTGGTGGGGCTGTGAGTTCGTCCAGTGCCAGCGTCCTGCTGCCTCACCAGCAGCAGGAGGGTGTGCCAGTGTCCTGACCCACTGCAGGGACTGTCCGCTTTGGGGCACGGGGCATCTGCTGGTGGTCAGGGGGGGCTGTCCTTGGGCCCAGGACACAGGATGACGGCCGGAGACCTGGACGGGGGTGGTTTGGCTACCATGAGCTTGGTGTCTGGCAGCTGGGGTGCTGGCGTGGGGAGGAGCTGGGGCTCCCAGGGGCTCTGTCGTGGTGCCGCGACTGGACCGAGGTCCACAAGGCCCTGGCAGTGCTGGGGTAACTGTGATGTCCTGAGCAGTGGGTGGGCCGCAGGGACAGGGCTGGGGCCGCCTCCTCGCTGACCGTCCCCTCTGCTGCAGACCTGAGCGCCGGGGGCCCTGCCGTGGAGGAGCGCGTGGCCCAGGAGGCCCTGGAAGCCCTGCGGCTGGAGAAGCGGCTCAGCCTTCTGTCCCACCCTGGCTGGCCGGGCAGCGCAGGTAGGGCGTGGCCTGGGCCGGGCGGCGCAGGTAGGGCGTGGCCTGGGCCGGGCGGCGCAGGTAGGGCGTGGCCTGGGCCGGGCGGCGCAGGTAGGGCGTGGCCTGGGCCGGGCGGCGCAGGTAGGGCGTGGCCTGGGCCGGGCGGCGCAGGTAGGGCGTGGCCTGGGCCGGGCGGCGCAGGTAGGGCGTGGCCTGGGCCGGGCGGCGCAGGTAGGGCGTGGCCTGGGCCGGGCGGCGCAGGTAGGGCGTGGCCTGGGCCGGGCGGCGCAGGTAGGGCGTGGCCTGGGCCGGGCGGCGCAGGTAGGGCGTGGCCTGGGCTGTGAGTGGGCGCCAGTGGCCCTGGGGCCGCGGCTGTCCCTTTAAGGCAACCTCCCAGCTCCTGTTCCTTCATTCATGCCCCTCCCTCTCTCACTCGTGATGTCACACTCATTGAGCTCCGGCCTGGATGCTGACCGTAAGCACGGTGCCCCCGTGGGTGCCGGCTGGGGGGTTGGGTTCGAATTCCTTCCCAGCCACCGGGGTGTGGCCTGGTGAGGCTGTGGCTTCACCATCTGTGCCCACACAGAAGGCTCAGGGGTGCTGGCTGCCGGGAGAAGGCTCCTCAGCTGCTGTGCTCCGCGGGGAGACAGATGGAAAGGGCCGGCAGGCCCTCGAGGGGACGCTGCAGCTCCGGGGGGTGGTGGGTGGGGTCTCCTGGGCCAGAGGCGGGGGAGCTCTGCGGGCCCTCTGTCCTGTGTGATTGTCGCCAGTCCCACGGGTGCAGAGTGGGGACGGCAGCCTCTCCGTCCAGGCCCCTAGAGCCGGGGGCTCAGCTGCGCACGGGCCGCCACCTTCCCGGAGGAGGGCCTCACGTCTGGTTCCCAGGGGTATGGCAGGGCAGTGGGCGAAGGGGCCGTCCTAGGTGACGCTGGGCGTGGAGGTCCAGGCAGGGTGTGGGTCAGCCGTCCCGGGGTGGCGACTGGAGACCGGAGAGCTCAGGCCCTCAGCAGGGCGGGGGCGTGGGAGGGCTAGACGTCAGCCCACCCTGGGCAGCCCGAGCCCCACAGGAGTCTCAGCCCCCGACTCTCCGCTCAGGGGACGACCGCAGCCTGTCCAGCTCGTCGTCAGAGGCCAGCCACTCGGATGTCAGCGCCAGCAGCCGGCTCGCGCCGTGGCCAGAGCCCTCCCCGTCCTCGGCGGGCGCGTCGCCGGAGGGTCTTGGGCTGGCGGCCGCCCAGACCCCCGGGGAGGCCACAGCGGGTGCCTCAAGGCCACCCCCCAGGCCGCTGCGGCCCCGGCAGCTGCAGGAGGTCGGCCGCCAGAGCTCCTCGGACAGCGGCATCGCCACGGGCAGCCACTCCTCCTACTCGGGCAGCTTCTCGTCCTTCGCAGGCAGCAGCCTAGACGTGTGGCGCGGGGCCGATGAGCTGGGCTCTCTGCTCAGCCTGCCGGGAGGCGGGGCGCCTGAGCCCGGCCTGTGCGCCTGCGCCCCCGGGGCGGCCGAGTACCAGGTGCCCACTGCACCGCGGCCCCACTACGACACGCCCCGCAGCCTGCGCCAGGCGGCCCGGGACCAGCCCCCCACCACACAGGCTAGCGCCAGCGACGGAGCCGCCGGGGACTTGGGCAGCCGGCCGGCGGCGGGGTGTCCCTCCGGCTGGCTGGGCGAGCGACGGCGGGGACAGGCGACAGAGGCCCCATCGGGGCCGGGCGAGCCCTGGGAAGCGGGCGCCCCCCACGCGGGGCCCCCTCCGGCTCTCTTTTCCGCGTGTCTCGTCTGCGGAGGACTGAAGGTAAATGCCCCTCCCTGAGGGCGGCGGCTGCGGGGTGGGTGGTGCCCTCGTGGGGCTGCCCTCGTGTCGTGGGGCAGCTGGCACTGGGCTCGGTGGGGCGGCCTGGGGGCCGGGGGGGTCCAGCCTGCAGGGAGGGCCGCGGACGCAGCTGGAAGTGCGTTCTGGAGGGTGGGAGGCTGGTGGGGGGCCGGGTCGGGGGGCAGAGCCCAAGGACCAGGTGCCCAAATCAAACAGGAGCCTGAGACTAACCTCCCTGCGCGTTGCGTTGTGTGTCCGAGGGGCTTCACCTGCTTGCGTGCACAGGTGGTCTGTCCTTTGGGGGGTTGCTGAGGCCCAGGAGGCCCCGGGGACTGCTGAGGGTCTGGCTCTCAGGACCCCGGGACCCCGACGGCTCACTCACAGCCGCTGCTTCCTGAACCTGCGTGCTCCAGGGGGAGGGGCAGGTGGGGAAGGGCAGGGTCGGGGTCACTTGCCAGGAGCCCCAGAACAGCGCGGGCAGCGGGCGCCCCCCTCCGCCCTCCTGGCTGAGCCAAGGGCTGGTGCTCAGGACCAGAGGATGCAGGGCTCGGGCCGTCCGTTCGCATTCAGGGGCCCCAGGCACTGCCGGTGGGTCGCCTGCGGGCGTCGTGCCTCTTCCACGCCCTCCGTGGCCGGCTCGGCCTGCTCGCCTGCATGGATTTTGGCTGCGTGGCCTGGTTTGTCCATTCGCGCTACGATTCCAGACGCCCCCGTGGAAGGCGAGGCCCGTGTCCGTCCGATCCGGGCTCCGGCCGGCTGCGTCCCGCACACAGCTCAGCTGTAATTGTTTCGCTTCGTACCTTCACTACTGGCTGAAGCCGTTTGTTGCTTTTCACACCTGACACTGTTTGTAATACATTCTTAGACTGGAAATAAAATTGTTTTTTCTTATCGTCTTGTCCTTTTCCATGTGGCCAGCTGTGTCCACCTCCCACCCTGGCCCTCCCAGTGGGGCCTTTAACTGTCTCTGAAATCCAGGGGCTCGGCCTCCCTTGGCCCGTGGGTCACAGAGCAGGGAGAGGCCTCGTCTGTCTGTTCAGCCTTAAGCCTGAACACGCCAGAGGCGTGAACAAGGAGAGCAGCCTCAGACAGCACACAGGCCTCGTGCACGTGTGCATGTGTGTGTGGTGTGTGTGCCAGCGTGTGATGTGTGCATGTGAGTGCTTTCATTTGCATGCATGTGTACTGTGCGTGAGATGTGCACACACATGTGACATGCAGTGTGCATGTGTGTCATGGCGTGCATGTGTGTATGCATTTGCATGCACTTGTGTGTGGCGTGTGCACATCCTGTGTGCGTGTTACACGTGTGGTGTGATCTGTGCTTGGGTGCCAGGTGTATGCGTGTGCCCACACACGTGTGTGGCCTGTGTGATGTGTGTGCACACGTTCACTGGAGACCACAATGTGGTCCTCAGTGGTCCCTTAGGCTCAGGCAGGTGGCTCCCTGTGTCCAGTGAGGGTGGACACCCTACCTCCTGGGCCAGTGAGGGTCCTGGCTCTGAGCCTGGAGCACCCTCCCCACCCCTAGTCTCCCCTACGTGGGCAGCAGAGCTCCAGGGACCCCATCAGGGTCCCCCTGCACGTCCCGGGAAGCCACATCCCACCCTGTCACACCCACTTCACCCTGTTCACCGCCCTGTTAGAGAGCCGGGGAGCCCAGGTCCCTGCAGACGCTGAGGACCGGGGCTCTGGCCCGGTTCCTGCGACACTGCAGTGCAGGGAAAGACAAGCTGGGGCCCTGCCCGCCGGCTGGGCGGCCCCCCAGCAACTCATTGCCCCTGTCTGGGCCTCCTCCGTAGATAGGACAGCAGTCTAGCCTGCCTGGGCCCTGAGGGGCCTGCTGAGATGTTGTATGGAAGTGCTCGGTGGCTGCCTGTCAACGGGGCTCGACTCACTGCTACTGTCGCCTCCCCAGAGGGACCCACCAGCCTTGTTGCAAAAGAAAGAGGCTGGGAGGTGCTGATGCTGCGGGCTGTGGGGAGCGGCCCGCTCCCGCCAGAGCCCTCATCTTCCAGGCCCAGCCCTCCCTCCCACGGGCCCTGCCCGCAGACGGCCCTCCCTCCACCAGAGCAGGTGGTGGCCCCGGCGGCCAAGGGACTTGCCCTCCACGTGAAGCCAGGGAGGGCTGGAGCTGGGCGTTCGGCCTGCCCCTGGCCCGTGTGGGCGCCCTGGCTGTGACCTCTGGTCTCCTGGACCGAGGTCGATGGCCGGGACTTCAGGGAAGAGCCATCTGAGGGGAGCGGCGGGAGGGGTGGACCGAGGGCCGCCAAGTGAGGGCTCGGGCTCGGTCGGAGCAAGTTTCCGGAGGGGACAGGCTCCGGGCTGGAGGGGAGTGGCCAGGGCCTGGGCCCAGAGGAGGGAGGGGCCCTCCATGGGAGTGGCCACTGACTGCCACGGCCCTTTGGGGAGGTGATGGGGTGGCTCAGGAGGAGGGCCTAGCCCCCAGGAGGGTATGCCTCAGTTTCCCCTGCAGCCCAGGGCGGCGCAGAGGCACGGAGCTTCTCATCGGGTGCAGCCAGGTGGGCCGCCAGGGTAGCCCCGCGGGAAGCTTTCGGCCTCGTCCCCTATCTTTCCAGAGCTCACGGTGTGGGCCTCGCGCCCCTGGCTGGGAACACCTGCTTCTGCACTCCTGGGGCCACCAGCTTCACTGCCCCTCCCTGGGGTGGGGTGGGCTTCTCAGGTGCCAGGAATGGCAGGGCTGGGGGCAACCAGAGAGTCGTCCTCGCCTCCCCAGGCCCCGTGCACCCACCTGCCCCCACCCGGCCCTGGCGCCCAGGGGGAGGGGACAGGAGGCGCCGCGTTTGCCCATCTCCCGCGGCACGTGGTTTCATCCTTTGGGTCTGACGCTGTGCCCGCAGGACTCACCGCCAAAGCAGGTGCCGTCTGTGGGTGGGGCTCTGAGCAGCTCGCGATGGGGGCTCCTGAGGGCGGTTGGCTCTTGTCCCAGGCGCTGGAGGTCAGACGCGCCCTCCCCAAGTCCCCAAGCCTGCCCGGGCGCCTTTACACGAGGTGATGGCTTAGGCCAGCCCAGGTGCCCAGCAGCCTGGCCGGGCCAGGGTCGAGGTGCTGTGTCTTGAGTTGGGGCAGCTCCTTTGATCTCCCAGAGAGCGGGTCAGGCTTCTGCATCCTTATGCCATCCCCCCATGTGACCCCACTGCTGGGCTGTCCTCCTCAGAAGCACCGGGGATGCTAGACCCTTTCCCGTCAGGTGCCCCTGGCCCTGGCTGCCCCATCTCCTACTGGTCTGGGGGAATGGAGGCTCAGGCAGCAGTGAATGTGCCGGCAGTGGGCCACCGTCCCTCCCTTCCAATCTGCCGGCAGACGCTGCCCCCAGCTCTGAAGCCCCCGAACCCCCTTCCTTCTCGGAGTCTTTCTGCACCTCCAATCAGGCACCTCAAAGCGGCCACCCTGCGGTCTGGGGGCCTTGACCCATCTCACGGGGCCCCCAGGAGTGGCTCAGCCGGGGTGCCCTGCTTAGGGCAGGCCGGCAGTGCCCGGGGTCAGGGGTGACATGACAGCCCTCGTGCATCTCATGGCTACAAACCCTGCCGCACAGCTGGCAGCATGTGACACACGGCCACCAATACTGACAAGAGCAGCCAGGCCAGATGTGTTCTGGAGGCCCAAGCTGCCGACGCCTCACCCCAAATGGGTTTGTGGGTGTCAGGGTGGGCAGGGACCCCTGGAGAGGAGTTGGGCCCCGGCTGGTCTCCCTGGCAGGTGGCCCTTTGTGACTCTTGGGTAGCATCCTGGCTCTTGGGCTGGGTGCCGGGTGAGCGGGAGCCGGATGGACAGACTGACATGTGTTCTCCTTGGTCTAGGGAGCTGCTGCCTCACCCCCTGGGCTCCCGGTGATGCACTCAGGTAGGCCTTGGCTTTGGCACAGCCTCGGGACAAGGGACGTGGGGTCACAGTGGCCGCAGTCACAGCCCAGCCAGAAAGTCTGTGCCAGACAAGACAGCGGGGGGTCAGTGGGAGGAGGGTGCAGCGGGGAGGGGGTGACAGTGGACAGCAGGGCGGCAGTGTGCAACCAGGGTGAAGCCTGGCTGGGGTGTGATGGAGCCAGGCAGCGAGTTGAGGACAAGGTGGCCGAGTGTGGACAGCCTGCCGGGGACGGTGCGTGGTCAGAGCGGGCAGGGTCAGCTGTGGCCTGGAGCTGCAACCTTTAAGAGGGAGGCTTGTCCTCCAGGTGACAGAGAACAGAGGTGACGATGCTCCGGGGACCCAGGAGTGGGCAGGGGCATTGGTGACCTTGGTGGGAGGAAGCCCAGGAAGGGAGCCAGGGGAAGATGCGGGGTCCCCTTGGAGAAGCCCCGTTAAGAGGTGACGGCTGGGCAGATGCTGGCTCTGACCCAGGGGAAGGCCTGGGAATCTGGGAGAGGCTGCAAGCCTCGGGTGGCATGGCTGGAGGTCGGGGGTGTGCTCTGTGCCTCATTTTCTCGGTGGAGTAGAGGCCACCTCCAGCCTGGGGTGGGATCTTTTTATTTCCTCTTCAGAGGCGCATGGTGCCTGTTTGGGCTAGACCCTGTGGGCCAAGCAAGGCCCAGGCCCGTCCAGAGTGGAGGGTGCAGGAGGGAAAGGGCAGGGCCATGGGCATGCAGGGTCAGACAGTGGCCACGGGAAAGCCCCATGTAGGCCAGCCTAGGGTTCCCTGGGTCAGGATGGGGCCCTGAGGACCACTCCCTGATGACACTGGTACTGGATGCCTCCTGCCTGCTGTCCATACCCCCACTCCCCCTTTTACCCAGACAGAGTGCGCGTTCCAGGGAACAGGCAGGGGACAGGCGTCAGGATCTACTGGAGGACAAGGAACATTTCCTCTGGGGTGGGGGGCCTGGGGAGGAGGGGTCCTGGGTCTGGTGGGAGCAGAGATGAATCAGACCCAAGACAGCGTGGCCAGAGAGCGGTGATGGGTGAGACACCCAGTGTGGTCGGGCCGGGTCTGCTGTGTGGCCAGGGAGAGGTCAGGACAGACCCACCCGATCTCTGCTTGGCCCAGAGAGTATTTGAGACAGCTCCCGAGATGCTGGCAGGAGGCTCAGTCTGAAGGATCAGGGAGGGAGATGGGAGGTAAAGGGGAGCCTGGGGGAGCCAGGGCTGGGGAGCAGCCACCAGAGGGGCGCCCCTGCCCCTGCAGACGCTGCTAGAGGCCAAGGCGGGACGGAGCAGCCTTCCTGTGCTGCCTGGTGTGGCCCTGGAGATGCTGGGCTGCCCAGAACGCTCCACTCACTCTCCTGCTTCCACTGTGGAAAATGCGGATCCAGCCCTAGAACTAGCTGCTGAGCCACGGGGAGCTTGTCCACGTGACCTCAGGTCAAGCCACAGCCCTCCTTTCAGCTTTCAGGAGGCTGGGCCTCCTTCCTAGACTCCCCTCAGACCCCGTCTCAGCCCCTGATGGGTTCTCCCAGCTTCAACCAGGCCTTCCCGCCCCCCGCTCCCCAGCTTCACCCCTCAGCGTGTGCCCCCTTCTCCAGGCAGCCTTCCCAGATTTCCCCTGGACCCCCGGTCTAGGTGCCTCCCTGGGCACCTCTGCCTGTCATCTCGGGTTACACGGGAGAGGGTCTGTGTCCAACAGAAGCCTTCCTCCTTCCCTCCCTGTCACCGCAGGTCAGCCCCAGGTACAGCCCGCTCTGGCTGCCGTCCCCACCCCCAGCTTTGGCCATTCCCACCAGGCTGGCTGACTTGGGAACACAGGGTCTCTCTGGCCTCAGTCTCCGCACTGAGCAAGTAGGACCCCCTCTGGCCTTGCTGGGGTGGTAAAGGGATGAGGTGACAGGCTTCTGTGCAGGTGCAGGCCTCCAGAAGGTGGTGCCCGCAGTGGTGCCCTGTGCCAGGACATGGCAGCGAGTGGGGTAGGGTCTGCCCACAGAAGCCCCTTGGGCTGGTTGGCTCTCTAGTGCCCGGTTCCGGCAGAGCCAGGACCTTCCCGGGCTCAGCTCCCCCGGACCTGTGGGCAGGTGGCCAGAGACAGGCTGTCCTGTGGGAGCTTCAACCCCCCACCTGATCCCACCCTGCTCCTGACTCCTCCCTCCCAGAATCCCACTCCCCCCAAATCCCACCCCCACCAGAATCCCAGCCCCTGAATCCCTTGGGGCCGGGAGCTGGCCAGGTGGATTTGTGCGAGTCCCTAGGCCTGGCTGTGTTGCGAGATGGGGCCCTCAGGGAGGAGGGAGGAACTGGGCTCTTGCCCTCTGGTATGGCTCTGGCTCACCACCCCATGTGGTTCGGCTGCCGGGGAATGGCCAGGCAGGGTCTTGACCCTGGTCTCCTGAAGCCGGGGTCCTTCCCTGTGGGACACCAGGGCCCAACAGGCAGAGCTCTTGGGCAGGTGGGGGAAAGGTGGATCGGGTGTGCATCCAGGCACTCTGGGTCCCCACCCCTGCTCCTGTCGCACCTGCCCGGAGCCCCGTTGGCGTTTGCTGAGTGAAACCATCGACTTCTAGGAAGTGGGGGAGGCAGGGGGCAGTTTCTTGGATGGGGGAGGGGACTTGAAGTGCCTGGGGCCACCCTGGAGGAGGTGTCACAGTGGATGGAAGTGTGGGCCTGCGCTCAGGGAACGATGTTCTGTGGGGACTCACCGGTCCAAAGAGGGTCCCTGAAGCAGATGGGGTGAGCCGGGAGGACAGCCGAGGGGGAGGGGCGGTGCGTGGACAGGGCAGGGGCATCCTACCTGGGAGCCAAGGAGGAAGTGGCCAGGAGGGATGTTTGAGGGTGGGCAGCCAGGGGCTGAACATGGACGTGTGTCCAGCGGGCCATAGGGGGCATCCCTGGTCAGCCCGTTGTGGGGGGCAGGGGCACCCCGGTCAGGGAGGGACGTGGGTGGGGTGGGAAAAGATGGCCAGGAAAACGGGGGAGTCGGGGAGGCTCCCCAGGCCTTGGAGAGGAGGAGGGCGGGACACTTGAGGGGTGGGCAGTGGGGAGCTCTTTCCCGAACAGTCTAGGGGGTCAGCTCAGCCTCGGCCACCGCCTGGGGACTCACAGCCCCTCTCCCCGCAGGACCCGAGAGGCCGTGCAGTGAGGCGCCCACATATGTGAACGTCCCCGCCAGCCCTTCCCCCACAAGGCAGCTGCACTACTTGGGCCTGCAGCTCCAGGAGGGCGGCGCGGGCATCCGAGGTGGGTCCGCAGGGGCCTTGAGCCCCGGGCGCATCGGCCCTGGGCCAGGGGCTCGCGGGCAGCCCCTCACAGCCCCGAAGCCGGCGCTCAGGCCCTGGCCGGAGCGCGGGGTGGGTGCGCCCCCGCCGGCTCACCTGGGGCTGCTCGCAGGGGCCGGTGCTTCCCGCTACGCGCAGATCGACATCGTGGCCACAGAGGCGGCGCACAGGGCGGGGGCCCGGCACGCGCAGGCCCGGGAGGAGCGGCTGCCGGCGCTGGAGCAGAGGCGGAAGGGGACCCCGCGGTGAGGCGGCCGGACTGCGACGCGACCCGTCGGCTCGAGGGAGCGGCCCCGCGGCACCTCTGCTGCGTCCTGGCGCTCAGGCTCCGAGCCGAGGGTGGGCGCGCTGTCCGGGCCCGGGGCGGGGGTGGGGGCGGGTGGACGGCTCCGGGGCGCTCCTCTGACCCCTGCTCTGGTCCCCAGGCCGGCGGGAGGTGCCGCCTGGACAGGTGTCGGGAGGCTCCAGGTGGACCTGAGGCGGCGTCTGGCGAGCAGTCTCCGGTCCTGGGATGCGACCTGCCCGCGCCTTCCCTGGAGGCGGCGGCCCGGTGACGACGATGTGTCCCAGCCAAACGCATGTCCCCAACCACGGGGGACCCGGCCAGGCCCCACCACGTGGCGCCCTCTGCAGGGGCCCCGCTGTCCCCTCTGGGTCACTGCTGCCCTGCACCTGGATGGCGTGGCCCTCACACGCTCAGCTGACTGCCCGCTTCTTGGGACCCATTTAGTTAGTTCTGTAAATGGTTTAAAATCACTCGTGTTCCACTGTCGACCCGGCCAGTTATTTCCTAAGGGTGAGGGCTCGTGCCACGTGCCTCTGGACACACGGAGGGACTCCTGGTGGCTGGGTGGGGCTCTCCCTGTGGCTTTGGTGGGTCATAGGGCATTTCCAGGGCTCAGCGGGCCGGTGGGCTGGTCCCCGCTCCACTGGCCAATGGATGCTGGGAAGTTCCTGGAGTTGGTGGTGGGCTTCCTGTCCTCCTCGCCAAGCCGGGCTGTCCCACCCAGGTCTCGGAGATGAGATGGGGCCCTGCTCTGCCTGGTGGGGATCCCGACCAGGGCCCACGCAGACCCATCCCTCCCTGCCTCCTGCTGTGATCCCAGCCCGGACCCAGCGAGCCGTGGTTAGCCTGCCCGTGGGGAGCCCAAGCGGCTGCACCCCACACCTCCTCCTCCTGGCGGCGGGTCCCTCAGGCTGGTGGGGCTAGAACTTCAGTCCCCCTCCCCTGCCGAGCCTGTGGCGGCAAAGTGCCTTGTGGGATGCGGAGGCCGTGGGGCTGCTCAACAAACAGGTCCGGTTTTCGCACGCCCTGGATGGGACTCCAGGGTAGCAGGCTTCCCTTTTAAGGTGCAAGTGGGGGCAAAGCGTGGCCGGTGCACCCCAGTCCGGGGCTTCAGCTGTGTCAGGGTTCCCTTGGGTGGGATGAGGGCCGACCCCCATGCCCTGGGCAGGCTGCACGCACCTGCTCGGGGACAGGCAACTGGGGGTCCCGGGCCTTACCAGTGAACTTGAGTGGCTGGCGTCTGGCGTCTGTTTTCCAAATAAGATGAGCCTG
>NW_006784492.1:402868-441152 GCF_000442215.2 Lipotes vexillifer
GCTGAACTTTCGTGAGGCTAACACAGGGCCATGGATGTGTGGGGCATCCAGGAAGGGTCTCCGCGCCCCACTCCGGCACTGTGGGTGGCCGAGGGGTCTCCTGGGCAGCATCCACCTGCGGCAACATGGTCATGGGAAGCAGAGCAGTTCCCTGTGGGGTCAGCCAGGCCTGGCCAAGGGCGCCATGAGAGGGGCGGTCAGGGAGCCGGGAGTCTGTGGAGGGGCCACGGAGCACGAATGCCAAGGGCAGGGGTTTGTCCTGACTTACGATGGCTGCCCTCCGGCCAGCGAGGCTCAGGGGTGCTAGGGCTAAGCCAGCTAGGGTGGCCACACAGGGCCAAGTGGGGACCAGACAACTGCCTGCCCTTCCTCCAGAGCTGCGAGGGGCGGCTAGCCAGCACTTGGTGTCCAAGTCCACCGGGGTCACCTCGGCAAAGCTGTTGCAGCCACCAGGGGTGAGGCCTATGGGCCACTGTGTGGTCGTGGAAGGTCTCAGGGACCCTGGACCCCAACTCAAGTCTGGGAAGGGCTCCCCACCTTTGCTGAGAGGGAAGGGGCATCCCTAGCCCAGCACCCCCATCACTGCCCTTCCCACTCCCCTCATGTCCTGTCATGCCCTGTGCCCCGAGGTCCCCAGGCTGGACCCTCCTCAGGCCTGAGCTGGCCTAAGGGAGACTGTGCAGGGCGCTGGACACAGGTCCAGCAGAGAGGTGCCCTGGAGGCTGGGGGGCCTCCAGTGCTGTGCTGGGTTTAGCGTCTTAATTCTGGAATATCGGTGTCAGACAGAACACCTTATTACTGTTTTGTTGAGGTTTAATTGACAAATTATATTAGTTTTAGGTGTACAGCGTAACGATTCTATATTTGTATATATTGTGAAACGATCGCCACAGTAAGTCTACTTAACATCCAGCACCTCACAGAGTTATGGAATGTGATGAGAACTCTGAAAACCGACATTCCATCAGCTGTCAATACACACCACAGCATTGTTAACTGGAGTTGCCGTGCTGTGCATTACATCCCGTGACTTAGTTTATAATCGGCAGTTTGTGCCTTTTGACCCCCTTCGTCGCATCATCCACTCCCTACGGCAGCCACACATCTGTTCTCTGTATCAGTTGTTGTTTTTTTTTTTTTAAGATTCCACATACACGTGAGATCGTATATTCGTCTTTCTGTCTGTCTTACTTCACTTAGCACAATGCCCTCTAGGTACATCCATGTTGTCACAAATGGCAGGGTTCCATTTTTTGAATGGCTGAGTAACACTCCATTGTATGTATGTACCACATCTTCTATCCATTCATCCATCGATGGGCGCTTCAGTTGCTTCTATATCTTGGCAGTTGTAGATAATGCTGGGATGAACACAGGGGTGCAGATATCTTTTTGAATTAGTGTTTTCATTTCCCTCAGATAAATACCCAGAAGTGGAACTGCTGGATCGTATGGTAGTTCTACTTTTAATTTTTTGAGGAATCTCCACAGTTTTCCAGAGGCTGCACCCATTTACATTCCCACCAACAGTGCACAAGGGTTCCCTTTCTCCACATCCTAGTCAACATTTGTTATCTGTTGTCTTTCTGATAATAGTCATTCTAATATGTGTGAGGTGATATCTCTCTGTGGTCTTGATTTGCATTTCCCTAATGACTAGTGACGATGGAATTCCCTGGTGGTCCAGTGTTTAGGACTCTGCGCTTCCACTGCAGGGGGCACGGGTTCAATCCCTGGTCAGGGAACTAAGATCCTGCATACCTCAAGGTGTGACCAAAAATAGGAAAACCCACAAAAACCAAAAAACAAAACTTAATGATTAGTGATGTTGAGCACCTTTTCATGTATCTGTGGGCCATTTGTATGTCTTTTTTGGGAAAATGTCTATTCAGGTCTTCTGCCCACTTGTAACTGGATTGTTTGGTTTTTTGCTACTGAGTTATATGCATTCTTTATATATTTTGGACATTAACTCCTTATCGGATATGTGGTTCACAAATATTTTCTCCCATTCCGTAGGCTCCCTTTTCATTTTGTTGATGGTCTCCTTTGCTGTGCAGAAGCTTTTTAGTTTGATGTAGTTCCACTTATTTATTTTTGCTTTTGTTGCCTTTGCTTTTGGTGTCAGATCCAAAAAATCATCGCCAAGACCAATGTCAGGGAGCTTACTGTTTTCTTTTAGGAGTTTTATGGTTTCAAGTCTGAACATTTCTTAATCCATTTTGAGTTAAATTTTGTACATGGTGTAAGACAGTGGTCCAGTTTTCCCAACACCATTTATTGAAGAGACTGTCCTTTCCCCATTGTATATTCTTGGCTCCTCTGTTGTAAATTAACTGACCACATAATTGTGGGTTTATTTCTGGTCTATTCTGTTCCATTGATCTATGTGTCTGTTTTATGCCAATACCATATTGTTTTGATTACTATAGGCTTGTAATATAGTTTGAAATCACAGCACATGAAGCCTCCAGCTTTGTCTTTCTCAAGATTGACTTGGCAATTTGGGGTCTTTTGTGGTTCCATAAAGAGTTTAGGATTGTTTGTTCTGTTTCTGTGAAAAATGTCATTGGAATTTTTAGAGGACTGCACTGAATCTATAGATTGCTTTGGGTAGTATGGGCATTTAAACAATATTAATTCTTCCAATCCATGAGCATGGAATATCTTTCCATTTATTTGTGTCTTTCTCAGTTTCTTTCATCAATGTCTTACAGTTTTCAGTGTACAGGACTTTCACCTCCTTGGTTAAACTTATTCCTAGGTATTTTATTCTCTTTGATACAATTATAAATGGGACCGTTTTCTTCATTTCTCTTTCTGGTAGTTTACTTTCACTGTATATAGAAACACAACAGATTTCTGTATATTAATTTTGTACCCTGCAACTTTACTGAATTCGTTGATCAGTTCTAAGAGTTTTTGGATGTAGTCTTTAGTTTTTTCTATGTATAATTTCATGTCATCTGCAAGAAGTGAGTTCTACTTTTTCCTTTCCAATTTGGATGCCTTTTATTTCTTTTTGTTGCCGAATTGCTGTGGCTACGACTGCCAATACTAAGTCGAATAGAAGTGGTGAGAGCGGGTATCCTTGTCTTGTTCCTGATTTTAGAGCAAAAGCTTTCAGCTTTTCACTGCTGAGTATGATGTTAGCTGTGGGCTTTATTATGTTGAGGACACCTTATCTTGAAAAAACCCATTAGAAATAACTGCCCATCAACAGGGACCTCGTTAAAGCACCTGAGAGAAACCCAGGGGAGGAAAGTGAGGTGCTTGGGAGGCAGCGGCTCCACCCCACCACGAATGTTCGCCACAGTCATTTCTAACTGATGTTACGTACAAAAGTGAAAACAACTCAAGTGTGCAACAGCAGAATGGAGTAAAAACCACACACACACACACACACACACACACACAAACACACACACACCGACAGACACAGACACATCCCCCCACTATAACTGCATGTTTATGAAGTTTGAACAGGGAAATCCAACCTTACTAAGAGTGGTTTCTTAGTCCACTGGACCACTGTAACAGAAAACCATAGTCTGGGCGTAAACAGCATCCGTTTACTTTCAGTTCTGGAGTTCAGAAGCCCAGGATCGTGCTGCGGAGGCTTGGTGTCTGGTAGGGCCAGCTTCTTGGTTCTCTGTGTCCTCACAGTGGAAGGGGGCGAGGGAGCTCTGGGGTCTCTCTTATAAGGGCACTGATCCTGTTCACGAGGACCCCAATCTCATGACCTGATCACCTCCCAAAGGTCCCACCTCCTGGTACCATCACCTTGGGGATTAGTTTCCAATACACAGATTTGGGAACATGCGCAAGTGGTTAGCTCTAGGAAAGAGGACTGCTGGGGAAGGGGGTCCTCAGGAGCCCGGGGCCCTGCACTTCTTGAGCAGGGGTGGGGCCCCAGCACTTGTGGGAGAGCTCACTGAGCCACAGGCACATGTCTATGCCCTCACACGAACACCCTTTACTTCAGTGATCGTTTAGAAGCTACGATCAACAGTGCAGCCACTGCCCCTGAATCGGGGGGCTTCCGCCTCACCCATCTCCTCCAGGGCCAGAGCGACGACAAACCACAGTAAAGGCCCCTCCGTTTCTCTCACACACGTCTGAAGCCAGGAGTTGCCTCTAGGCTGTCAGCTCCACGAGGGTAAACCGAGTCAAGGGTCACCCCGTTCGACTCCATGTCCTGGGCCAACTTTGCACCGGCCCCCAGCGTGAGCCTGGCTGGGCCATGCGTGCACACGGGGGACCCGGTGCCCGAGCGCGTGGCTGAGAGCTCTGAGCTCCCAGGAGCAGCCTGGAAGCCCGGCACCGAGTCCTCCCTTGGGCCCGACAGGTGTCTCAGTGCATTTGCCCCAGCCCGGCCTGAAGCTTGGCCAGGGCTGAGGGACACAACAGCCGGTCGGGCCGGTGGCAGACATGCCATGACGGCTCAGGTTAGGGTTACCTCCTGTGCTGGACAGGCCTGGCGCCGGGCCAAGCGACCCACGGAGGAACGAGGCTGCACCCAAGCTGCCTGTCACGGGACCACCTCCCCACTCGGGTTCATGGTGCCCTGACATAGGCCTGGTGTGCTACCCTTGGCTTTTCTTGTAAGCACAGCTAACGGGTATCTGCACTTGGCAGGTCCCAGTGCTGAAGCTGAGATCAGACGTAGCCAAGATGGGAACACAGCACCCGGTGGATCCTCTTGGAACCATGCGTGCTGTGGACCTGACCCTGAGCTGGTCCCTCTCGCCGCACGTGGAGCCCCGTGGGCTGTCGGGCTCTTGCCAACCCTGACCTGCAGGGCCAGGAGCTCAGGTCAGAGGCCAGGGCACCGTCCCCTCTGCCCTGCCGTCTCTACCCCATAACTTCAGTGCCAGACCAGGGAGGGAGGGCCCAGCCAAGCCCACCAGCCCCTCCTCCATCTCATGCCACAGAGGTTGGCGGGGAAGGGGTGGACGAAGGGCCTTGGAGCTGGCACGGCGGCCTGGAGCCGCTCAGCTCAACTGAGACTGAAGTCCCCTGGCCCAGGAGACACAGTGAGACGGGACCCAGTGGCGCCTCAGTGACCTCAAGGTTTAATTAAATAGTGCAAAAATGTATTTGTAAGGACTTCTGTACAGTTTCCAGTGGCAGATTTTTAAGATTTTGATGCAAACTGTGACCTTGTAGCATAGGGGATCACCACTCCACGGGCAGCTGGGAACTGCATTCTCAACAGAGGTGACGGCTGGCTGTGCTGAGGGCACGGGGCCGCCAGCCGGGGGTGGGCGGGGCGGGATCATGGGGTTCCTCCTCCCGGCCGGGGGCATTATCCCTCCTGCTCAGGCCCCTCGTGGCCCGTCCCCCTCACGCCCACCCTGAGGTTCTGCTGGTGACAAGCCACCCCTGAGCACCCAGGCCCATCTTCAGGAGCCCCAGGCAGCTGGCGCCTCCTCTGTGCCGCCGGCCAGACTCCAGGGCCTCAGAGCTCGTTGTGGCGAGCCCTGGAGATGCGGCTGGACAGGTCCTGCAGATGCTTCTTTACCTGCGGGGACAGCACAGGTGAACGAACCAGTTAGCAGATCTGCTCATGACCCGAGACACGCAGCCTGCGCCGAGAACTCTCAACTGGGTGATCCTGCTGTCCAAGTACCCACCCATCTAGAGCTGATCGTAAATAAGTCATAAAGGCAGCTCGTTAGCCACAAACAGCCCCCAAGGCACATCAGGAACAGCAAGCAGCAGAAGAGCGAGGGACAGTGCGGCTTCCGCTCTCCACCCCCTCGTCCTCGTTTCCGCTTTCATGATTGATTTGGGCCCATTCTCGTTTGCTTCTTGATGAGTCCGGATAAATGTTTATCAGTTTTGTTTATCTTTCCAAAGAAACAGCTCTTAATTTCATTGATCTTTTCTATTTTTTTTTTTGTCTTTATTTCTGTTCTGATCCTCCTGATTCCTTTCCTTCTACTAACTTTGGGTTTTGTCTGTTCTTTTTCTAATTCAACTGTAAGGTTAGGTTGTTTATTCGAGATTCTTACTTCCCGAGGTAGATCTGCATTGCAATAAACTTCCCGCTTTTTTTGCTGTGTCCTCTAGGTTTGGGAAAGTTGTCTTTTTGCTTGTCTTCAGGTATTTTAAAATTTCTTTCATTTCTTCAGCGACCCACTGATTGTTTAGTAGCATACTGTTTAGCCTCTATGTGCTTGTGTCTTTTGGAGTTTTTTTTTTCTTGTAGTTTATTTCTAGTCGCAATCTCTTGTGTTGGAAAAAATGCTTGATATGATTTTCTTATATTTACTGAGGCTTGTTCTGTGGCCCAGCATGTGATCTGTCCTGGAGAATGTCCTGTGTGCACTTGAGAAGGACGCGTATTCTGCTTTTGGATGGAATGGTCTATAAATATCTATAGCGTTCATCTGGTCTAATGCGTTGCTTAAGGCCTGTGTTTCCTTACTGGTCTTCTGTCTGGATGATCTGTCCATTGATGTAAGGGGGGTGGCAAAGTCCCTCACTATTATTGTTACTGTCAATTTCTCCCTTTATGCCTGTTCGCAGTTGCTCCTACGTTGGGTGCATTTAAACAATTGTTACGTCGTCTTCTTGGATCGATCCCATTATGTAATGTCTACCTTTGTCTCCTGTTACAGTCTTTGTTTTCAAGTCTATTTTGTCTGGTGTGAGTACTGCTGTCCCGGCTTTGATTTCCATTTGTGTGGAATACCTTTTTCCACCCGCTCACTTTCAGTCTGCATGCCTCTAGGTCTGAGGCGAGGCTCCTGCCGGCAGGACATGTACGGGGTTCACATAGGAGACTCCCTACAGGGCCCAGCACCACAGTCCCCTCCCGTCACCAGAGCTTCATGCTCTGGGGGTGACCCCGTGGGCTGTGGGGGGCCTGTCTGTCGTGGCGGGCTGTCTACGGTACATCATTTCAGAAGCAGCAAATGAAGACCCCGACTCGTCCGCGGCTCCTGCCAGCTTGTCCTCGTCACATGATGGCGGGTGCTGCCGCGGCAGCCCGAGGGCCTGGGCTCTGCTCTTTCTGTTCCTAGTTCACACAGAGCCCCGAAGGCTGGTGCTGCCGGCCTCCCGCGCAGGAGCCTGGGCCGGGCAGGAGCCTGGGGAGGTCTCCTCCAGCAGCCCCAGTGCTCACAGCGCGTCAGAGCCCCTTCTCCACGGCTGGGGAAGCCAGGAGCCCCAGTTCCCTCTTCATACCCGCTGTGCAGTCCGCCACGGTGTCATCTGCAGGTGGACGCCCCACGAGGGGTGCCTGGCTTTGCCCTGCTCGGCTCTGCCAAACACAGGAAAGAATCCACACGGTCCCTTCCTTCTCGGTACTTTGGTCTTCTTTCACTTTTAAAGTTTCGTTTATTTTAATTATTTATTTTTTGTGGTACGTGGGCCTCTCAGTGATGTGGCCTCTCCCGTTGCAGAGCACAGGCTCTGGACACGCAGGCCCAGCTGCTCCACGGCATGTGGGATCTTCCCGGACTGGGGCACTAACCCATGTCCCCTGCATTGGCAGGCGGACTCTCAACCGCTGCGCCACCAGGGAAGCCCAGTTTCACTTATTTTTGAATAGATAACACATCCCTGCACAAAAGGCACGAAGGAGGCTCCCTCCAGGGCCCAGCTCCTCTGTTTTGAATTTCCTGGGCGTCTGTGGTGACGTACCATGCTCGTGCTGCTGGCTCTGCGGAGGGTCCACACCACCCGCCCCTCCTTTTCTCTTAACCTGAACCAGAGGCTCTGCTGCAGACGAGCCCTCACGTCTTAGTGCCTGGATCTGTGGGTTCACCACGAGTGACCAGGGCAGGGCGGGCAGCCGCCCTGCTGGTGCTTCAGTCTCCATGTCCTGCACACCTGAGCAGTG
This sequence comes from Lipotes vexillifer, assembly GCF_000442215.2. Classification (NCBI taxonomy): domain Eukaryota; kingdom Metazoa; phylum Chordata; class Mammalia; order Artiodactyla; family Lipotidae; genus Lipotes; species Lipotes vexillifer. The sequence continues at coordinate 410,721 of NW_006784492.1, forward strand.
TCTGGCGTTCACACGTCATCCCATAATGGAGCCGGCGCCCCCATTTAGGGTATTTGCAAGCCCCACTGAGCCGCACGTGAGGAGCGCCCTGCATGGGACCCCTGCCGCTACTCTGGAGCCAAGTATGGTCTCCTTGCGCCCCAGGCTGAACGCTTGGGAAACCACTGGCCCCCGCGTCCTCAGGAGTCTCCACAGCCATGTGGGCAGCTCGCGGGAGTGCAGGACCTTCAGAGCCAGTGACAGGCCACACATTTTGGGGGCCACGATGCCAGTGGTGCGGCTGGAAGGGCCTGGCTCCAGCCCTGGCTGCCCGCCTGCCTCGCCCGTGTGCACCTCTTCTCTGCTCACCTGGTTCAGAGCCCGGCCCTAAACAGACCCAGAGGCGGGTGGGGGTGGGGAGGCCTGGGCAGTCCCTGTCCCCCCACCCCCTGCAGCTGACCCCCTTCAGGGCTGCACAGAACCCTGGCAGGAGCAGCTGTGTGGTTGCTCCCACCAAGCCCCACGAGGGCGAGACAATCCCGTCCCCGCCGCAGTGGGGGGCCGAGGCCCAGGGCCGGGGGGCCGGCGCGCTGGTGCTGACGGGACTGTCACGTGCCCGCGCCCACGGAGGCCTGGCCGGCGGCCGCGCACCCACCTTGTAGCCCAGCTCCTTGGCCCTCTCCTCTAACACGGCGTGCCGCCCCCTGTTCCGGCCGACGTGCTCCTGGTCTCCTAAGCTCTCCACGTGTTTCAGTTTCTGATGAGAAATTTCCAGCTGCTTCTTGTAGTGGTTATGCTTTTCAATTTTGGCTTCAAAGTGCTTAAGCTCTTCCTAGAATAATGTTGAAACAACTGAATTACCCCAACACGCTCTTACTACCACCCTAGGGTCCCCGATGGAATTCCACGGCTGCTTCAGGAGACCACCCAGGGCAGGTGGCTGCACGCTTAAGTTTCATTTATTTTTGAATAGATAACACATCCCTGTGCAAAAGGCACAAAGGAGGCAGGCCAGGGCCGGGGCTCCCCCGCTCTGAAGGCTGCACACCCTGCGCCCGGTCCCCGTGCAGCCCGCCCAGGGCAGCTCTGGGGGCCGAGCGGGACGGCAGGCCCCACCCTCCTGGCTGCCGTGCCATCACGCAGCACACGTGGAAATCAGGTGAGCAGCCCTTCTCTCTAAAGGGACCCGCCAGAACCTGACGGCCTTCAGGGGCCAAGGGTCGCAACCCTATGTGCTCCCTCCCCACTCCCAGTGACCCCTCACCCTCTAGGTAAATGGCACCTGCCAAGCATCTGGTCCCCTCTGGTCCTGACCCCATATCCAGCCTGACATGTGGCGTTTGAGCCCTGCACTGTCCCCCGTCCTCTCCACCCACCAGGCTTCCAGGCTCCCCCCACCCCAGCGCAGGTGGGCCTCCAGGCCCGACCCCTACACTCCCCCAAGGGTGCCTCCAGGCCCACGTCAAGATGCCGGCTGAATGTGTCGGCGATCTTAACTCCCCAGGCCCCGGGCAGGCTCCCCTCTCCCTGCCCTCCTGTCCAAGGAGACAGAAGCTTCACACCCACGGGCCTGTGCCCTTCCTTGATCCCTGACTCCCTGCCCTGTGGCAGCTTTGCCACAGCAGAACCCACCTGGAGGCAGTGCCCCGGTGACCCAAAGACCCTTCCTCCCTCCGGGCCGAGCACTGCGGCCCTGCAGGGTCCTACTGGCTCCCCCTCCAAATCCCTGTCAATCCGCTCATTCCACAAGCCCCAGCTCGTGCCCAGTGCACCCAAAGCTAAGCAGATGCCCTGAAGCCACACTGTCTGTTCACTGGAGGCCAGCTTCATCCCACACGGGCCGCCAACTGGGGCAGCGGAGGGACACAGACGGCAAAGGAGAGAGAACGTTCCTGTGAAAACGCTGATCTGCTAGGACTAAAGAGGACCTTCCCCACATCATCAGAAAGTCTGCTGGGAGAGATGCCGCCACACGCTGTGGCTGAGGGGCCGTCCCTACCCGGAAGGCCTCCAGCTCCTTCTCGGTGAAGTTGGCTGACTGCGCCATGTCCCACAGGTCCAGCACCCGAGGCTCCTCAAACCCTGTGAAGGAGCAAAGGCAGGCTCGGTGACCTGCACGGCGGCAGCCCGGGACGCGTGGGGCCACACAGGCCACCTGCACAGCGCACGGTGCTTGTGCACAGTGCAAGCGTCCTCTGGAAGCCGACCGAGCACACCTTCCACACACGTTCAGTCTGCGGTTCCGGGGACCCGCTGGGTGGGGCCTCGGCGATGCCCTCACCAGCCCCTGGTCAAGCCGCTGCTGCGCGGGCGAGCAGGAGTGCTCAGGGGGTGGGGGGTGAGGTTCAGACTGTGGGTTCCCCTACCCACAGTTCCGGGCTGAGGCTCAGGCGCTGCCTGTCCCTGTAGCTCTGAAGCAAAGTAAACCCAATGGAAGGGACACCGTGACTTCAGCCACCACTCCCGCGAGCACGTGGCGACGGTGCAGGCTTGTCACCCACCTCCCTCCCAAGGCTGGAAGCGGCTGGGAGCAAGTGGCCACGGCGGCCCGCCCAGCGGTCATCTCACCAGCTGTCCCACCTCCCCACCGGTGGACCCACCCTGCTGCCCGGGGCCCTGGGGCGCTGCTGGCAGGACTCGGCAGGCCAGCAGCAGGGGCCGGCTGGATGCAGCCCTGGGAGCGGAGGGGCCGAGGCACAGCGTCAGTTGCCCTGCTCCTCTGCGTGGCCAGGCCCTTGAGGTCCCTGCTCCATGGCAGTTGAGCAGATCAGCATAGCGGGTCTACATGGTGGTCTGGCCCCCTCACCGTGGCAGGTGGGCGAGCCCAGCAGGGCAGAGTCGTGCCTTGGGGGACCCAGGCCAGGCGGAGGAGCAGGGAGCCCACCTCGCGTCCCCACTGCACGCACCCCGCGTCAACAGCAGCACCTGCCATGTGGCCAGTGCTCAGGGAACAGGCTGGAGAAGGAACGGACAGGTGACAGAAGACGGTACAAAGAGCACCTGGCCGACTTCCGGCAAGCCTGCACCAGGCGTGAGCCGTGGGCTCCCGCGGGAGACGCGTGCAGAGGCCCAGGCCATCCTCCAGGGGGTGGCACCCAGCGAGGAGCTCCAGCCTCGGCCCCTGAGCAGCGAGCTGTCTGCACAGGAGCAGAGCAGCCATCCCAATGCGCGGGGCGGGGGGCCACCGTGAGGGTTAAAGGACACCGTGAGGCTAGAAATAAAGGTGCGTGCACCTTCCAGGAGAAAGCAGCCCAGGTGTGGCCCTGGGAGCGGAGGGGCTGGAGGGGCTCTGCTGCCGTCACCCAGGCCGCTGGGCAGCGGGGCACAGGGCGTGGGGCTCACCGGCCTGGTCGCCATAGCCCTGGTGGCTGACTCTCCGCAGGCGGTCAAAGCCCTGGCTGATGTCCCGCAGCTTGTCCTTCAGCTCGGCGTGGCCCATCTGCAGCGCGTACTCCTTGACGCGGCTCACGTCAACGGGGCTGATGACATTTTCGTGGATTTCTGCGGGAGCCAGAGGCAGGAGGCCGTGAGGGCCCGGCCCTGAGCCGCCCGTGGAGCTCCGTCTAAGCTCGTCTAGATGTCGTGGAGCCACCGCAGCCCCACCCCTGCTGACTCTCTCAGGGCGGGTCCCGAGCCCCCCACAAGTCCCCCTGAGGTCAGGCCGGCGGTGACAGGAGAGGTGGCCCGTGTCACCGCAGAACGGGTTCATGTGAACCCACGCTCACAGACATGCATGGGCACCCCGACGGGCTCCTAAACGCCGAGATTCCTGCTCGGAAAGCAGGGAGGCCTGACAGCATGGCACTGCCCCCAACCCCCCAGCAGCTCTGTTCTGGAACGCTCTGGAGCCAGGGCTGCCTGCGGGGGCACCTTCGGTCCTGCTCAGGGTCTCCAGCAGGACGTTGTACTCCTGGACCTTCTCTTTGTGATGCTGGAGCTCCCGCCACAGCTTCTCCAGTTCTTCACTGGAGAATTTTCCAGAGGTCTTTGCCTGGAAGGAAAGCCACCTCCAGTGAACACCTCCATGGGCTGTGCTCACCTGTCCACACCTCGGGGTCCCCCCATAGGCCGAGCCCACCTGTCCACGCCTCGCGGTGCACCCTGCCCGCCATGCCACCTGGGGTTAGTTACACGGGTGCCCCTGTGGATCACTCCCGCAGGCCAGGCAGGACCCTTGCTCCCGGGGGTACTCAGGCCCAGCTCTCGGCCTTCACCCCCCTTCGCTAGGGGACGCAGGGGCAGGAAACCAAAAGCCAAGGCCTGATGCCTCCAGGGCGGACGGCAGCGCGAGGGTACCTTGTGCCACAGCTTCTCCAGCCGGGGGTCCTCCAGGCTGTGGTCGGCGGGGCCGTGGTTGATGGAGTTGCTGCTCACGGCCCGGGCGTCCTTCCTCCCGTCCAGACCGTACTTGGCCAGGATGACTAGGAGGGTGCGGGAGGGGCTCGAGGCCGCGGTCTAGGGGTCGCCCCTCCGCCGCCCGCCCAGCTCTCCTGCCCACTCGGGACCCAGCGGAAGGAGCGCGAACAAACCCGGGGATCCTCCTCCAGCAACGCCCCCGTGCACACTGGTGGCCTCGGGCTCCCGCCGCGCGCTTCCGGCCGATCCCTCTGTTCCGAGCTGCGGGGCAGAGCGCGGTGCGGCAGGACGGGCTCAGCATCCCCGGGACGGCCTTTAGGACCAGCTTCACAGGTTTGCAAAACCAAAACCTGAAGCCCGTTTGTGTCGTGGGGCGAACTCCAGCGAGGGCGGGAGAGGACGACAGTCCACAGAATGGACGGGGCGGTGGCCAGGGGAAGCTCTGCCACGGCCTAAGTCATATTTTTATTTGCAGAAAAGATTTTCTACAAGGAGAAACCTCAGCGTCGGCAGCTCCCAGTGAAAAGTTAACAGCGGTAGCCGCGAGGGGACACTGGCTCCAGCCTGCTGCTGGCCGGTCACCGTGGGACAGCGACCAGGTGTCGTCTGTCAGTAGCGCCCAGGACACAGCGCCGCCCACAGCCTCTGCGCCAGACGGGGGCCTGCGTCTCAGCACCATCATCACCAACGTGACGCGGCGGATGCCTAGTGGACCCGGAAGCAGTGCTCCTCAGCGGGGCCGGGCTGCTGGGTCTGCCCTGGAGGACGCCCCTCCCAGCATCTCCTCACGCCCCACACCTACCTCCTGAGTTGGGAGTGGGCCTGCCCCACCCTCCCTGCTCTGAAGGACCGGGCGTCTTTCGTCCCATCTGCAGACAGTCCCCACTGTCCCCTCCACGCCTCACCTGGGCCTCTCTGGATCCGGGCTTCCCTTTCCCCCGTGCTCCATCCCTGAGGTCCTCATCCGAGCAGTGGCCCACCTGACCCCTGACCCCCAGCACCTCCTCTGACAAGCGCTGGACACAAGTGGTCCCCACGGGGGCCCACCCTCAGATGAGCCAGCCCAGGGAGCGCCCTGCTCAGCCTGACCTCACCTCCTGGGGCTTCACTTCCCTGTCTACACTGCCTGTGCCTCAGAACTCACCCTGCCCAGAAGCTCAGCCCACTGGAAGCCTTGAGTAAGCTGTGAAGAGTGTGTGTTCCTGGTGTCCAGCCTGCGGTGCGGGCATCACAGGCAGGGGGCTGACCACCGGCCGCCTCTCCCTGCCCCCCACCCTCCTCCATCTCCCAGCCCCGGGCCACCTGGACGCACCAGGAGCCCTAGATGCAGGGTGGGCCACAGGGGCCACAAGGCTCGGACGGGCGGGGGCAGTGCTCTTCACACGGCCAGACCCTGGGAACATCCCCGCTTCCTCGTCCAGGTGACGGTGGGCATCTGGCCATCCCAGCCGCCTCCCTGGACCAAGCAGCCCCGGTTGCTTGTGCACTAACGCGGCCAGACGTCCTCGCCCTGGCCCTCCCTCCCACGTGCCAAGAGCCCGCACAGGACAGCCCGGCAGCTGTGCCTGCCCACGGCTGAGGGTCACCTTGCCAGGGCCAGGCTCATGAGGACAGCCCCGACTCTCGTCTTGCCCACAAACCAAGTCAGAGTAAGAAGCTGGGGCCCGAGCCTGGCCGACCGCCGCCCCTGGACTGAGAAGAGACGTACCACTGAGCCCGCGGGCGAGCTTTGCCTCTTTCTCTCCGTCTTCATCCAGGCCTTCAGCCTTCAATTTCTTCCATCTGAACTCGTCCCGTTCTTGTATCTTCAGATCAGCATGGAGCTCGGACAACTTCAAAGGAGGAAGGCCAAGCTGCGGGAGAAGAGAGGACATGTGACCCCCAGCTGCACGATGACCAGCGACAGCCCGGGAGACGCTGACCTCGGAGAGCAGGCGCCAGCGACGGGGAGACCGTGCCGGGGTCCCAGGAGGCCAAAGTCCCGCATGTGCCCCCACACGAGAGCCTCAAAGGGACCTCTGCCCGCAGCCTGAAAACCACCGGCCCTTACACCCCGAGGCCACTCTCCAGCCTCGTCAGATCCCAGGTCCCCGGGGAGCCGCCCGCCACCAGCAGCCTGAGTGTGCAGGTGCTGGTGGCCCAGGGGCTCCTGTCGCAGGATGCCTCACCTTCCCAGCCGGGGCCCTGGGGAGGCTGCAAGTGTGGGGCTCCCCCCAGGTAGCCCTTGGGCGCATCAGTTCCCCGGACGGCTGTGCCACCCCAGGCAGGCGCTCCCCGCAGATGACAGGACAGTGGGCGAGGGCGCTGGGACCTGACCCCTGCACACCTTCCTGGCTGTCCACCTCCCCAGGCGCTAACGTCCGGGCCGGAGCCCTGAGCTGCAGACTGGTGCCCAGCAGCGTCCGAGGCTCTGCGTCTCACAAGGGTGAGTCGTGATCTGGTGCCAGCCTTCCTCTGAAATGTGGAGGCCCGCGGGCTCAGGGCTGGAGATGCCCTGGGTGACAGTGGTGCCCCCAACGGCAGGTACGGAGCCCAGGCAAAAAAGGCCAGGCTAAAAAGGCCGGGGACCTGGGACCTGGGACCCTTCTAACCTCCTTAACTTGAAGTTAAATGTTAATGGCTCACGTGAAAAGAACTGGTTAATAGACACCAAATGCAAAGCAGGCTCTGTCAAATATTAAAGCGGAGTAAATCACCTACAACCATGAGACAAGCAGCTGGGCAGGAGGAAGCCGCTCATCAGCGGCGGTGGCTGCTGGGCCCACATCCTGGACACCCTCGGCCCAAGGCTCAGGGTGAGCACAGCGCCCTCTATGGAGCTGCTCTCAGCCAGGGGCCTCACGAGCCCGGCACCTCCTCCTCTGCCTCCGCAACTTTCACAATCACCCTGCAGGCTGCTCGGGCAAACTGAAGTCCAGGGAGGTTAAGAACTGGCCCAGGACACATGGCGAAATGTCACTGGGTACTTTATCCCTTCTGCTGCTACCGTAAATGGGATTGTTTCATTAATTTCCTTTTCAGAGAGTTTGACGTTGGTGTACAGAAATGCAACCGAGGCTTGTATGTTGATTCCGTATCCTGTAACCGCGGTGACTTTGTTAACTAGATCTAAGGTATTTCCTGAAGTCCTTAGGGTTTTCTGCACATAAGATCACATCGTCTGCAAACAGATACTCTTACCTCTTCCTTCTGAGTTGGATGACTTTTCTTTCTTTTTTCTTCCCTAGCTGCTCTGACTAGAACTTCCACCACTACGTTGAATAGAAGTAATGACGTGATTTTTTAAAAAATAGGTGAAGACCTTGAATAAATATTGCTCCAAACACAACATACAAATGGCTGACAGGCACATGGAAAGATGTTCTACATCTCGACTCATCGGGGAAACGCAAATCCAACCCCAGTGAGGTACCATCTCACACCCATTACGATGGTTACCATGGGAAACAAACAGAAAACAACAACTGTTGGTGAGGATGAGAAAAGGGAACCCTCGTGCACTGCTGGTGGGAATGCAAATTGGCGCAGCCACTGTGGAGAACAGTACGGAGGTTCCTCAAAAATGAAGACGAGAACCATCAATACACTGTGATCCAGCAAAGCCCACTTCTGGGTATTTATCTGAAGGAACTGAAATCAGAACCTTGAAGAAAGATCTGGGGTCCCATGCTCACTGCAGCACTATTCACAACAGCCAAGAGGGGATGCAAGGTGCGGGTCAAAGGCCACAAAGGCAGTTATGCAAGTCCCGAGGCTCACTGCACAGCGCAACACCCTCCACTATTACACGGCATATACTTTATTATTTAAAAATTCGCTAAGAGGGTAGATCTACGTTAAGTTCTTATCTCACACACACACACACACGCACGCACGCACGCACGCACGAAGTAGAGGGCGGGAGGATACTCTGGGCCCCTCCACTATTACACGGCATATACTTTATTATTTAAAAATTCGCTAAGAGGGTAGATCTACGTTAAGTTCTTATCTCACACACACACACACACACGCACGCACGCACGCACGCACGAAGTAGAGGGCGGGAGGATACTCTGGGTGGTGATGGGTGTGTTTATGGCACAGATGGTGGTGATGGTTTCAGGGATGTACACTTACCTCCAAACTCATTAAATACGTACAGCTTTTTGGAGGTCAACCATACCTCAAAAAACGGTAAAAAACCAAAACAAAACTAAAAAACCAAAACAAGTCTCTGGGAACCAGCGTCCACGCAAGCCCTGACCTGCAGCCATAGCTCTGCACTCTGACCTCTAAGTCCGCGAAGGAGCCCCGAGGACAGAACACAGCCCTGCCCGCCTCTGAGCTGCTGTAGGGACAGGAGTGCCTGGTGTACAGGTGACTCCTGGTCGCTCGGCCTGCCCTCCCTGAGTCCTCCCTGGAGCACAGGATGTGGTGCCTGGATGCAGAGAACAAGGCCGCACACAGGGACAGAGGGGTTAAGACATAATTCACACACAAACACACATATGCGCATGCATATGTGTGGCACCAAGGGGTGCCCCTGTGGAGATGTCTGGTTGGAGGGAGATGCCAACCAGACATCTCCACAGGGGCCCCCCTTGGGACGACTTCCCACGGCTTCACCCACCCCGCAAAGCTCCAAGGACGGCTCCGGCCCCTCCCTGCTCAGGAGCCTCGCAACACCCCGGGAGAGGTCACAAGACCCTCGAGGCTCTGGAAGTAACCCTGTGCCTGCCGTCTGGCCAACGGCTCTTCTAAAGCGCCTGGATCAAAGGCAACTGCACAATTTCACAGCAAGTCAAGACTGGAGATGCTGTGCTGTGATGAAGCAACACAGCAGTTCCCTGGTCTGGTCTCACGGTGCGGAGGCCCCCTACCACGGCATCTGTGGACCAAGGCGGGACTTGCCCCCCACCCCCGTAGAAGGTGGGCTGGAAAGAGAGGGTGCGGCGGGCGCCTTCATCAGACTCCTCTCCCTCACCCTGGGTACACGCTAGGCATGACATGCTATGAGATCGTTTCATGTTTAGAAAACAAAGAAACACTTGATGTTTTCAGAGAGCAAATTATCCAAGGCTGAGAACCCTGGCACAGGTGTGCCGGGTGCCCCACACCGCCCTGGGCACCGGCTCTGAGCAGCGGCAGTGCCCACCCCAGCCCGGCACCGCTTGAGGATTGCACAGCTCGCCACCCGGGACCAGCTCTGCCACCGCCCTTGAAGCTTCTCAGCCTAGAGGGCCCGGGACAGCCCAGCTTGTATTCTGTGGCTCTGCCTACCCACGCGAGTCATCCGGATGTGAGGAGGGACCTGGAAAATGCCAACAGGCATGGACCCCACCCTGGAAGGTCTGCACATTTCGTTCAGCAGAAGAGACCTGTACGTGCAATTGTAGAATTCAGGGCCAAGGGGCCCGGAAAGGTCATCCAGTCCAAGGCCCGTCCGTCCAAGGCTGGGGCAGGGTTGGGGTTCCTGCAGAACCGATTCAGACTCTCTCGGACAGATGTGACCTGAGGCTGCCCAGATCAGCAGTGAACTGAGCATGGGGGCGGGGGGGTGGGGCGGTTCAGGCGGGTGCAGCTCGAGGGCAGGTGACAGCCAGGAGGTGTGAAGAGGCTGCCCAGGCTGGGTAGATGCAGAGCAGCATCTGAACGGACGAGGCGGGGCTGACCAGGACAGCCCTGCAAGCAGAAGGGCTCAGGGCAGGTTCCTGGACACAAGGTCCCCTTCCTCCAGGTAGCCCCCCGCTGCTTCTCCAGCCCAGAGTGCTCTCTCTTACCCGGGCAGGCTGCACACACACAGTGGGCCCTGACAGCTGGGTCCCCAGCAGGATCCTCAGGGCCACTGGTCTGGGAACAGCGCTGGGCCTGGGGGCATCCACCCGTCCCTGCCTGCCCTGCAGTCCCCCTGCCACATCCCTTCCCCAGCACTTACCCCTCCCCCCGCCTTTCTTTCCCGCCGGTTTCCCCTCTCTTCCAAAACTCAGCCCTTACTTTGCTTTACTCTTCTTAAGGACTCAGGAATGCTTAAAACTGGAAGACTGGATCTCATGAAGACACTGTGGCCCAGAGGGTTGGGGGAAGTTTGTAAATACCCATTTCACTAAAAACAAACCCCACCTAACAAAGGAGGGGCCGCTATGTTAACGAGGAGGCCACGGGTCCAGGTCATACCCCAAGCAGCAAGCTGTAGTCCCAATTCTACCCCCAGGCGGAGTGACCTTGGAGGTGCCCTTTGCCCTCTGGGCTTTCTTGCTTTCTTCTCTAAAATGAGGACAGTCGGATTTAGATTTACTTCACTAGCGTCTTAAGTTTCGGGTGTTCTCTCACCTCACCATATCCCCTCACCCGATTTAACAAGAACTGGCTTGCTTCTAGGATTTCCGCTGTCCTTGGGCTTGTCTCCGTGCTCAGCGTCACCTGTTTTTCTTGTTTCTCCATACAGAGAAATACAACGTAGGAGAAAAGGCAAAAACGTGCAAGGCAGGAGACCTGGGTCTGCCCGCAGGGAGGGATCTCGGCCTCAGCTGCGAAGCTGCCAGTTCAAACAGGCGGGGCGGCCCTTCTGCCCAGGCACCAAGGCCTCCCAAGTCGTCGCCTGTCATCACCAGGCCAGGGTCCCCCTTCCCGGAGGCGCAAGGCATGGGGTACCCACACCTGCATCTGCGGGCGGGAGTGAGGCTGTCAAAGGCTCAAGGCCCCGGCCGCGCAGACCCCCGAAGTTAGAGGAGACCCGGGCGCCGGGGACCCCAGGATTAGAAGAGACCCCGGCCCGGGCTCCGCCGATCCCAGGATTAAAGGAAGCCCGGCCCCGCGGACCCCCGAGGTAGCGGGGCCCGGCCGCCGCTCACCCGCTGGGCCTTCTCCCACAGCTGGTTCAGCTTCTCCATGCGGAACTCCCCCCCGGGCTCGCGCTTCGCAGAAGCCTCGGGCTCATTCTTCTCCCGCGAGTACTTGCCGCCGTGGCCCGCCGCCGGCCACGGCCCAAGGAGCAGCAGCAACAGTAGCAGCGGCGGTGGCCGGAGCTCCCGCAGCCAGGTCCGAGCCCTCCGAGACGCCATCTTCCTCCTCCAGACGCAGAGACCCTGGGAGCTGCGGGAGGGAAAAGGCCCTAGCCCGGACCCGCCCACCAGGACCCGCCCCGCCCCCAGGACCCTTCGCGCTGCCTCCTGGGAGTTGTAGTCTCTCCCCGCGTGGCCGGCCCAAGAGAGGCGGCCGGTGGACTACAAGGCCCGGGGAGCCCTGCGGAGGCACGGGGGCGTTTCCTAGGCAACCACGCCGCGGCCTCATGACGAAGGGAGCCGCCAACTGCGGCTAGGGCTGCCCTAGCTGGGATTGCGGGGTCGCTGCGGACTTGGTGGAGAAAAGAGCCCTGGCCCCGCAGCCCGGATTGACCGGAGCGCCCTTTCCCTTCGACTCCGTAGAAAGAGTAAACAGTTCAGAAATCGGGATCGTGTCTGCCGCACCTTAGATTGTTTCTGTGTCATCTGCCTTGGTCTTGAGCCTTCCTTGTCATTATCGTCTCTGGAAGGTGGCCTCTGCTCGGCACTCCAGCGTCAGTGTCTCTGTCAGGAACCCCAGACCCACCCAGCCCACTCCTTCAATTGTCAGAGGAAAACAGCGGAGGCCCAGGGAGCCCCAGGGGTCCTGGGCCTTCTCGCTCCCGTCCCCCCGAAGCTTTCCCCATGACCCAGGGAGCGCTGGCACCCCAACACTTGTCTTTGAACTGCATCCCGCTTATCTTCCATGCATTTGTTCTATGTTAGAGATACTTGTGTACCTGTTTCCTTTCTTCCCACCTGCTGTTTCGTAAATCGAGCAAAATTGAACGCAGCCAATTTGATGGGACCAGTGAGCCCGGCAGTGCCCTGGGGGAAGAGCAGGAAACGGGGAAAGAGGATTGTGACCCTCAAGTAGCTTATAGGGTCGGGTAGAGAGGCACCCTAGGTGTTTTGATGGTTTGAGAAGGGACAGGGTGAGTCCATCTGGTAAGGACGCTGGACTGTGCCTGGGAGGGAGTGCAGGCAGATGGGGGACAAGGGAGACCCCCAAAGAAAGAGAACCAGGCATAGCTTCTTGACATAAGAGAAGCCACTTTAGGTGTAGGCCATGTTGTAATCTAAGCCTGGCCACAATGCCCGCCTTTGCGGAAGAACACGTCTCAGGAGATAATGATTTTAAGGAAAAAAAAGAATGTAAGAGCAAACAGCTATTTCCAGGCCAGGAAAATAATTTAACCGTATCGGAGATACTAAATCAGTCATAAAGACTCCCAGTTCTGTTTCAAAGGTAAAGATTATTCTGATACATATTCTCGAGCTGTTTTTACAGGGTCCGAACCTCCTCGGACAATTGGCCACCAGACTAACTGGAGCCAGAGAATGGACGATATTGATCTTTGCCGGCTTCAATCAACTAAGACCTGGACTGTCAACCTAGGATGACTCTTGCCCCAGTTCTATGCTAAATTCCTCCCGCACAAGCCCCCTCATGAATACGCATGTTCCCTTAGCTTAAAGCATTACAAGCTATTGATTATAGTTCCCTGTGCTATACAGTAGGTCTTTGTTGTTCATGTATGTTATATGCAGTAGCGTATAACTGTTAATCCCAAACTCCCAATTTATCCCTCCCCCCTCTTTCCCCTTCGGTAACCATAAATTCATTTTCCATGTCTGTGAGTCTATTTCTGTTTTGTAAATAAGTTCATCTGTATCATTTAAAATTTTTTTTAATTTTTATTATTATTATTTTTAAAATTATTTATTTATTTGGTTGCACCGGGTCTTAGTTGCGGCAGGCGGGCTCCTTAGTTGTGGCATGCAAACTCTTAGTTGCCCCGTGGCAATGTGGGATCTAGTTCCCTGACCAGGGATTGAACCTGGGCCCCGTGCATTGGGAGCTTGGAGTCTTAACCACTGCACCACCAGGGAAGTCCCTGTATCATTTTTTTTTTTTTAGATTCCACGTATAAGTAATATCATATGATATTTGTCTTTCTCTGTCTTATTTCATTTAGTTTGATAATCTCTAGGCCCACCCATGTTGCTGCAAATGGCATTATTTCAGTCTTTTTCTCAGCTGAGTATGCTATTTAGTTAGTTTTAAATCGTAGCCTGTGTTATTCCAGAAAAGGGTTTAAGGTGCCTGGAATTAAGGTGATCTGCTGTCCTTCCTGCCTCACGTCCAGTATCTTGAGAGCCATTGTTTCATATATTTTATCCAGTTGTTTAGTTGTTTCAGGCGAAAGGGTAAATTCAGTGCCTGTTACTCCATCTTAGTCACAAGCACAAGTTCCCAGCCGCTTGGCTGTTAACAGTTAATGCACTTATCCTGTTTATTAGTTACATTAGGCTAACTACTATAAGAAAATACGTATAACAAAGTGCATAAAGGCCCCCAGAGGAGAGATGTTTCTTCCTCCCCCTGTTCAAATCTGAAAGGCAGATGCTCCTGATTAGCAGGCAGTTGTCCAGGTGGTGATGCAGGGACCCAGCCTGCCCCATCTGCAGTGCAGGACTTCCAAGATGGCTTCCCTCTGGCAGAAGCGGGCAGAGCACAGGGGTGTGTCTTGTCACCATTCTTCCAGTTGAGTGCCCACATTTTAAACACCCCTCGGTGTGCATTCTACGTGTCAGAATAGGAAGTCTTCCTTTCAGTGAGTGAATCGCACTCAGAGCAGGCCTGGCACTGAGCAGGCGCTCCAGGTGAGGCCCGTCTCTGCCCCTCAGCTTATCTCCCAAGGTTGGACGTTGGTTTTCAGCAGCTGCCGACTCGACTCCTTCTGCCTCAGTTCGGGGCACCCGCCCTGCCCGGCCCGGGGTTGGGTGCTGAGGACTCCACGTGGAGCAGAAGCCCCTCCCTGCCTGCTGTGAGGGCGAAGGTGTGTCCATCCACAGACAGACACAGTGCTGGGGGAGCCCTCGACCTGTGTCGCAGGAGTTGGCTGCCTCCATTGCCTGCTGAGGCAACGGGAGGCTGTGCTTGGGCGACGCCTCCCTGAGCAAAGCAAAGTGCTCACCTTGGGGGCCGTGGCGTCCGGGCTGGGTCGGCTTCCAGGAGCAAGTGTGTTTAAGGGGCGGCTGACTCAGCTGTTGGAGACGTGCCTCGTTCTCCTGCTTCTCCCTCTGTAGGTCACGTTCAAGCCTCCCAGGCCATACTTGCCTGGGCGGCTCTGTACATCCCTTCTCTGACCCTTCCCCCATGGCCCCCTGACCCCACAAACGCTCCAGCTGTGCCCTTCTGAGCCACGACACCGCCATATCCTACACCTTTTGTCTGAACCTTGACCTCGCTCTAACTGAAAATGGGGCTCCCCTGTCCTTCAAAGACAGCATCCCTCTTTAACCCTCTCCCCTTATCATCCTCAGTGATTTCAGTTTCCAGGTGGGTGATCCATCCACCTGCTCTCTGATGAACTTGACCTCCAACCTACCCACTTGACCAGCCACCTGCTCCTATGGTCAGACCACTTTGTGACCCATTATGTGAACTCCACCTGCCTCCTGAACACAGTTCCAAGCACCCATGCAGCAATCACACCACCCGCCTTTCCAGTAGACCCTCCAGGGCCCTGCCCCAAGAATCCTTCAGCCGCCGGGATTTATACTCTGCTGGCCTGGTAACATGTTTACTGCTCATCACCGTCTCTTGTTCTTCTTCTCTGCTGCCAGCTGTTACGGTGGGTACCCAACA
Organism: Lipotes vexillifer; assembly: GCF_000442215.2. NCBI lineage: Eukaryota > Metazoa > Chordata > Mammalia > Artiodactyla > Lipotidae > Lipotes > Lipotes vexillifer. The sequence goes on from NW_006784492.1 coordinate 425,733, forward strand.
GGTTTGGCAACAGCTGCCAATTCCCTCAAATCTTCTCTTCATAACACCAGTAACTCCAGTTGTCCCCACGGGACGTGGAGCAGGAGCCAGCCTTTCTTCTGTGTCTTTGTCTTGTGCTTCTGTCCATGTTTTCTTCCCTCCTGGACCATATGTTCTCTGGGAGCAGTGACTGTGTTTCCTGCATCCTTGTCTCCAGCACAGGACTGGGCTCAGAGCTGGTGCTCAATGGAGGTGTGTGGAATGGATGGATAGGTGGATAGATGATGGATGTATGAACAGATGGATGGGTAGATGTGTAAGTGGATGGAGGGATGGAAGGATGGATGATGAATGGATGCATGGATAGATGGATGGAGGGATGGGTGGGTGGATGGAGGGAATGGATGGATAGATAGATGGAGGGATGGGTGGATGGATGGAAGGGTGGAAGGATGGAGGGAGGCATGATGAATTCTTCCCTTGTTCCCAGACTGGCCCTAGAATATGCTGCCTTTTCTTCAAAACAAGGTGTCACAAAGCCCTTGGTGATGATGGGCAAAGGAATAGATGGTGAAGATCTCATACCCACTTCAGATCCAGAACAGTCCTGGGGGAGACCTCAGCCATCAGGGTCTGCGGGCTGACGAAGGGGGCTGGGGCTGGGGGTTGGGGCAGAGAAGGCAGCTCAAAGCTCTTTCCAGGCTCCAGACAGCTCCCCACTCCCCTCTGCCCCCCAGTGTTTCTTTTGTTAAATTTCTTAATTTTTTATTTATTTTGATTTTGGGGCTGTGTTGGGTCTTTGTTGCTGTGTGCAGGCTTTCTCTAGTTGCGACGAGAGGAGGGGCTACTCTTCCTTGCGGTGCGCGGGCTTCTCAGCGTGGTGGCTTCTCTTGTTGCAGAGCACGGGCTCTAGCACGCGGGCTTCAGTACTTGCAGTGCACGGGCTCAATAGTTGCGGCCCCCTGGCTCTAGGGCACGCGGGCTTCAGTAGTCGCGGCTCGTGGGCTTAGTTGCTCCGCAGCATGTAGGATCCTCCCGGACCAGGGCTCGAACCTGTGTCCCCTGCATTGGCAGGCGGATTCTTAACGACTGTGCCACCAGGGAAGTCCCCCCACTCCCAGTGTTTCTGTAGACTCTGGCATCCTGGTCCCAAGGGGATGGGGGCTGGCCTGAAGCCTCTCCCACCCAGGTGTGTACTGTGGTGGGGACATGGGGACCCCTCCCCTGCTTTCTCCCACCCCCTGCTCCCATGCCCTTTGCTGTCCCTGGGGTCTCCCGCGCTGGCAGCCCCTGGAAGCACCTCACCTGGGTGCCTGGATCATCGCTCAGCGCTGCACCCCTGCATGAGGATGATTAACCTGTCCGTTATCAACTCCTACTTAGTGGTTCCGACACGAAACTCCCACCAGGCTGAAACTTGGCAAAGAAAAGCATTTTAAAAAGTTGACGTTTTTGTAAGAGTTCATCCTCCTCCGCGCTCCAGCCTCCCCCAAAGAGACGTGCACTCAGGTACTTTTTGTGTGAATCCAACTTTGCAGCACCCGCTGAGGTGCAGTTAAATTGGCTCTGGGCCCAGCCCCTCGCCGTGGCCAGGACTCTGCCTCGAGACTCGTGCTTAGTGCCCCTGGCACTGCACCCCTGCCACCCCCCGGCCACCTGAGCGCTTCCCTAAGTGGCCCAGTTCCCAGGGTCCCATCTCAATGGGTGGTTGCACTTGGGGGGGGGGTGAAGGACACCTTTTCTGATGACAAGAGTGACAGGTGCGTGACTCGAGAAGGTCACACGCTTCTGGGACTGCAGCAGCTATCTGATGGGGACAGCGCAGCTGGGCTTCCTGCTTTCAAGAGACGGAGTGAGGACCTCTATGCCTAATGAGCGTTGTGTGGGTGCCTGGCTTTCTGCTAGGAAGTGTCCCGTAAACACCCCCATTTACAGAGGAGAAAGTTACGGTTTGGAGTGGTGAGGTCACTTGTCCGAGGTCAGACAGCTAGAAAGTGGCAGAGCCAGGATTCGAACTCATGGCGGCTGATCTAGCCCAGGACACGATGATTCCCCTTCCTCTCATCCTGCCCTCTGACCCCTAAGGTCAATTGCTGTGGTATTTGTCATAAAGCCAGAGGCTCATTCGTCCACTAAGGAAGAACTCTTGAGCCCTCACCGTGGGTCAGGGGCTGTTTTGGGGGCCGGGGACACAGTGGCAAACAAACAACTAGAATCTCTGCCTTTGGGAGGTGAGAGGGCGGTGCCCCTTCTAAGGCAGGTGCGTGCAGTACTCTGCTAAGCGGTCACCAGGCGGAGCTGACAATGAGCTGTCCCATCACTGAGTGACCCGGCCTCCCTAAGCATGCATCCTAGACCAGGCGTTAGGAGAGTGTGTTTTCCACTCACGACTTGCTTCCTGCCTCCCAGGAGGCACTGGGTGGCATGTGGGGCCTTAGCTCTCCACCAGGGATGGAACCCATGCCCCCTGCAGGGGAAGCGCGGAAGCGCCAGGGAAGTCCCACGAAACCGCTGTGGTGACGTGCCCTGGAGCCCTTCCTGCCCAGGCAGGTGCGATGCTGGCTCCAGCCAGGTTAAGCCACCCAGCAGAAGTGAGCCCGGGGACCCCTCCCTCCACAGACTCCCTCCTCCTCGGTAAGGTAATTGCTCTCCTATGTTTACTGTCATCAGTCCCTTGCATTTCTTTACAACATTGATTGTGTCCCTAAACAATAGGGTTTGGTTTGCACTTTGTACACGTGGACTCACACTGCGTGTATTCCTCGCACCTTTTCCCCTCCACCGATGTCACGATATATCACGTTGGCGAGACGCGTCCCTGCCCCGAGGAGCTCTGGTTCCTGCATGCTCAGGGCTGCACAGCAGGCGTCTCAGGAGTATGCCTCACCTCCTTCATCCAGTCTAGTGATGATGGCCACCTGGCTGGTCCCTGGTCTCTGGCGACTGTCAACAAGGCTGCTAAGAGCAGGTGCGCAAGCTTGCATTTTGTGGAGTATTTGCCCAGGAGCGGAATTGCTGGGTCCCCTGGCTTGCATGTCCGCAGCTTGAACAGCCAAGCCCACCCTGTTCCCTCCGTGGCCACAGGCACCTGTGTGCCCACGGGCAGTGCGTAGCTGTGACAGGCTCCCTGCCTGGGTTCTCTAACAGCATTTTCCTGACAGTTAAGGCACTTCTCTGTCTGTATCAGCCATCCCGAGTTCCTCCTTTGTGAAGTCCATGAAGCTCTTTATATAACCTAGACGTTCGTGCTTTGTCATTTTGTGTGTTGCCAATGGCTTCTCCCATCCTGCGGCTCGGTTTTATCCTTTTACAGGCATCTTTTGATGTACAGGCAGTTGAATATACCTGAAATTATCAACATCTTCCTTTGATTGTTACTGCTTTTTGTGTCTTTCTCAAGGGAGCTTTTCCAACTTCAAGGTCATGAATACATTCCGTATCATTCTTCCAAAGGCTTTGTAGCTTCACCTTTCACCTTGGAGTCTTTACTCCACCTGGGATTGATTTTTGAGGGTGGCTTGAGGTAGGAGCACACCGCTCCCCAACCCCTACCGGCTTTGTCTTAAATCAAATGTCCGCATAGGCAAGGGTCTGTTTTGGGGGTCTTTATTCTGTCCCACTTGTCTCTGAGTCTTCCCTGTGCCAACCCCACACCATCTTGATGATGAAGGTCCATCGTGTGCCCTGATGCCTGGTACAGCAAGACCCCACCTCTTATCACTTGGTGTTTCAGCCACGCGTGTGTCTTGCAAACATCACCTTCGGCCACCATCTGCTGGCTGCCCTCCCCCCCTCCCGCCCGCCCACAGCATCCCAGTGCCCCTAACCTGCTCTGCTCTTCGTGTCCCCAAAGCAAACATCTACTATCTGGTCACACCGGGAAATTCGCTGATGTGCTGTGTTGAACGACAGTTCCGTTGGAACACAAGCTGCATGAGGCAGGATCTTTGTTGATGTGATTCTGCAGTCTACCAAGTGGCAGGAGCAGTAAGTACTTGTTGAATTGAATCTGTGTTTCCACGTTAATCTTGGAATCAGTATTTTAAGTTCTGCAAAAACTTGGTTGGGATTTGGATAGAAATTTCTTTGATTCTATAAATCAATATGGTAAGAATGAATGAATTTGGGGAGGATCTATATTGAGCCGTCCAATCCATGAACACGCTCATCTCCATTTATTTAGACCGTTTTTTTTTTGTTTTTTTTTTTTGCGGTACGCGGGCCTCTCACTGTTGTGGCCTGTCCCGTTGCGGAGCACAGGCTCCGGACACGCAGGCTCAGTGGCCATGGCTCACGGGCCCAGCCGCTCCGCGGCATGTGGGATCTTCCCGGACCGGGGCACGAACCCGCGTCCCCTGCATCGGGGGGCGGACTCTCCACCGCTGCACCACCAGGGAAGCCCTAGACTTTTTTTTTTAATGTGTCTGACACTGTCTTAGAATCTCCCTTATAGTGACCCACTACATTATTCCTAGACTTTAGATATTTTTGATGCTGTTATAATTAATGTCTAATTATGAAATTTTATTTTTCCAACATTGTTGCTGGTATACAGAAGTAAAGTTGAATATGGCACATAGATTTTGGGTCCAACAACTTTGCTGAACTCTCTATTCATTATCCTAATTCCTCTGAAGATTTTTCAGATTCTCCTGCACTGTGACCGTGTCACCTGTGAATAAAGACAGCTTTGTTTCTTTCTTTACAAACCTGACCCGACTCAGTGTGCTGCCCGCCACATCCAGGCTGACATTGAACGGCGGTACCAATGGGAACCTTTGTCTCCTTGTTAATCTCAAAGGGACAGCTTTCCACATTTCCCCATTAACTTGAGGTTTTAGGTAGACAGCCTTTATCAGATTAACAGGGTTCCCTTCTCTGAAGCCGCTAACATGCTTTCTTAAGGACAGAAATGGAATTTCATCGAATTCTTCTGCATCTGTTGAGATGCTCACCTGCACAGTGCCTTTAGCGTGTTAATGTGTGAGCTGTCTTCGGGGGCCTGAGAGTACCTGTGGTTTTGGGAGGAGGAGTACAGTTTACTCAGAGGAAGTGGGGGAGCCAGAGGCATAAACACCCCCAGCTGACCCTCCTCCCACGGCCGGTCCCCCTGCCAGCTCCTCCCTTTCTTAAAAAATTATTTATTTATTTATTTATTTTTGGCTGCGTTGGGTCTTTGCTGCTGCGCGCAGGCTTTCTCTGGTTGCGGCGAGCAGGGGTTACTCTTCGTTGCGGTGCACGGGCTTCTCATTGCGGTGGCTTCTCTTGTTGCAGAGCACGGGCTCTAGGCGAGCGGGCTTCAGTAGTTGTGGCACGCGGGCTCAGTAGTTGCAGCACGCAGGCTCTAGAGCACAGGCTCAGTAGTTGTGGTGCACGGGCTCAGTAGTTGTGGCTCGCGGGCTCTAGAGTGCAGGCTCAGTAGTTGTGGCGCACGGGCTTAGTTGCTCTGCGGCACGTGGGATCTTCCCGGACCAGGGCTTGAACCGTGTCCCCTGCACAGGCAGGCAGATTCTTAACCACTGCGCCACCAGGGAAGTCCCAGCTCCTCCCCTGATTGGTGTTTTCCTAGCATCTGTGTTTATCTGCTTGGCATCCATTAGCCATAAGGACAGACTAACAGATAAAGTTGTTTGCATCTCTCCTGTGACCTGGAGCCCATTCTCAGCACCACCTCTTTCCTTATGTCTCACTCACCAAGCAAGTATTCCCCTGCCCTGATCACCCAGGTCCCCAGGGCCAGGTACCAGACGACTAGGAACAGCCCCTGTGCCCCAGAGCCTGCTGGAATTATTTAAACTAACCAGTCCCAAGCGGTTCCCCTGCACTGCCTTGCCTTTCCTGCGAGAATCCCAATTAGGGCTGTGGTCCAGGCCTTCCCCCTGCTCCTCCTGGGTCCTTGCCGGGGGTGCCGGCCCTCTCGTTTCTAGGCGTCTATGAGTAACATCAAATTTTTGTTTCAGGGTCCTTACCTCTGGGTGTCATCACTCAGCCTCTTGTATAACTTAAGACCCGGGCAGGGTCTTTGGCAGGGTGACGGGAAGGTGCAGGGCAAGGGCTATATGGGATATGAACGCATCCCGAGTGTCCAGCGCTGCAAGCACGCGGGTGGCAGAGGGGTCACGACACGAGGGGTACAGACCGGAGCCAGCTGTGGGCCCTGTTAGTCGTCCAGATGCACACCACTGTACAGATGATGCAATGCTCATCAACACCTCGTCAGAACGGAAATGTGGTCTATCGTCCGTTGTATGCAACGATAAACGTGCGCCATGCATTGTTTCCTTTTTAAAAACAGGAATCTTAGGAAATGGAATTGACTAGAACTGTTGTTTAGGGCACAAGAAACTAAGCTGTCCTGCAAACAGTGCATGTGTTGAGGGGGGGCCACATTCTACGCATCCTAACTCTGAATAAGACAAAATGAATTTCAATCAGCCCTGCTGGAAGAAAGACAACTATATTTCTATTCCTTCTTTCAAACGTGACGTCACATTGTCATACGCTGAGATGACTGAAAAGGATGCGGCCAAAATGTGCCCGGAAAAATATTATGGAGATGGATCAGGCAGCTAATGAATAAAAATATGTTGTTGTTTTTCCAGATTTTGTACGTTTTGTTGGAATTTAAATTTGTCTTCATTTTTTTCTCACTCTAAATAAATGTTCCTTTTCATACTTAATTTTGTGTTTGTAAGTTTGTATTCTTTTCTGTAAAGAGAGCCCCAAACTCTATGAGCTTCAGGGCCCACAAAACCTGGATCCATGGGCTTCCCTGGTGGCTCAGCGGTTGAGAGTCCGCCTGCCGATGCAGGGGACGCGGGTTCGTGCCCCCGTCCGGGAGGATCCCACGTGCCGCAGAGCGGCTGGGCCCGTGAGCCATGGCCGCTGAGCCTGCGCGTCCGGAGCCTGTGCTCCGCAACGGGAGAGGCCACAACAGCGAGAGGCCCGCATAGCGCAAAATAAAACAAAACAAAACGGAAAACAACCTGGATCCAACTTGCTCCCGACCTCCTGTCTGCTGGTTGGGGGTGGAGGGAGGACCCGGAAGAGGTGGGGGGGCCTGATGGGAAGTGTTGCGCTCCTGAGGCCTTGGGTCACATCCCGCCAGGGGGCCGACAGAGTCTCCCAGAATCCTGCCTGAAGGCGGCCACCTGCGGTGCTCAGCGCGGCACCGGCTCTCAGAGGGCCTCGGGTCACTCATGCTCACGTCTCTCCCTCCCCCGCCCTCCCCGCCTTCCTGCCTTCCTCCCCTGCCTCCTTCCCTCCCAAATGTGGCGCCCCATGATGTGGGCTCGCTTTATAAAGACCTGAGCAGGGCGAGGGCTGGGCCTGAGCCGTCCCAGTCTGGGGAAGGAGTCAGAGAGGGGAAAAAGGACAGTCCGGGCTCCTGATGACTGGTTCTCTACTGGGGGCAGTCCCCGGGGACAGTTGGCAAGGCCTGGGTGGAAGCTGGTTGTCACAACTGGGTGGAGGCATTGCTACCAACCTCTAGGGAGTAGAGGCCAGGGATGCTGTTGAGGGCAGCCCCGCCTCACAGACCCAGTGCGGGGTTGGGGGAGGGGGGCCCTGGTACTGAGCAGAGATGCTGGCTATGGCTGGGTGCAGTCCGGCCGTCAGAGAAGCAGTCAGGAGGTGGTGGCGGCTAGTGGGGCGGGTGGCAGTGCCATAGCAGGACAAGGATTCTCGTTCCCATTTCATACAAGGACAGAGTCCTGGGGGGTTGTGTCCCCCCTGGCAGCCGAGCCAAAGCCACAGCTCTGGATTTGAATCCCAGTTACTTTGCCAAAGAATGCTTTTCTTTTTTAAAAGTATTTATTTATTTGGTTGTACCGGGTCTCGGTTGCGGCTCGCCGGCTCCTTAATTGTGGCATGCGAACTCTTAGTTGCGGCATGTGGGATCTAGTTCCCTGACCAGGGATCGAACCCCGGACCCCTGCACTGGGAGCGCAGAGTCTTAACCACTGGACCACCAGGGATGTCCCCACCAAAGAATACTTTCTGTGTGCAGAGAAATTCGACCTTCCCAAATCACGTTCTTATTTTGTCCTCCCGGCGTTTCCAAGAATTAGGAGGGAAAGGTCCTTTCTCCCCATTTTGCAGATAAAGACAATGAGGCCGGGACAGGAACAAAGCCCAGAACCACCGCCCCCCGCCCAGTGCTTGGCACTCGAGAGCCCCCCACCTCCTGCCACCTCCTACCACAGGACCTGTACCTCCAGACCCGGGGCCCACCTGAACTTACCTGGAGGCTGTAATTCCGGATCCTGGAGGCCTTCTGAGCTTTGTCTGGTGAGATTCCAACAGCGGGATCTCTGAGATTATTTGTGAAGAAAATTACCTTATTGAGGTCTCAAGGGCTTCTTTGCATCTTCGAGGGGTGGTATAACTGAGCTGCCGCTGTGTGGGGGGGCGGGGAGCACGATTTGGGGTGCAGCCGGGCTCGCCCAGCGCCCCCCCGCGTCTCCTGGGCTCAGCACACTCGAGTGTGGATACGCCTTGTGTGGATAAAGGAGCTGCAACTCAGAAAGGCGCCCGCGGCCAGTCAGCCAGAGACAGGGCTGAGATGTGAGGCTGGCTGCCCCCAGGCCTGACGGCCCCCTGGGCTTGGCTGGCCTGGGCACTCCTTGGGCGAAGGGCTGGGTGTTTGTGAGAAGGGGGAAGGGCGGCTGCTCTGCAACCTGGCTGTGCAGCCTGGGTCCTGACCTAACCTCTCTGAACCTCACTTTGCTCATCTGTGAAGGGGGCTGGGCTCTATTCCTGTCCTCCCCACAGTGGAGAGTGTTCCAGTGAGAATGGTGCATGGGGTCCTGAGGGGGAGGGTGGTGGGTGTGTGTCTGGGCCAGCCTCTGGGCCCAGCCAGGGTCCCTCCAGGGCAGGGAGGGCCTGGAGACAGGAATGCGCAGCTCCCAGGTGGGGCAGGGGCCCCTAGGGGTGGTTGGGGACCCAGCCTCCCCCAGGCTGTGCCCTTCCAGTGACCTGTGAGTCAGAACTGGCCGGGGAGGGAGGGCAGGGTCCAGGGCTGAGGGAGTGGTTTGGGCAGGTTGGGGGTGGGGCCCGTGGTGTCCTGTGCTCACTGGCCGCACTCTCTCCCTGCGGAGGATGCTCCTGAGTGGAGGGGCCGGGCGGCCGCATCTGAAATGTGGTGTCAGGGGCCGGACAAGGTTGGCACATGTGGGTACGTGAAACAGGGACACACAGTGCAGTGGGGATTCTTTCCTTCCAACTTTTTCCAAGAAAGTCTCAGACTGAAATTCAAGGCTGGTTCTGCAGTGAGAGCCGATGAGGTGTGGTGTTGCCTTGTAGCTTGATGTCAGCCACGGTGGGCATCTGTGCAAACACTGCGTCCCAGCCTCTCCCCAGAGCTGGATGTGCAGTCAGCAGCACACACCCTGAGACCTGGGGACGCCCGCACCCCGCCCGCAGCCTCCCTGACAGGGAAGCTCAGCAAAGGTGTCTGGGTGGGTTTCAAACCACGAGGCGGGAACGGAAGCCTCCATCCAGGATCTCCCCTACGCAGCCTCTGCTCACACCCCCTCTCCTGGTGTCTTGGAGGACGCCAGAGCCCCGTTGCCAGGGGTTTCCAAGTGGCAGCTATGGCAACAGGCCTGGGAACCATCCGGGTCCCCGAGGAGCCCCCAGGCTGGGCCCCTTCCCTTCCCTGGCCCAGCATCTCCTCAGCAGCCGGGTAAGTGCATGTCCCCCTCTGCCTTGGGAGGGAGGTGGGCCCAGCTGCTCACGCACGCCAGGAGCCCCACTGCGGTCTCAGAGCCTGAAACCCCCCATTGCTACCCGAGCCCCCAGGGTCCTGCTCTGTCCTGCTTGCTGCCAGACCCAGGGGAGGAAGGAGAGGGCGAGGGGCTTACCGTCCCCTCTCCCGTGAAAGCCAGACTCCGGGCGTGATGACCCTTGGCCCTGACCCGTTTGGGGCAGAGGGTCCTGAGCTCCGTGGGGTCCTTCCATGCTGGGGGTCCTGGGGGTGCGGGAGGGTCTGGGGTTCTGTAGGGGTAAGGCTCCAGTCCCTTTGGTTCCCATGGGTTCCCCAAGGCCATGTGTCTGGGATGTTATACAGGAGACAGAATGGGGCAAAGCCCAGGATTAAAATGGGGGGACGTCTCGGGCCTGAAAAGAAGGGTTCACACAGGATCTGAACTTGCAGCTTCAGGAATGGTGTCCACGGCTGGGCTTGTCCTGCTGGGTCTCTGCGTGGTCACTGCACCTCATGGGAAACTCTTGGGCGAGTCTGTCCGTGAGCCGTGCTTGGGGCTGCTGTCTGTCTGTGCTGGGAGCATGGGGAGCAGAGGAGGTCCAGCTTGTGTCTCCCAATCCCCCTCCATCCTCCTTCACTCCCCACCTGGTCAGGAATTCTCTCTCTCTGTGTGTTTACCTCTGTGCTGCTGAATGTGGCTAACGGTCAGCTTTGCTGTCCTGTGCCTTCCAGCTTTGACAAAGCAGAGCCCCGGAGCCTGCTGCGTTTCCCCCTCACCTCCCCATAGTGTGTCGGTTTATTCTCGCTGCATGGTTGGACCATGCCACGTCTGCGTTCAGCTTCTTAGGCTAGTCTCATTCCCATTTTTGATAGGTTTTTTTTTTTTTTTTTTTTTGCTGGAACAAACCACTTGAACTCTAAGTATTTAACATATGAAAAAGTGTAGCAGCTCATGGCGCTTGAAAGATATAGCTTCTAAAATAAGTGAATCTATATTTTTCATATATTTGTCTATAACATGTAGTTGTGTCATAATTGTATGGTACCAACAGATCGCGGTACGCGGGCCTCTCACTGTTGTGGCCTCTCCCGTCGCGGAGCACAGGCTCCGGACGCGCAGGCTCAGCGGCCATGGCTCACGGGCCCAGCCGCTCCGCGCGGCATGTGGGATCTTCCCGGACCGGGGCACGAGCCCGCGTCCCCTGCATCGGCAGGCGGACTCTCAACCACTGCGCCACCAGGGAAGCCCCCTAATGGATATATTATAGCTGATATTCAGCGTAACCTTAACGGCTCTCCTACAGAGGGACAAATGGAGGACCAGAGAGGTCAAGGCACTTGCTCAGGGTCACACAGCTGGAAGTAGCAGGTAAGCCCCGAATGCAGAGAGGGCGCTCACCCGAGGACACCTTCACGGAAGACAGGTGGGTGCAGGTTCCAGACGTGCCCCTCCTCCTTGCCAGCAGTGTCTGCATTCCCCTGCATCACAGTGACTTGTGACTCGTGACCCTGACGCCGGCAGCCTGCGGTGCTTAACACGGGGCGACGTGCGTGGGAGCAGAGCCGTGCGGGTCCCTGTAGCTCCGCGGGCTCTCCCTCCTTCTGGAACGTTGCGGGGAGGGAGGGTTACTGGAGGCAAGATAACTGTAGTGTCACTCTGTGGCCTCAGCTGGGAGGGGGAGTGCACATTTAGGGGCACCTGCTCTGTCGCCGCTGTCACTCTATCTGCATCGTCACTCTGAAGGGAAGGAGACTCGCCCTGCCCGTGCGTCCTGCACACACCAGGGCGGGTGTGGGTGTGTGTGGACCGGTCCTGCCCTGGAGAGCCTGCTTCTTCCCAGATCCTCCTGGACCGCAGCCCTGCACCAGGAATTTGTCAGTGGGCGAAGTCCCCAGTTTCTTAGATAATTCACTCGCTCGCGTGTGTTGAACGCTCACCTTGTGCCAGACCCCGAGCTGGGCTCCAGGAGGAGGCCGGGTGGACAGCTGCTGGGCTCCTGCACAGTCTGACAGTTTGGCGAGGGACACGAGCGAGGGGCTGAGAGCAACGGAGGAGGGCTCCCCTCCGGGCGGGTGGCAGCGGCACGAGAACCGCCTCCAGCTTCCCCGGGGAACAGCTCAACAGGCAACTCTGTAAATGGCTGCACAGAAGTGAGAGTCTGTTCAGGATCACTGTGAACTGTGCTTTGGTCCTCACGGTCACAGATGAAAGCCAGCAGGAGAGAGAACCTGTGAAGGCTGCACAGGAGGAACCTGGAAGCAGCCCCAAGGCCCGGGCTGGGGTCGTAGCCATCAGAGTGGGTGGAGGCGGAGACAGTGGGCCTGAGGAGGGGCCTGGCCTGGGGGTCATCTCGGTCCCTCTGACGATGCTCTGGCTGGCTGCCCACTACTACCCAGCCCCCTCCCTCTGCGCCCTGCCCAGTGCTGGTGATGCAGGGACTGATAGAGCTTCCTGCAAAGCATGGCGCTGAGGCTGCTCTGTGATCACCCACCCATCCACTCACCCATTCACTCAAACATCCATCCATCTATCCGTCCTTCCGCCCATCCATTCACCATCCACCTACTTACTAAATCAAAAATCAGTACATCCATCCTCCCATTCGTCCACCTATCTATCCATCTGCCATCTAGACATCTCCCTTCCTTCCTTCCTTCTTTTCTTTTATCCACCTCCATCCCACATCCAGTTTTCCATCCATCCCCCCATCCCCCATCCCACCCATTTTATCATTCATCCATTTGCCCATCTATCCATCTCCCATCCACGTACCCACCCTCCCATCTAGCCATCTTCCTTCCTTCTTTTCTTCCTTCCACTCCCTCCTGTCCTGTCATCTATCCACCCAACAGCTGTTTACAGAACACCTGCAGTGTCGAGGTGCTGGGGGTCAGCCACCGCCCTGCTCTGGACTGGGCTTCCTGATGGGGCAGGCAGACACTTAATGGGCTGGTTTCAGATGGTCATAAGTGCTGTGAAAGAAATAAAACAGAGATGGGGTAGAGAGCTGCCAGGGTCCCCAAGGCGACCAAGAAATAGCCGACTCTTCCATTCTGAGTCCTGAAGCCGTGGAGAGATGAGGCGTGAAGGCAGTAGCCGGGCCCCCAAACCCTCTTTGCCAGGACCGTCTCCTCCAATGGGCACAACGGGCTCAGTGCCAGGGCCCCTGAGACTTTTAGGGGCCATGAAAAATGTTCGAACTCCTTTCATTTTTAGAATTTTTTTTTATTTTTTAAAGAATTAAAAACAAAGTCTTTATTGAATTTGTTACAATATTGCTTTTGCTTTATGTTTCAGTTTTTTGGCCCCGAGACCCGTGGGGATCTTAGCTCCTAGACCAGGGATTGAACCCGCACCCCCTGCATTGGGAGGGGAAGTCTTAACCACTGGACCGCCAGGGAAGTCCCTGAACTTCTTTTAAAACCGGAAGAAAGCATAACCCAACTTGGATTACCTTCATACCAACACAGCTGTAAACTATCATTTCCAATATTTGTGTGCAGAGCCGGGACCCCACGAGGCCACCGTGCGGGTCTGCCCTTTCTTCCTGACGGGCTGGTCAGAGGACACACCTCAGCGTGAAGGCCAGCTGGGCCTCCCACCTGACCCCCAGCGTGAGACCAACTGCCGGGCCCAGAGACCCCAGGGGGAGCCCCCAGGCAGGCATGGGGGCAGGGGTGGGGGGCAGTGGGCTGATTATGCCCAGTGCCCCCCCCCCCCCCCCAGGTTTCCCACCTCCTCTCTTCCTGGGGGCCGGGGGGGGTCGGTGAAGAAATGTGAGAGAGAGGCAGGAGTTGGAACCATTGGCTTTCTCCCTGGGGAAAGAGCCTCAGGGGCTGGGGAGAAGTGCGCCCACCTTCCCACACTTTGTCCCCTGGCCGAGGGCTTTGCCACCACGCCTGTGGTCCGCTGGGAGGGGGAGCTGCCCCTGGGGGGTGGGACAGCCCTGTCTCCCCTTCATGAGGCCACTTCCAGTGTTGGAGGCAGTTTGGGTTCACCCCAGGGCTGAGGAAGCTGATCCCAAGGCCCCTTTGTACCCAAGCTGACAATTCGCCCTCTACTGGCCGACCCGCCTGCATCCACCCTGCTGTCAGCTGAGCTGGGAGGGGTCTGCGGCAGCTCCAAAAGCCAAAGTCCAAAAGCTTCAAGTTAAGTCCCCGGATGACCTCCTCCAATTTCTTTTATTCTCCCCCGCCCCGCCCTCTGTCACAGTCAAGAGGTCCTCAGTGGCGTGGGAGAGCTGGGCTGCTCTGGCCGCTGCAGCAGGTGTCTTAGGGAAGCGAGCGGCTTCTCTCTTGGGGCGGTGCCTGGGGTCCCAGGTAGCTGGGCGAGGGCTCGGCCACTCTGCACCCAGGCCACCCTCCTTCCTCCTACCAGTGGCCTTCACGGCATCTCCCAGATGCCCTTGCAGCTGGGGTTCAGAGGTACCGGCTGAGGTTTTGAAGTGGGCAGGAGGTGGGGGCCCTCTCCCTACCGCGTCCAGCCGCCAGCAGACGCGTGGTGCAGAGGTTGGACCCACGGGTGTCCGCAGTGGGTGGTGAGTCCACCTTTGCAGGGGCAGGGTCACGGCAGAGCGGGGATCCGTGGCGGCAGAGGCCAGCTGAGGCCGGTCAGGGTGTGGATTTTATTCCCGGTAATCCAGAAAGGGACAGTTTGCAGAGCGGTCTACTTTTGACAATAATTATTTTAATTTCCACTCAAGAAAAAGAAACTTTGTTTTTTAGAAGAGCTTCAGATTAACATAAAAATTGGGAAGACGGTGCCGAATTCCCATGGCCTCTGCACCCACTTTCCCCTATTATCAATATCTTACATGAAGACCGTACATTTGTCACATCGTGAACCAACATGGATGCGGGATTACGAACAGAAGTCCACACTTCATTCAGTTTTCCTTTGTTTTTCCCGAACGTCCTTTCCCTGCCCAGGATCGTGCCCGGGACGCGCACACGTAGTTGCTTGTCTTCAAGCTCTCCCTGACCGCGCCTGTTGGACTTTCCTTTTACTAAGAGGCTGGGGCTGCGGGTGCAGATGCGTTGGTGGCCCTGGGGCCTCGTGTCCGTGGCACCCAGCGCTGCTCGAGGCTGGCGGTGCCTGAGGACCCCAGCCGTTCCCCTCTTTCTCACGTGGTTTATGCAGCTCCCAGTTTGTTTCTCTGCTGGTGGGGAGAGGGGCCTAGGGGCGGGGCAGACATGAAATGGGGACCTGTCACTCCCAGCGCGGCCCCTCTTCTGCTCCCTCGGCCTGTGCCACCGCCCTGTCCCCTCCCCAGGACTGAGAGAGCCTCGAGGCAGGGACCGGGCGGGCCTACCTCCCCCTCCACTCCCCCCTGACCTCTGGGCAGGGACGCAGTGACCACCAGCCCACAGGCCCCTGGCCGCCTGGCTCTGACCTGGGCTCGCTGAGGCCTCGGAGGGAGTCGGGCCGGTGGGGTGAGGCCGGGGCCTCTGGCTGGACACACAGTGCTGCCTCCTGCACGGGGTTGCTGCCGGCCGGGGGAAGGTCTCCTGCTGCTGGAAGTACACGCTCCTTTCTTGAGGGTCTGCTGACCTTTAACTCTCTCAGTCCTGGGGTTTAGAAGGAAAGTTTGCTTCCCTGGGTCTTGGATCCCAGGCATCCTGAAGCTGTGATTCCAACGTCTCTGGCTTCCATTGGCGGATGAGAAGTCAATGGAGAGTCTGTCGGTCCAGGTGGACAGTCTGACTTCTGTTTTCCGTCTGTTTTTTTTTTTTTT
>NW_006784492.1:441342-470322 GCF_000442215.2 Lipotes vexillifer
TCGCACTGCTGTGGTCTCTCCTGTTGCAGAGCACAGGCTCCGGACGCGCAGGCTCAGCGGCCATGGCTCACGGGCCCAGCCGCTCCGCGGCATGTGGGATCCTCCCGGACCGGGGCACGAACCCCCGTCCCCTGCATCGGCAGGTGGACTCTCAACCACTGCGCCACCAGGGAAGCCCTGGCTATTTTTAAAAAAATCTTCCCTTTGTCTTTGAGAGCCTGCAGTCCCATTGTGATGTTTCTAGATGAGGGTTTATCTTTATTTACCCTCACTGATCTTCCTTCCTCAGAAGCCATGTCTTTAAAATATTCTGGGGAAATCTCAGCTTAAAAATCACTGATTATCGCCTACCCCCCACTCTGGGCCCTCTTCTCGGGTCCCCTGAGCCCCCCTCCCATCTCCTGTGAGCTCCTCCTCCAGCTGCAGGGGCACCTGGGGCTCCCGTGGAGTCCAAGTTCCCAGGGGCAAGGGCGGCAGGTGTGAGAGCTGTCCCCCTTGTCTTGAGGCAGGACAAACTCAGAGGTGTATTTCATGCCCCAGAGCCCCCTGTGGGATCCGAATGAGGCCGGCACTGCCCAGAATCCCACCGCTGTGTGGCTTTGCTGTCCTGTCTCCCCACTCCCTGACCAGGGTCCCCTGGGAGCAGGTGCCTGCCTGACCCCTGCTCAGCACAGGTTGTGCTGCTGGGGCCCTTGCTGAAGACCAGCTCTGCCCAAACTTTAATTAGATCCTGTTGCATGTGTCCCTTCTGGGTCTCTTAGCTTCTCCTGTTTCCCCATCTTTGCCTCTCTGTGCTGCGTTCTGGGTGACGTCTTCAGATCCATCTTCCAGTTCTTGAATTCTCTCTTCAGCTGCGTCTCATCTTCTATTTAACCCACCTGGGTTTCTAATTTGGATCTCGTTTTAACATCTACTCTCTTTTAAAATCTGCCTTGGCAATTTTGATAACCTCTCTTTCCTTTTCTTCTTCTTCTTTTTTTTTTTTTTTGGCCACGCTGAACAGCATGCAGATTCTAGTTCCCTAACCAGGGATCGAACCCATGCCCCCTGCAGTGGAAGCTTGGAGTCTTAACCACTGGACCACCAGGGAAGTGCCAGCCTCTCTTCTTCATCACCCTTTTAATGTGCTTTATTCTTTTAAACACATTGAACAGACATGGAAAAAACTGTACATATTCCTACCTGATAATTCCAAATCTTCTGTCTCTGTGGGTCTGATTCTGCAGTCTGTTGTTTTGGCTGACCCACTCAGGGTAGCTGTTTGCTTGTGTGTTGGGTAGCTTTTTGTGGCAAGCCCTGAACCTTGGGCCTCTGTTTGTGGGAGTTCTTTGAGGTCTGAGTTTAAAACGCTTTTCTCTGGAGAGGACTTGCCTTTGCCTCTGCCAGAGCTTGTGTGGCCAAAACTGTTTCAAACTGAATGTCTGGCTTGGGGTCCTTCTGTTCACCCAGCAAGTGTGAGTTCTGGCCTGAGTTGGGCTTGAGGCTGGAGTCCTCACCCTGCTCCTCCTTAGCCGAGGAGACATGCGCTACCACCTCCCTCTCTGGGGAGGGTCTCCCCTAGTCCTTCTGTGGAGGTGTCACCCTCCTCGGTGGGCATTTCTGATCCCCACGCCCCTTTGCCTCCTGTTCCTTTTCTGTGACCCATTAAAACCAACTGAATCCAAAACAAAGGATTCCATGGAAAAGTGGGTAAAAGACATGGACAGTCAGTTCAAAGAAAAAGAGAAATCAGTGGCTCTTAAACACATGAAAAGATGCTTATACTAAACGCATATAAAGGGACTTCCCTGGTGGTGCAGAGGTTGAGAATCCGCCTGCCGGCGCAGGGGACACGGGTTCGAGCCCTGGTCCGGGAAGATCCCACATGCCGCGGAGCAACTAAGCCCGTGCGCCACAACTACTGTGCCTGCGCTCTACAGCCCGCGAGCCCCAACTACTGAGCCCACGTGCCACGGCTGCGGGGACCCACGCGCCTGGAGCCCGTGCTCCGCAGCGGGAGAGGCCACCGAGGTGAGAGGCCCACACACCGCAGCGAGGAGTGGCCCTGACTCGCCGCAACCAGAGAAAAACCTGCACGTAGCAACGAAGACCCAAACGCAGCCAGAAACAATAAACAAATAAAATAAAATGATAAAATAAATAAATTTATTTAAAAAAGAAAGAAGACAAGAGAGTGGGGGAAGGTAATGAAGAACCCTGGGGCCTGTGCTTAAACTGAAAGTCGCAGAATAATTCATGATCAAAAATTTTAAAAAATCCATTTCCTAGCTCTGAGCACGGAAAGGAGCTAAAAGCAATGATACCCCAATAGCAGGCAACACGCCAACGGTTTCTGAAGCTACCCTACTAATGGGGCTGAGGGTCTCACAAGAGACTAACTCCAGATGTGGGCCAAGGTGAGCCTTGAGCATCACGTCAGCCAGAAAATTCAGAAGCCCTCAAAGACCAATGGGGGCTCCCAGTGGCCAAATTTGGGCAATATTATGATGAACATCAAACATCAAAGCATCTGTGAGTCCACAGAGATACTAAAAAGAAGGAAGGATTTCTATACAGAACAAAGCCAGCTAATCAATGTTGGAGAGACTATAGGTTTAGAAAAATCCCCATTTTTGCAACCCCCAGGCAATATTTATTCTTTTAGGTGAGGGTAGTCAAGGGATGCTCTGGTCAGTTGCAAAATGGCCCCAAATATGTCCCTAAATCCCCAAAGCTGCCTACATCCCCAGAACCTGTGAATGTTGCCTTATATGGTAAAAGGAACTTTGCAGAGGTGGATAAATGAAGGATTTTAACATGTGGAATTATTCTGGGTTATCAAAACGCAATCACTAGTGTCCTTAGAAGAGGAAGCAGGAGATCAGTCAGAGGAACAGGTGACGTGGTGATGGAGACAGAGGCTGAAGGTGGAATGAGGGCCACGCGTGAGCCAGCCACCTCTAGAAGCTTAAAAAGGGAAGGACAGTGGTCAGGACTCAGGCTTTCACTGTCAGGGCCTGGGTTCAATCCCTGGTTGGGGAACTAAGATCCTGCAAGCTGTGCAGGGAGGCAAAAAAAAAAAAAAAAAAAGGAAACGCCTTCACTTTAGCCTAGTGAGGCTCCTTCAGACTCCTGATCTAGAGACTTAAGAGAATAATTTCATGTCGTTCAGGGCCACTGAGCTTGTGGTAATTTGTTTCAGCAGCAAGAGGAAACTAATTCGGGTGCTAACACCATTGAGTTAAAGGCTGTTGGGGAACAGGAAATTCACACTCAAAGAAATACCTGATGGTTGACTCACTAATTACAAAGGAAAATGGGAACTTTAGGGTGGAGGTGTCAGGGGGTGCCCCTTACCCAAGTGGTCCAACTTAGCATCGCCTGAGAAGGACACACGGATGTCATGTGTCCCCATGTGCTGTGCCGAGAAGGACACAGCATCCCTTAGGGTGTTGGTGTCCCAGCTGAATTTGACCGTGGCCGGTCCGGATGGTGGCACATTCTACAGAAACCAGCCTGACCCCTTCAAGGCTGTCAGGGTCATTAAAGGAAAAACCAGACACACGAACCCCAGCACCCAAACACCATGGGTGTTCGTTGTTGGATCCCAGATCAAAACATATGGCTAGAAAAGACATTGGGGTAATTTTGAGTATTGATTATGTATTAGACAACATTACTGGGGAAGGAATTAAGTGAGTATACGGGTATTCACTGTACTATTCTTGCAACTTTTTTTCTTTTTTGGGGGGGGAGATGTATTAAAATTTAAATACCCAAATTTATAATAACAAGACATGTCTAGTAGCTTACGGAGTTTCAATCTCTGCCATAAGTTTTCTTTTCTTTTTTTTTTGAATTTTATCTTATTTTATTTTTTTATACAGCAGGTTCTTATTAGTTATCTATTTTATACAAATTAGTGTATATATGTCAATCCCAATCTCCCAATTCATCCCACCCCTCCCCCCTCCACTTTCCCTCCTTGGTGTCCATACGTTTGCTCTCTACACCTGTGTCTCTATTTCTGCCTTGCAAACCAGTTCATTTGTACCATTTTTCTAGAGTCCACATATATGTGTTAATATACGATATTCGTTTTTCTCTTTCTGACTTACTTCACTCTCTAGGTCCATCCACGTCTCTATAAATCACCCAGTATCTTTCCTTTTTATGGCTGAATAATATTCCATTGTGTATATGTGCCACATCTTCTTTATCCATTTGTCTGTTGATGGGCATTTAGGTTCCTTCCCTGACCTGGCTATTGTAAATGGTGCTGCAATGAACGTTGGGGTGCGTGTGTCTTTTTTTTTTTTTTTGCGGTACGCGGGCCTCTCACTGCTGTGCCTCTCCCGTTGCGGAGCACAGGCTCCGGACGCGCAGGCTCAGCGGCCATGGCTCACGGGCCCAGCCACTCCGCGGCATGTGGGATCCTCCCGGACCGGGGCACGAACCCGCATCCCCTGCACCGGCAGGCGGACTCCCAACCACTGCGCCACCAGGGAAGCCCTGCATGTGTCTTTTTGAATTATGGTTTTCTCTGGGTATATGCCCAGTAGTGAGATTTGTAGCTTTTTTCTAGGTTGTAATTGTTTAAATGTTCAAAAATTAAGATGCTGGGAAACCCCTCCCCCAGCTCTAGGCCCAGGATCTGGTGCTGACCTGGGGGAGGGGATGCTGCTCCAGGGCTGCTGGCCCCTTTGGATCAGCTTTTCCTCTGGGAAATCTCCTTGATTCTCAGGACAATTCAGCGCATTGAACCCAGCTGTTTCTCCCTTCAGTCCTCTCCTGCCAGGGGCCTTTCGATTCCAGTTTACAGTGTGACCCGGGAGGGATAGTGACTGTGTAAGTGTTCCCTGAGGGGCCAGGACATGCACAGCCAGTAGCGAGATTTGTAGCTTTTTTCTAGGTTGTAATTGTTTAAATGTTCAAAAATTAAGATGCTGGGAAACCCCTCCCCCAGCTCTAGGCCCAGGATCTGGTGCTGACCTGGGGGAGGGGATGCTGCTCCAGGGCTGCTGGCCCCTTTGGATCAGCTTTTCCTCTGGGAAATCTCCTTGATTCTCAGGACAATTCAGCGCATTGAACCCAGCTGTTTCTCCCTTCAGTCCTCTCCTGCCAGGGGCCTTTCGATTCCAGTTTACAGTGTGACCCGGGAGGGATAGTGACTGTGTAAGTGTTCCCTGAGGGGCCAGGACATGCACAGGACAGAGGGTCAGGGTCGAAGCAGGAAGGGCTCAGAGGTGGGCTCTGTGTGATGGGGTGGGGATGGAGGAGCCATGCCTCCTCACCAGGACGGCGGATGCTGTTAGCATTGGGCGGGCGGGGACATCCACATCCGTCATCCCCGGCCCGAGTCCTCAGGAGCCACACTGCCAGCATGGCTGAGCAGCAGAGTCCTCTCTCTTGACCTGCCGTTCCCACGGTCGGGGTGATTTCTCCTCAGCGCCTTCACTGAGAAGTGGGGCAGTGAGAATTACTGCACCATCTGTTTTCCAGTTCAGAAATCTAGGTGACAAATGGCAGAGTATTTATTGTTACAATGTGGAATTCCTTATCCCGAGCAAAATCGACCCACTGAACTTAGGCACTTGATGAAGGAGCTTGGAGCCCAGCGCTCTGCCCGGGAGGTGGGGAGGGGTGCAGTGTCCACCTCTCCTGATGGACCAGGGTCTTGCGTTTAAGCTCACCCTCCAGGGCAAATAGAGACCCCGAGGAAGAAGGGACTGTGCCGGGGAGCTTTGGCTGCGTAAAACCCCTCAAAACTTAGTGGCTTAAAACACCAATGACCTCACCCAGCTCAAGATTCCCTGACTGAGCGGGCAGCTTCTTTGGTCCCAGCTGGCTTGGCTGGCCTCTGTGGTCAGCTGGTGGCTGGCGCGGCTGGAGCTGCGTCAGGTACGTGGCCTCCCTCCGCGTCTGGTGCCGGGCTGCGGGTCAGCCGGCACGCGGAGGTGTGAGAGCACGACCCCCAGGCACTAGTGCTTTTCAAGCCTCTGCTGGCGTCACATTTGCCGATGCCCTTTGATTAAAAGGGCCACGTGGCCTCACTTCCTTGGGGCAGAGAACGCGTCTCTGTTTCCTGACGGGGGAGCAGAGCTGAGCTGTGGGGGGTGCGCACAGGGTGAAGCGCGGGGGTCATGTTTGCTACTTACTAACCCTGTTCTCTCATCGCTGCGTGCCAGCTCAGAGCTGGGCGCCAGGCACAGGGAGGGCGCCCGTTCTCAGAAGGGTTTATTTTGGTGTGGAGACAATCTACTTGCAAACACAGGTAGGTCATGGACACAACTCGTGGGCTCCAACTACAGGCAGTGTGACTGGCCCAGGGTCCAGCTGAAATGCATTGCCACGTTCATGCCGAGGTCATGCTTCCCACCGCAGCTCCCAGTGCAGCAGGGACACTGAGGCAGGCCCATCCCTGGGGTGTCCGGAGCCTTCTGACGGCCAGCTCGACTCGAGGACTCCCCATCAGCCTTCGGAACCTTCCTGGGATGCAACCACTCTTCCTCCCCTCTGGGGTGAGGTCACGGTGTTGCCGCTGATGTCCCCCCACAACCTCCCCATCACTTCTCCTGGGCGTTTCCCTCAATAAAGTCCCTGCACGTTTAACCCCAGGACTGACGTGACATGAAAAGGAGAAAGGCCATGGGATAACGGAACAGGGCAGCGCATCCCCCGCTCGAATCCCCTGCTGCCCCTCCCTTCCTGCCACTTAGCACACAGCACTGAGCCTACATTTGTGTATTCAATTTCCTTTTCTGTCTCCCTGTTAGAACGTAAGCTCCATGACTGCAGGGGCTTCCTGTGTCTGCTCTCAGCTGCGTCCTGAGCCCAGCCAGTGCCTGCACGCAGTGGGGCTCAATCTGGTGAATGAGTGAATGCAGGCAAGAGCGAAAGTGCCAGAGTGACTGGGGCAGGGAGAGAGAATGACCATTTTTGGAAAGTGGCCAGTACAGGCCTCTGTGAGGCAGGGGGTGGGGCTGGGGCAGGGTGGGGGCAGATTAAGGCTGAGACTCCTTGAATGATGAGAATGAGCTAGTCATGTGATGACCTGGGGAAGGCAGAGGGATAAGCACAGGCAAAGGCCCTGAGGCAGGGACAGAGCGGCTGGGCTGTTAAGGCCAAGTGTGGGTGTGATATGGGAGAAGGCCCAGGAGGCAGGACCTGTGAGGCCCTGGCTGGGGCGGGCCCTTGGTAGTTGTAGGTGCCCGAGAGAGGCTGGGGGTCAAGTGGCCAGGCAGTGGTCACATGTGCCTGCTGCACTGCCCTCAGTTGGACCAGTTAGGGAAGAATCCACAGAAGGCCCAAGTCAGCCCTCCTGCCCCAGCGTCCCATGGGGGCAAAAGGGGGCAGGACTGTGTCGGCCTAGGAGCCCCGAGTTAGGAAACCCTTGATGGTGTGAAGGAGCGGCTGGCAATTCTGCTCAGCGTGGCCTGCAAGGGGGGTGTTATCTCTGCATCCTGGAGGGTTAGCAGCTGTCCTTCTGTGGGACGGGGAGGTCTCGCTTTCACGGGGGAGTCCCTGGGGTCTCTATGCCCATGCTCTCTAGCTTGCAAGTCTGTCTCTCGTGCAAATGTCCTCGAGGTGGCCTGTGCTGGAGGCCGTGCAGAAATGCCAGCCTCGTGGAGAATGTCCTCCTGGCCCACGGGGGCTGGACAGGTGGCGGGGACGGTATGGAAGCCTCCGGGCTCCGGCAAGCTGTGGTGTTGGTCTGGGCTCAGAGCAGGATGTGGGAACAGCTCTAGGAATCTCCAGCAGAGACGGATCCAGTGCAGGGAGCAAGGTGCTTACAAACGTTCTGGAAGAATGGCAAGTGGGGATCCAGGGCTGGAAGCCGGTCCCCGCGCCCCTGCTCTGTCTACTCCTGGTGGGTGCTGCCCGCGGGTCCACCACAGCCGCCGGCCCAGGGCCCTCCCCACCAAGCATCGGCCACTTGGGTCTTCTCTATACTTCTGTGAAACTGCATCTCTGATTTTGTCATGAAAATCACGGGAACGCAGGGCTTACTGGACGGGGATCCACATGTCTGCCTGTTTGAATGGCGGGCGTCCTCCATCACCAGGAGTCTGACTCCTTGATGAGGGGCCCTGCCTCGCGGGGGATGGCACATTACAACTCACAAAGCTCTTCCACGTGGATGGCCTGGCTGACCAGCCCAAGGCTCCCTGGAAGAAGAGACATGGGGGTCAATCTCAGGGGAGAGCTGTGCTCAGAGAGGTGTGGCGGCTTCCCCAGGGTGGTCGTGCTCAGCCTGGCCTGCATCCCTGAGCCCAAGTGTAGCACTGTCCCCCACTGCTGCCCACTGCCCCTTCACCTGAAGCCTCGCGTGTCCCTGGTTGTCCTCTGAGGACGGCATTGGCCTTCCCACTCACACACTGCCCTGGCCGTCCCGGGGGCCCAGCTGGCCTGTGTCAGAGCATGCTGTGGGAGGGAAGGGGCTGTTTGTGCCACGGCAGGAGGTGAGAATGGGCATTGCCGCCTGAGATGTCCCCAGGGACCCCTCGTCACAGTGTGGTTGAGAATCAGCCGGCCGGCGCGGGGATGGGCCGTGTATGGCTGTGCTGGACTTCCGAACACCCAGGGCACGGGAGCACCTGGTCTTGGGAAGACGCCTCTTTGGGGACAGAGTCACTCCTTCCATGCTAACCGGGCCCCGGGGCAGGGGCTGTTCTTCCCAAAGCAGAGGGTCAAGTGGGGGATTTGGCAAGGGCGGGGTGCGGGGGGAGGGGGAGGTTGTCCCCGTGGAGAGAGTGGTCTGGGAGGTGTCTCGACACGGTGGCAGGAGTGACACGGGTGGTGCCTGGTGAGGACGGCCACCAAGAAGGACAGAGCGGTGTGTGCCCGAGATCTCCGGGCCCGGGGGACCCTTTGTCTTGAGGGGCCTTGATGGGCCCTGACCACGCATGGTCCCAGCCCCCGGCCCCGCCCAGCAGTGGAGGGGGGCATTAAGATGTGCAGCCAGGGACACCCTCTGCCCCATTCTCTTGTATCTCAGCCGCCAGGGTGGGAGGAGATGGGGGTTGGGGGGCCATCCAGGACTTCTCTACCCTAGGGGGGGCTCAGCCTGGTCTGGGGGGCTGGACACACCTGCTCCAAAGCACCGTCCTGTCACCACCAGACACATCCCTGGTTCAATGCCGTCTGCTCCAGAAGACCAGTGGCCCCATGTGAGCATGGTGGCCAGTATTGGGGGCGTTGATCAGATTGACTGCTTGGGTGGGGTGCTAGGACCGCAGACGGGGGAGGGACTCTGGAGGGAGGCTGGGTCGCTGGAAACACCAAGAGGGAGTGTGTGGCTCTGGGACTCAGTTTCCCCATCCGTAAAACCAGGGGACTGGGGCAAGTGGCCCAGACGCCCTTCCAGGTCAAGGCTGTGTGTTCAGCTGCGTCTGTGCCTGGGGGAAGCAGACGCAGACAGGGCATCGCTGGGCTGGGCTCCCCAAGGCGGGGGTGGCCGTGGCCTCGCTCCCCTTCGCCCCCTCTGTTCACACTCCCACTCACTCGTTCACCCAGGAAGCCCTTCCCAGCCCCTCCCTAGCCCCTCACCGCGGCAGGAGAGTGAGCTTCACCCACGTTTGCTGGGGGACGGTGTGGACAGGACGCGGGTGAGGGCCGCGTGACGGACGGCGTGGACAGGACGCGGGTGAGGGCCGCGTGATGGAGGCTGCGTGTGAGGCCTCGGGTGGGCCTGACTTCTGGTCTCATCCCTGCCCCGTCCTGGCCGTGGCACCTGGGCGGGCCTCACACTCGGTCCCCTGGTCTGTAACCGAGCCTCTGGCCGCCCAGGAGGCACGATGCTGACTCACACTCTTGCCTGATCTCGCGGCCGGCCTGCCAGGGTGAGAGGCCTGCTGTCCTGGGGCCCAGACCGGGCTCCAGTCCTGTGGACAAACTCCTCCATCTCAGCAGCAGCTCCTGTGACTAATTCTTGATTTACAGCCGAAAGGGCAGACGGGGGCACAGACGTGCAAAAAACAGCCGCCTCGGGCCACCTCCCGGGTCTGCAGGTCCCTCCAGTAAGGCCGGGGCAGGCGCCCGCCGGCAGCTCCCTGGTCGGGCTGCAGGGTCAGCGAGCGTCTGTCCCAGGGTGGAGCCAGCTACCCACAGAGGCAGACGGGTGGGATGCTGGCCCGTCTGCCCTGCTCTGGGTGCCGAAGGGCTGACTCGTGGGCCTAGCGTCCAGTGACCACCCTGGCCCTGGTCCTGAGGCCCCGAGGTCGCTGTGGAGCCCCCCCAACCAGGGTTGCCCCAAGCTGCCTGCTCCCTGACTGGCACCTTGGGGAGGCCGAGCCCTGTGGCCCCATTGGGCTGTGCCACCGGAGGCCTTGCGTCTCCTACAATGTGGGCGCTCAGCCACTGGGAGCCAGGGGGCTAGGCCATGAGGGCTGCACCCCAGACGCTTGGGCGGGGGGGGGGGGCTCTGCCTCTGGGACTCTTTGCTTCGGGCTGTACACACTACCTTTTGGGGTCTTGGGGGCCCCTAAGATGCACACTCAGCCTTCCCCTCATTGAGATATAGTCACGGGGACGGGCAGAGGGGGAGGGTGGCTGAGAAATCTGGATCTAGGATTTGGCTTTGATGAGAAGCTCCTCCCACATCACCGGAGCTCTGCTCACCCACCAGCCACTGGCAGAGCCCTGCTCAGCCGTGCATGCGGAGCGGGGCGGCCAGAGCCCACCTCTGGGGCCGTCAGATCTCCAAGGGGGGCCGCCAGCTGCTCAGCTGCCCCCTACCCAAACTCATGGTCAGAGAGCAAGGGGCAGAGACCTGGGGGAGGGGGCCCCCATCTCGCCCCTGGGGCTCAGGGAAGGCAGCAGCGAGACCAGGCAGTGAGAAGGAGCTCTCATTCCCCTGGGCCCTGCCCAGGACCCCCCAACCCCGTGCTCAGGGCTCAGGGCACTGCCAGCCCCTCTTGAGGCCCTCGTGCTCTCTGAGCCCCAGTGGCCCTTCCTCAAACGTACCAACCCTGTAGCCCCAAGGCCTTTGAGAATGCTGTTCCCTCTGACTGCGATGCTTTTCCCCCAGCTCTTTGCTTGACCGGCACCTCCTCCAGGTTGCCCTCCCTGACCACTGCAGCCGAAGAGGCCTTCCCCCTTGACAAGACAGTGGCTGCCTAACTCTTCGATTCCCCATCAGAAAGATCCAGAATCCTGTGAGAGCATCAGACTCACAGCAACTCAGAGCTGGGTGAGAATTTATAGACCTCGCTCTTCCCTGGGCTCTCCAACCTTCCTGCCAGGTGGTCCAGTGACCTCAACTTGCACCCTTCCAGGGATGGGGAGCTCACCATCTCATGGGGCAGTGGCCACCCACTCCACTGGGGGTCTGTTTTCCTGCAGCCTTAGCCCCTGCTGGCATGCCCCCTCCAGCCCCCCGCGCTCTCTGGTCCCACAGAAATGTCTGCCCTCTTGCCTGGTTGTTATCGTTATCTGGCTCCCTTTAATGTCACCTGGGTCCCCAACTCTCCTAAGGCTGGACCCTGTGCAGGCCAGACCGCCTCGAGGGAGCCCCATCAGTCTATTTGCGGCAGAAAAGGTTAGCCGGCTCTCGGGAAATGTCAGGGGGCAAGTCAGAGCTGGCCAGAGGCGAGGCCCGGTGACGCCCTGTCACTTTATGAGTCTCTTTCCTTAATCAGTCGAGGAGAAAAACAAGCAGCCAGGGGTTTCCCATAGCAGCCACCAGTGAGCGGAGCCCTCTTCCGGTCGGAGCTGGTCCCAAGAGGATGGACTGCTGACCCTGGCTCCAGTGGCAAAGGCCGTGTCCTGGGGTGTGACTCCCAGGCACCCGGGCCTGGGCTGGAGGACTGAACGGGCACAGCTCATTATGTCCATCTGCTCCAAGACACTCACGGAGCTGGTGGGAGAAAAGCCGGCAGTGAAAGCACCAAGTCCTGAGCGCCGGACTGCCAGGGAACTCCCGACTAGTCTTCTAAACTAGAAACTTACGTGTTTCCTCCTTCACCAGTTGCCACCCGCCCACCCAACCATCTTCCTCTTTTACTGACCCACTCACCTGTCCATCACCCACTCAGCCTCCTATTCACACATCCGTTCACTCACAGACCCACTGACCGTTTCCTCCCGTATTTCCCCATCTTCATCGACCCACCCGTCCATCCACCTACGCACTGCCTCATTCACCCACGCATTCCTCAGTCTACCCACCTGCCCCTTAACACACCACACACCCACCTGCGCAACGAACTCCCTGTCAGTCCACACACCTAGCTGCCTCTGCTCCACCCATAGCCCAACCCCCATCACCCATCCACTCACCCATGCGTCATCCTCCTACACACCCACCCGCCCTACTGCCCACTCACCCACACACGCATAAACCTTCTATCCACCCACTTATACACCTGCTCTTACATCCACTCACCAACCCGTCTGTTCACCAGATCACGGTTCACCCTTCATCCACGCATTCATCCGAACCCCACACTGTGGTGGTGGGATCTTAGAAGGCTTGTCCACAGACTCCAACTCAAGTGTTCTGAGATTTGCAGCATCCGGTTGGCATCATCTTAGCACCTGGAATGTGTGGTCTTACCGGGAAGACTGTGCCCATCATGGAGGGTTTGATAAATGCAAAATCCAATAGAGCCTCCGGGGTGGGGTTTGCAGATGTGTATGAGAGGACCGGGGTGGGTCTATATGGGGTCAAGGGTTGAAGACCAAACTCTAAGTTCTGCAGTTCTCATAATAAAACACAAACAGGTCTCTGGGAGCCCCATCTGTGTGGATGGAAATCCCATCAATGCGGTGAAACAACCAAGAGATGCGAGGGCCTAGTATTTTGCAACCTCAGATTAGCAAGATAATGGCCCCAAATCTCTTGGTTGTTTGCTTAGTGAAAAAGCACATTTGAAAACCCCAAAGCATATTTAGGATTAAGTACAGGAATATTTAATGGCATCAAATCCACAGCATTGATATTTTTATGTGAAGGAATCTGAGTGTCTTTGATATTGTAAGCATTTGTTTTAGAGAATTGGGGCCCATCAGAAGGATAAGTCGACCTTTCAATTCAAATTTAAAATATACACTTAACTACTTGATTTAGACTTAGGATTTTACGTTGAGATCCCATGAAGTGTCTACTACACAGTGTTGGAGCAACTACCAGAATCTAAGATTCTTCGTTTTAGGGGGACTGCCCTGGCTGTTCAGGGGTCGAGACTCTGAGCTTCCACTGCAGGGGGCGTGGGTTTGATCCCTAGTCGGGGAAACTAAGATCCCGCATGCTGCACGGTGCGGCCCCAAACCCCCCCAAAACAAAACAATCATATTAGGAAGTTATCTTTTTAGGTTTACAAGAATTCCTTAACATAGTGGGAAGGTTTATCAGATAAAATACAGTACATCAAGTTTGTGAATGTAAGTGAATTTCTGAAGGTGTTTTTTTTTGTTAAGTAAGTTTGAAAGTGGGCCCTCATGTTAATCAAAGAACCTTTAAAAAGAATTTTGAAATTTGTTAGACTTAAAAGTATGATAAGATTTGTAGATCAAATTAATTGTTTAAGGGGGAAAAAATCTAGGTTTCTGGTTTTGTAACATTAATAAATGAAAACCTAATGAAAAAAAAAAACCAGATTTCTGAATAATCTTTCCTAAGTATAGAAAGCCAGCTTGAGGACATAAAAACAATCTCACATTAAAACCACACACCCACTCATCCTCCCATCCAGCCATCTACTCGCTCACCCTTCATCCTGTCCGGCTATCCTCCAATCCTCCCACCTGCTCATTCACTTATTCAACTACCCATCCATCCATCTGTCCATCTGTCCATCCACCCACCCTTCTATCCATCCATCCACCCATTCATTCATCTACCCAGTCATCCATCCATTCACCCAATAAATATTTACTAAAGGATCTAGAAGGTGGCAGACCCTAGATAAATACCTACAGCTAAAGAGAGGCTGCTTCTGGACCCACAGAACGTGCGTGGCATCTCAGCACTGGGAGACCCTGGCCCTGCTCTCCCTCTGCCCTTTTCGCTTCATTTGTCCCGCAATGTCT
Source organism: Lipotes vexillifer (assembly GCF_000442215.2). Lineage (NCBI taxonomy): Eukaryota > Metazoa > Chordata > Mammalia > Artiodactyla > Lipotidae > Lipotes > Lipotes vexillifer. The sequence goes on from NW_006784492.1 coordinate 455,353, forward strand.
GGGATCACGGGTGCAGAGGTAGGTGTGTGGGTCCTGGCGCCAGTGGCCCTGATTCAAACCCCAGCTCCTCCTTCTGTGGGATGTTGTCAAAGGAGTTTATGAAAGGAGCACACATTGTGGGCTCACAACGAGGGCTTCTGGGGTCCGTGTGCTCGGGGCTCCCGGCCAGCCCTCGGTCCCAGTTGCCCCTGTTGGGACTGTTGCCAGGCGCCCTCCTGGATACTGCCTGCCCTACGTGTGTGTGCGCGCTTATGGGCTGGGTGGCCTGTGGGGGGATAGACGCAGACAAATGGACAAGTGCCACCGTCGTTAGAGCTGAAGACATGAACTTGGGGACTGTGAAAGGAAGAACAGGAGACAGCTCTCCATGGGGGACAGTCCCTGTGGCATCAAAGGGAAGCCCGCCAAGCTTCCTCACAGCCCCTCCAGGGCGACACCCTGCCTGGCACCCCACGGCCAGGCCTGGACTGCAGGGGCCGCCCAGAGGTAATGAGCTGGCCTGGGAACCCATGCCAGCCAGCACAGCCCTCCCCTGGAGCACAGCACGCAGAGCAGAAACAGCCCGGCGCTCACGTCTGGGACACGGGTCTGTTTGCTCTGTCTGGTGACACAGTGATGGCTGTGCCCTGTCCCAGGAAATCAGCATCTTCCCCAGCAGGTCTGGCCTGGCTGCTTGGGTTCCGAGGGCCCTGTGACCCCTGGCATCACCTTAAATGCTGTCTGCGCCATGTTTGCCTGAAATCCTCTGTCCAGCCCGCCCCTACCAGATCCCACCGGGCACTGCAGCCTCAGGAGCTCCAGCTGTCCCGGTCTACCACCGTCCTCGGGGCCCACAGAAGGTCCCGTGCCTGGCAGCATCTGGCCCTGCTGCCCACCCTCCTGCTTAGGACCACGGTCCCGGGGTGGCCCCTGGGTCCTTAAAGCCTGCACTTGGTGGGTGCTTTGTGGGTGTGTGCAGAGCAAATGCACTGGCTGGAGGGAGAAGGCACTGCTTGAGCTCCTACTGTATGCCAGGCTCCAGCCTGTGTGTGGGTAGGGTCCATGGGAGGTGGGTTTTCAGGAGAGAGAGACAGAGGGAGAGAGAGAGAAAGGGGGTGGGGGGAGAGGGAGGGAGAGCTCCCCGGTTGAGTGAAGCTAGGATAAGAAGTGACGGAAGGACAGAAAGTCCGGCAGCCCGAGGTCCCTGGGGGCGTGAGGAGGACAGTGTCACTGGGTGGGTGACAGGGAGAAGGGTTTCCAGGGAGGGAGGGGCAGCACGAGCCCGAGGCAGCAAGGATTCCTGGACTTTGGCTGCAAAGGGGAGGTGAGATGGTGAGGGTTCAGTGGTCCTTGTTCCTGTTTAAGAAGGACCAGAGGAGCCCACGTAAGTGCCGCTGGGCAGGGGCCGGAGATGACAGGACAAAGGGACGGGGAGGGGGGCGGGGGGGTTAATCATTCACTCACTCATTCATCCAGCAGATTTTCTAGGCTCTCTCTGTCACCTCCTGGGGAAACTGAGGCTGTGAGAGGTCGGGAGCTGCTCTGAGGCAGGGCATCCCTCCTCCTCCAAGGTGTGGCCATAGCTCTGGTCCCAGGCGGGCGAGGCTGTGAGGGGTCGGGAGCTGCTGGGGAAACTGAGGCTGAGAGGGGTCGGGAGCTGCTCTGGGTCACAGGACCAAAGGGCGCAGAGCCAGTGCTGGACTCAGGGCCCCCTCCCCCTGCGGCACAGGCGGCTCAATCCCGGGCGCTCCGACCCTACAGACCTCTGGGGTCCAGGCAGGACACTGAAGGAGGCCGCTTCTCCAGGTGACCTGGAGGTTAACTGGGGGGACACGGGAAAGGAGAAGGGGGGCTCACTCCAGCCACTGCAGCCCCCGTGCCCTCCATGGAGGTGGGCTGGTGCTGGGACCATCTCTCTGGCTGCAGTTCCTCAGGTGGGGAACTTATGTGCATATTCGTGTGTATACTGGTCAGGGACCAACCGCAGCTACGGTTCACACGTATCCCCCGTCTGTCCTTTTCTCTTCCCACCATCTTATTTAGGTGGGTGGTGGTGACGGGGTTCCCACACACCTGCGTTACAGGGTGTTGGGTGAGGCATCCACGTGCTTGATGCACATGGGATGTCTGCCTGTGCTCCGGGGAGGACAGGTCATCACTGGTATGACGACGGGGCTTAGGCTGGAGCTCAGGGTCAGGGCGTGGAGACTGGGAGGTCAGTGAGGTGGGGAGGGGTGAGGCGGGGGGTGGGGAGAGGACGGGAAGCGGGGAGGGGGGCAAGCAGTGGCTTCATTCTCCAGTTCTCTTTCTTCCTCCTATCCGAGTCTGTGTCCCCAAAGCCCCTGGGCCGTCCGGGCCGCTGACAGAGCCCGGGCCCCGGTTCTCAGGTTGCGGTCTAACCCGCCTGACCAAGGACGGTGTCCTGCTGACCTTGTGTTCTGACCCAACTGGCTGAGACCAGGAGTGAGTCCTCTGTGAGTCAGTGGGCCAGGGTGTGTGAATGTGAGTGTGAATGGGTGTGTGAGTGTGTATGTGCACCTGCGGCACCGGGGGTGGGTGTGCCCACAGCACCTGGAGGCTGTCACTTCTGGGTTTCAGTTCTGGCTCACACCTTCCCGAGGTGACCTCGGTGTGACCTTGGAGGAGCCTCCCTGCTGCTCCCCAGGAGATGATGGAGCTGCCACATCTTCCACGGGGTCAAGTCTGCCAGGGGAGGCCTCCAGCAGACGGTGGTGTCCCCTCCCTCTCCCGGGTGCCTGAGGCTGGGAAGGGAACTCGAGGACAAAAGGTCCATCAAAGCGGGGTCTCTCCCATGCCCACCTGGGACCAGAGCTACGGCCACACCTTGGAGGAGGAGGGGTGCCCTGCCCAGGTCCTTCTCCGTCGTTCCCCTTAAGACAAGGTGCCAGAGAGGGTCCTGACCAGAGACCGGTGGGGTCCTTTCCTGTCCGGGCAGGAGTCTGGCCAGGGCCTCTCTGGCTGACTGGGCGTTGCCCTGCGGGCGTGACTCCAGGTTGGCTGAGGTGCCGCTGAGGTGCCTCTTGGCGCCTGTGCTTCTGGGCACCGGGTTGCCCTGCTGGTCCACTGCCCCTGTGCACCTGGACGGTCAGGTCGGAGGCCGTCCAGTCCCTCCCCAGTCTACTGGGAGAGAGGGGAGTCACTGTGCATGTTGATTTTGCTTTATTACCATTAGGTGCATCACAGACGCACAAGAACAGTGATGCCCGCCCCCTTGGAGCCCCCCGTCCACTTTGGAGCCCCAAGCCCTACTTCTGTGACAGCTTGTTCTGGCTTTCCGCATAGTTTCTCCACCATGTGCGCATCCCCAGACCCATACCGTTTGGTTGTTCCTCTGTGTTTGAATCTGTTATAAATGGGGCCACGTGATAGGAATCCTTTAGTGACTTGCTTCAACCAGGCTGGTGCCGGGCTATTGTTCACTCTCGCTGCTGTGTGTGTCCTGTGGACACCTGCACCACACTTAACACGTTGTTGCTTTGGGCACTGAAAGCATCGTATTCTGGTGCCCTGGTCACAAACACTCATTTACTGAAACACCCAGAAGGGACCTGCTTTGTCCACGATTTTCACCCCTTCCCTGGAACCGCTGGCTGGTGGCCGAGGGGCTGCAGCCATGGCCAGGACCAGCAGTGTCCTGTGAGCCGGACCCTCACTCTGCGTCCCACCAACCCTTGGTTCTGCCTGATTTCAACATGTTTGACAACGGAGTGAATGTCAAAGACGAGTCCCCCTGTGGTTTAATTTGCATTTTCTTAAGTATTCACCAGGGCTGCATCTTTGCTTGTGTTCCTTTGCCATTTGAATCTCTTTTTTGTTGAAGCAGCCGTTCAAGTCTTTAGTCCATTAAAATTTTTTTTCTTTGGTCTTTTTCTTAGAGAATAGTTAAGAGTTCTCTCTATATTTCCTAATGGGTCTTTGCTGGTCGTCTGTGCTGCAAACATCTCCCAGTGTGGCTTATTTTTTCATTTTCTGTGTGGTGACTGGTGAACAGAAAGAAGGTCTAAATTTTAACGTCGCCCGATTAATTCGTCCTTCTCTTGATAATTTGTGCCCTTTGTGTCTTGCTTAAGAAATTTCTCCCTAACCTGAAAACATCAGATTTTCTCCTTTATGCCTTTCCAAAAGATCTGTGGATTTATCGTTCGTATTTTGGTCTTTAATCCACCTGTATTGCTTTTAATTTATTACTTATTTTTTTCCCAACATTGATTTTTGTGGACAGTGTGAAACAGGAGTCTCATTAATATTTTTTTCTCTCTAGATAATCAGGTCTCCAAACTGGTAGTAAGGAAAGGTCTGCCCTTTGTCCACTGATCTCCGGGCTTCTCCAGCAAACAGGGGAGGTCATGCTTCCCTAGCGTACGTGGTGCCCACCGGTTCCTCGCCGGTGGCTTTATTGTAGCTTTAAAGGAAATCTTGGGGTCTGGTAGGGCAGGCAGGCCCTCCTACCTTTTTATTCTTCAAGAGTATCTTGGCTAATCTTGGTGATTTGTAATTCCATGGAAATTTTAGAATCAGACTGTCAAGTTCTATACACACACGTATGCACACACACACACACACACACACATGAGATTGTGATTGGCATTGTGTTGGCTCTACAAGTCGTTTTGGGGGAAATTGATATCTTCACAACATTTGGGGGACTTTTAATTCATGTACATATATGATTTTTAAACGTACCTGTTTTCTCTCTCCATTAATGTTTCTTTAACGACATGCAAAAAAAGTTTGATTTTGTTTTTTTCTGTCTGTCTTGCACACATTTTGTTAGGTTTATTCCCAGGGATTTCATGTTATCAATATTATCAGAAATGGTGTCTGTGATGGGTAGTTTTATGTGTCGGCTTGGCTGGGCCACGTGCCCAGATACCTAGTCAGGATGTTTCTGTGATGGCGCATTTGGGGATGAGGTTAACATCTATTGAATACATTGGTGGATTTTGGGTAAAGCAGATTACCCTCCGTAATGGGGCTGAGCCTCATCCAGTCCGTCAGGCCTTAATAGAACAAGCACTGCCCTCTCCCAGGAAGAGGGCTCCTGAGCCGCCTGTGGGCCTGAACGCAACTCTTCCCTCAGTTTCCAGCTTCCTTCCCACCCTGCGATCCTGGACCCACAAACCTCCGCCATTGCATGAGCCAGTCCTTGAAATAAATCTTTCCCTCTGTACACAGGTTGTGCCTGACTAATGATGGTGTGGGTTATGGCTTTTCTATATTTGGTCCCATCCCGTCTCGTGACACTGGGCAGTGGCTGCAGCGCCCGGTCAGCCTGAGATCACAGGGCTGACAACCGATACAATCACAACCCTTCTGGGCCCAGACAACAGGTCTGTTGTTCACTTTCCGTCCAGTATTCAGTAAATTCCACGAGACGGTCAACGCTTTATTATGAAATAGGCTTTGTGCGAGGTGATTTGCCCAACCGTAGGCTCAGGTAATGTCCTGAGCACGTGTAGGGTAGACTAGACGCAGCGGAGATGTTCCCTAGGTGAGAAGTGGAGGAGGGGCCCCCGTGACTTTGACCATGAAGAGTAGCAGAGTCTCCTTCCGGGGGGCCTTCCCAGGCTGAGGACGGCTGGGAGCCAGGACAAGGGAGGACTGATGGCTGCCCCTGGCGGTGCCGGGGAGGGGTTTCCACCCCAGCACCCCAGCTGCCCTCCCTGGGTTTGGAGGTGGGCCCCTGGCTGCCACGGCCTGCCTTTCCCCGTGTGTCAGCTTCCAGCCTGACTCCGGTCCCTGGCCGCCTTCTGAACCTAACCCTTCCACGTGGCTTGTCCACAGCGGGGGGAGCCCTGGCCCAGCCCGGGGGGGGGGGGAGCGTCTGACCTGTCGGACGGCCCATCACTCAGTTAATACAGGGCGTCCGGCCTGGCACTACACCTCTCGGAGTTGTCAGTGTGACTCAGTGGCCCCCTCTCCTGGAAGCAGACCCAGGACCCCCCCACCCCGTGGTGGAGTTTCTGAGTGTGGCAGGCAGGCTGATGAGACCCGGTGGTGGGGATGCCATGCAGTGCCACCCAGCGGCCCCGTCTGGCCAGGCCTCGGCTACTCTGTCCCGTGTGGGAGGGCTCTGGCTTTGGTGTTTTAGTCATTTTGGAGAAAACCCTCCCAAGATACACCAGACGCAGAGCTTTCTGGGTGTTGGCTCACCTCTTCCTGACCCCTCCAGGCAATGTATTCGGTCTACAATGCTGGATTTTAGAGTTCTTAGTCCATTTATACTTAATGCGTTTCTGATACACTGAAGTTCAAAGCTTCTCTTCTGTCTTGTGCTTTCTGTTTGCCCACTGATTCTGTGGATATTTTCTTCTCTTTCTTGCCTTCTTTGAGTTTATTTTCCCTGAGCTTTTTTTCTGAATTTTTGAATTTTATTTTATTTATTTTTTTATACGGCAGGTTCTTATTAGTTATCCATTTTATACATATGAGTGTGTAGATGTCAATCCCAATCTCCCAACTTCCCTGAGCTTATTTTAGAGAACTTTCAAGCAAACAGAAAAGTTGAAAGAATAAGGCAATGACCACTTGCCTGACCTCCAATTAGATTCACCAGTTATTACTATTTTGCCATATAAATGTGTACATTTATATACACACACACACCTACACATATATGCATACATATAATACAATATGCGGATACACGTACATATGTATACGCGTGTGTATGTATGTGCTAAATTGGTTTCCTTTAAACAATTTAAAATTTTTAAAAAATTTTTAAATTTTCAATTAAAATTTTTATTTTCTATTGGAGTACCGTTGGTTTACAATGTTGTGTTAGTTTCAGGTGCTAAATTGCTTTCTAAAGTGAGCTCCATGAACTGACACTCTTACCAGTAGTGTGCGAACATTCTAGGCATTCACATCCTTGACAGCACTTGATTTTACCCTGGTTTTGAACTTTTGCCAGCCTGGTGGGTGTGAAGCTCTGTCTCACTGTGGCTTTAATACGCATTTCCCCGCTTATGCACGAGGGTGAGCATCTGGGCTTCCTCTTTTGTGCTGAGCCCATCTGCTTGTGTGCTGTCAGCTCTCACTATTCCACGTTTTTGACATGCCTGCCTGCAGCTGCCCTTCCCCCTCCTAAATTTTAGGGTCTACACTCCTGAGTTCTGGGAAACAAGGTAAGAACTGTATAGCATTAAAGGATGCTCTAGGTTGCGAGCAACAGAAATGCAGCCTAAGTGAATCTATCAGCTTGTACAACAGACCAGCCCAGCAGTGTGGCAGCTTCAGGTGAGGTGTGTGCTCCAGCAGCTCCAGGGCGTCACCAAGGACCCAGTCCTTGGCCTCTGCCTATGCTGCTTCTGTAGGGTTGGTTTGTCCCAGGGCTGCCTCCCCATCTGTTCTCAAGTTGTTTGCCAGCAGGTCCTGAGGCTGTGGCTCTTTATCCACACCCACTCTGAGCTGACTGGACTGACTTAGATCACCTGAGCATCCTTGAACCAACCTCTGAGGTTGGAGGATAGAACACTCAGATTAGGGTGGAGTCAGCTTCCCGAAAACCACGTGGATCCCCAGATGGGAATCAGAGCAGATGGGCAAAGGGTGGGGGGGTGAAGGTGGGTTGGATGCCAGGGCTGGACCAGTCAACTTGCACACGGCAGACGCGGCCTGGTGTGGCTGGTGCTGGCCATGGTGGCCGCTGAGCAGCCCTTCTCGCTCACTTCTGGGCACGTGCCTGTGCGCCAGATGGTCGCACCTCCTGCAAATCTGATCTGCGCGTAACTGCGGGATTTTTTCTTACTTACGAATGCTTTCATAATGGAAGAATAATATACAAGATGAGCACCTGTATCTCTCCCACCCAGGTTCAGCTGTTATCAAGATTCTTTTTTTTTTTTTTTTTTTTTTTTGCGGTACACGGGCCTCTCGCTGTTGTGGCCTCTCCCGTTGCGGAGCACAGGCTCCGGACGCGCAGGTCCAGTGGCCATGGCTCACGAGCCCAGCCGCTCCGCGGCATGTGGGATCTTCCCGGACCGGGGCACGAGCCCGTGTCCCCTGCATCGGCAGGCGGACTCAACCACCGTGCCACCAGGGAAGCCCTGTTACCAACATCTTGCCATGTGTGTTCTTTCTCTCCTTCCCTCTTTTTTTTCTGAACATTTCAATATAAGTTGCAGACACAGTGACACTTAACCCTAAATACAGAACCATAATGCCACTGTCATACTTAAGAAAATTAATAATTAGTTCTCAAATACCAGCTAATATCCTGTCCAGACTGAAGGTGGCCAGAATGTCCCTCAAACTTGTTTTGTAGCTGTGAGTTTGAACCAAGACCCAGCCAAGTTTTATGCACTGCATCACTTGTTTGCATCTTTGGTATCTTTTAATCCAGATGAGTTCTTTCTAGATTTAAAGTTTTGGGTTAGAACTGTAATTCCTTGACACATTTTTCATGACATTCATCCTGAAGGGCTGGGCCAGGTGTGGATGGCCCCGAGGTCCTGTCTTTGTCTGTTCCCCCAGTACTGTGTAAGGTGTCCTGTGTGCTGGTCTTTTTATAAATGGGAAGTTAGGTATGAGTCCTTCATAAGTGAAGCTTTTCTTTTATTTTCCATGAGTGAGCTGTGTTCTACCGTTATTCTTCAGAAGCACATACGTGAGAACGTTTACTACGTTTGCTTTTTGTATCTTTCCCCTTCTTTTCCTGCCATCTCTGTTTCGATAGATCATTTAAAAATGATTCAATTAATCTCTTCTATTGACTTATTTATACCTCTTTAAAAAACTTTTTAGAGGTTTCCCCAAGGTTTACAATATACGTTTTTAAATGATCAACATGGTTGTGTCTGGACTGTTGAATTGTGCCCCGGCTGGCAATTATTTTACTGATGGGTCGGCGTGGTCCTTATGAAGCTGTTTTTTTTGTTGTTGTTGTTGTTTTTAACATCTTTATTGGAGTACAGTTGCTTTACAATGGTGTGTTAGTTTCTGCTTTATAACAAAGTGAATCAGCTATACATATACATATGTTCCCATATTCCCTGCCTCTTGCGTCTCCCTCCTTCCCACCCTCCCTATCCCACCCTTCTATGTGGTCACAAAGCACCGAGCTGATCTCCCTGTGCTATGCGGCTTCCCACTAGCTATCTATTTTATATTTGGTATTGTATATATGTCCATGCCACTCTCTCACTTTGTCACAGACCTACTAGAGCATGGACTTGAGGATATGGGGAGGTGGAAGGGTAAGCTGAAGCTGGTTTTTAAGCTTTGTGGGGTTGGATCCTGTGTAGCCCTTGCTCTGGGGCCAGGAAGCCTGCTCTTAGCACCTGGCCCTTCTGACTGAAGCCAGGGCGCTGGCGAGTGCCCCGTGGTGTGACAACGTTGACCCCGCCCTGACGAGCACCCTTTGTAGGCACTATTCCACCTTCTAGGAGGCATGTCTTCCGGATGGATTGGAGATTCCTGGGTCTAAAGGGAAATTGCCGTTTGTCACTGAATTTCCCTCCAGTGTTGCACTGCGTTGCTCCCCCTCCATCGGCGGATGAGGGTGCTTGACTCTGCACCCACCTGCCCAGAGCTCTGTGGAGCTCCGCTTGGGAAGGGGGGGGATCTCTGGTGGTTTATTTGCATTTCTCTCATGATAAGTGAGGTTCAGCCCATTTTCCTGTGATTGAGGGGCCTCTGCATTTCCGAGTTTCTCCTTCTGTGACCTGTCTGCTCACGTCTTCTGTCCTCCCCTCTTTTTTCATCAGATTTGGTCCTCCCCTTCCCTGTCATATCAAAATCTCTTTATACAGTAGGGGGATGAGCCCTTTGACCCTGACATGAATTGTCGTATTTCTTCCATGTTTTGACCTCATGTGTTTGACCTTGTTGATGGGCTCAGTGTTTCACATGCACACATACAATCTGTATCTCGGGATCACCAGTATCTCCCTTCATTGCTTCTGGCTTTGGGTTATGATTAGAAAGGCTTTTCCTGCTCTTAGATTTTAAAGGAATCCACTCACAAATTCCTGGGGCAATTGTATAGTTTCCTCTGTCACATTTCAATTTCTTTCTTTCTTTTTTTTTTTTTTCTGCACTGTGTGGCTTGAGGGATCTTAGTTCCCTGACCAGGGATCAAACCCGCGCCCCCTACAGATTGTACCTGTGCATACAGGGAAGGGGAAGGCCACGTGGTCCCTGGATCGGCCTGTATGGGCATATGGGCCATGGGCCATGTGGGGACACTGTGCCTGGTGACCACTGCCGTGTCTGGAGAATGCCCAGGGGTGCATGGCACAGGTGGACCTGTGACAGGACCGTGGAGGAGAGACGCTGTGGGCTCAGGGGGTGGGCAGTGAGGGGTAGCCGGGAGTCCGTGCACGCGGCCCTGGGACAGTAGGAACAGCAAATGCTGTCAGCCTGTGTGACCCACAGCAGGGGGAACGCGGTCTGTTCCTTATCAAGACAGAAGACAAGGCCGGTAAGATGATGCGTGGCCTCTCCCAGACAGTGAGGGAGGCTGGGTGGCAGGCATGCCGTGCCGGTCCCCACCCAGGGACAGAGGCCATGCCCCCATCCCATGGTTCTGGGTCTGGCCATTCGATGGAGGGACAGGCCTGGGCCTTGGCTCGGGGTGCAGCGTGCTGGGGGTTTGGGGGTCACGCTGGCTGCCCCTGGCAGTCTGTGAGCAGAAATGCCGGGATCGAGCCCCACGTGTGCCGGTGTGAGAAGGCAGAGCAGGAGGGAGGCTGGTGCAGAGGCCCCGAGGGAGCATGTGTCGCTGGGGCAGAGAATTAGGGAGAGAGGCAGGGGCCCTGAAAGGTCAGTCACCTGCTGCTGAGTGGAGAGTGGCCCATGGATCCAGCTGGAGGGGGACCCAGGATGGTCCCAGGCCACCCTTGGCTGAGAAAATGACTGCCGTTCACAGAGCTCTTGGCCCCAGGGACCCTGGGTGGCCGGTGCTGCCCAGGTGGCTTTCTGCCTCGTGGGACCCCAGAGCTGTGACAGGAAGGGCCACATCTGTGCCCTTCCTGAGGGGACTGCAAGACAGAGACAGGCCCTCTGCCAGCTCTGCCCTGGCACCCCGGCCAGGTCGACGTACAGAGCAGCCCCCCTTCTGGGGCCCCCATCCCAGACGCCCAGACGGAGTCAAGGGACAGCCGCTAGGAGGCAGCTACGTGTGCCGGGCCAGTCAGCACGCCCAGCCCTCAGACGGTGGCTTCTGCTCCACGGGCCCAGAGAAGCTGAGGCTCAGTGAGGTCGCAGCTTCCAGGAGGTCAAGCAGCATCTTAAGAGCAGGGCAGGTGCGGTCCTGGCAGTTTGCTGCCACCTCCTGCCACGAGGGCAGAGGCCAATGACCGAGTGCTGAGCCATCCAGCACCAGAGAGGTCTGCTCTGAAAGGCTACAGAAGGCGGGAAGAGCCACGCTTCTGGCCGAGCCGGACTAAACACAGGGTGTCTGCGAGGGAAGTTGCCATGGAAACCGCAGAGATGCAACCGGTGATGGTGACTCCTGCCACTTTCCACCAGCCTGTGATGTGGGCATCAGGGGGCCTTGGTGTGTGTGTGCGTGCACTGGTAGCACGGGTACCTGCCTGCGTGTGAGTATGTGAGTGCCCTGTGTGTGCACGTGTACAGGAGTGCGTGCCATCGCGTGGGGGTGTGTGGGGACAGCTCTCCCAACCCCGTGTGTAAATGGGGGACCCAGGCAGTTGCCCACGTGGCTCATTCCCTCTTGGCAGGCTGGGGCTGCCTGGCCTGATTTCTTCTTTCTCCTTGGCTGGAACGTGGGGAAGCAGGAAAGTGAGTAAAAACTGAAGGAGGAGGCCTTGCCAGAAGATAGGACCTTCCCGGAGCGGGGACACCGCTGGCAGAAGAAGGGAGAAATGAATAAGTGGGTGGACAAGCCTGGAGAGCCCTTACCACAGCCCTGCCCGGCGGGCGTTATTGACCAGGACCGTCTCCTGTGCCGCCAGGGGCTCCTGCCGCATCCCTTCTGTGCCTGTTCAACTGCTGAACTCCTGCCCGTCCTTCAGGCCTCAGCTCAAGAGCCACCTCCTCCAGGAGGCCTTCTGGAACCCTCTTTGTGGCCCCATTCCCTTTCCCTTACTCGGCCGCAGCCCTCACGCCTCTTATTCTGTCTCCGTCTCTGCTCTTTGAGCTTCTCGAGGGCAGGGACGGGCTGCATCCCCAGGCTCCAGCGCCCAGCCAGGAGGGATGGCCAGTGGGCTCCTGGGAGTGGCAGGAAGCACTGATGCTCGCATTCTAGCCCTGCCTCCCTGAAGCCCAAAGATGCCTTGTTCCCAGTGGGGAGGGGGCCTTCCTCTGTGTCTTTGGTTTGTCCCCCAGAGGTGAATCACCACGTTCCCTTCCCTCTCAACACAGAGCGCCTCCCCTCTGAGAATCCAGGGGAGCCACAGGTGCCGGGGCCGAGACAGAGTCTCAGGGGTGTCTGAGGAGAAGGGCTGCTCACAGACATGCTGGGCCGAGTAAAGAAACAGCCATTTTTTTGCACCTTCTTTAACAGAAAGCAACAGCATCAATACGCTAAAAATAACGATTTCTACTTTAAAAGGGCAAAAACAACCAAAACAAACACAGAGCTAATAAAAAGAGCTTAGCTGAAGGTACCGAAGGTTTACTCATGGCTGCCCAGAGGACGGCAATTGTTCAGAGTGGGGTGGGTCTAGCAGGGCTGGCACCTTGCTGTGCACCAGGGGATGGAGAGAAGATGCAGATAGGGACAGGCTTCTGCCCAGAATGTGTCGAATGAGCTAACGACAGCTTGTCTACATTGGAGAAGGGGCATCTACACAAGCTGGCTGGGTGGGGTGGGGGAGTCAGGAAGTCTTCCTGGAGGAGGTGACCTGCCTGCACTGAACTTTGAAGGGCATTCCAAGTAGAGGGAACACCTTGGAGTAGGAGCCAGTGGGATGTGTGTGTGTGGGACCCACCTGAGGGGGGCTCACAAGCCAAGGACCCCTGGGTTCAAATTCTGCTCAGTCCCTTAGGAGGTGTGTCCCCAGGCAAGCTGCAATCTTTCTGGGCCCAGCCTTCTCACTTACAAAACAAGAGCAATGAAAACAAACTGGAGGCCAAGCCATAGCCCAGGGGAAGCTCTAGCCCTGCCCCAAGACCAGCGGCACGTTGGGTCCCTAAGTCACATCTGTGGGGGTAGCCCAGGCTCCGACCCAGACACCCTACTCATCACTCCCAGGAGGAAGATCAACTGGTGAATTCAGGGTTCAGAGCTCCCCAAGCTCTGTGGGGAGCCCCTGAGCTTCATTGGTCATTGGTCACCATCCCTAGCAGGGCTCTCGGGTACCCTATCCTTCTTTGAGGCTGGGAGCTGGGAGGGCACCGCAGGGCTGGCTTCCTGGGCATATTGAGCTTTGGGTGGAGGGCTCCCTGGGCCAGCCAGGGTCCAGGGTCCAGGCTCCCCAGGGGGAAGTCGTAGGTCCTGGACCTCCTGCTCTCCGTCATCCTTGCTGAATGCTTCCCTGTCCCCCCAGGAGGGCTTGGTGGCGCGCAGGAGTTCGGGGGCTCTTGGCTTCCTGGCCCCTCGCTGCAGGCCACCCTGAGCCTCAGTCACTGTGCGGGAACTGCAGAGACTTCACCCACCATTACGAGGCTCCGGAGCCACATGATGACGTGCTGGCCGTAGCCTGGCGCTCAGTAACTATGGCAACCACTCCCAGTTCCGCCTGGGCCCATGCAGCTGGGAGGCGATGGGGCCAGGCAGGACCAAACTCTGACATGTGCTGCCCTCTCTGGGCGGCCCTGTTAGTCTGCTCTGGCTGCCATGACCAAGTACCACAGACGGGGTGGCTTAAAAAACAGACATTTATTTCTCAAGGTCCTGGAGGCTGGATGTCCAAGGTCAGGGTGTGGGCAGTGATGGCTCCTCCTGAAGCCTCTCTCCTTGGCGTGTAGACGGCCGTCTTCTCCTGTCGTTTTCCTTCTATGTGTGTCTATGTCCTAATCTGCTCTTCTTATAAGGACAATGGTCATATTGGGTTAGGGCCACTCCGATCACCTCCTTACAGACCATATCTCCAAACATGGACGCATGCTGAAGAACTGGAGGTTAATGCTTCAATGTGTGAATTTTGGGGTCACAATTCAGCCCGGAGCAGCCCCTTTGCAGGGGAGGGATTCCCTCTCACTTAAGCGTCTGCTGTGTCTGGTGTCTGGGAGCGGTCTCACGCCTCCAGCCCAGTTGGGCCGAGGCCAGGACATGTCTCTCCACGCCCCACGCCCAATCTGCCTTGATTCTTGGGACCCCAGACCCCAAATCCCCTGCCTGAGGTCTGGCCTGAGCAACCCTGCTGACCTCCATCTGCCAGAGGGCCTGGCAGGCTCAGGCGGTCCTCTCCCCATGCCCATCTGCCGGCGTCTTGAAGCTCAGTGGTCCGCAGAGCATCTGGACCAGTCTGGACAGGCAGGCCGGCTGTGTGCCATCTCTCTAGGCCACTGGCAGGTGACGTCTTCCTTTCCCAGCCCGGGACACAGGGCGGGTGGCGTGGCAGGCCTGGCAGGAGACCTCAGGGTCTCTTGTGTCCCTGAGAATCCTAACAGGAACGGACAGTGTGGCCCTAAAGCTGGGAGAGCGTGGCCGTGCCCACGAGATGGAATGTCTTCCGGCTGATGGCCAGGAGAGAGCTCGCACACTCAGCCATCCCCGTGCATTCCTCACCACGGCTCTTGTGCTTGTCCAAGGACCCCCCAGCTGGGGATGGGGCTGTGCTTTGTAGTGTCCTTAGCTTGGGCTTGAGGAGTGGGTGGGGCTTGGTGGGATTTGTTGAATAAAGAGTGAGTGAGTGAGTGAATGTATGAATGAGTGAGTGAATGAATGAATGGGTTAATGTTTCAGTTCAGGCAACTGAGGGACTTGGGAGCATGCATCTCCTCCATTTAGCTGGCTCCTGGGAGGGTTGCTGATGCTGAGTCCTGTGCTGTCACCCCATGATCCAGGCCAGATGGGGCCTTGCCTTGGGGGGGTGGTCTGGGGGGGCGGTGGTCGGG
>NW_006784492.1:470332-473085 GCF_000442215.2 Lipotes vexillifer
GGGGGGGGGGGGGGGGGGGGGGCGGTGGGGCACACGTGTGGCCCAGCCTGTGGCTCTTTATCTGCTCTGTGGCCCTGGGTAGGTCACTTCCCCTCTCTGTCTGCTTATTTATCTGCAAGATGGCATAATGAGGGGATTGCTGTGAGGGTTAAACACTGTGTTGGCACGAATGTGTGCACAGGACAGTGGCTGGCAGGAGGGAGGTCCACACGGGATAGTAATTACTGTTCTGGGCCGCGCACCTGTGGGCTGCTTCTTGCACTTCCTGCACTGAACACTCTCGACAGCCTATCATCCCCTCACCACTCTCAGCCCACCCAGCCTCATGACCTCTCTGCTCATCCTTCCGCCTCCTCAGGATGCTCCTGCCTCAGGACCTTTGCACGTGCTGCCCGGGGCATGGCTCCCCCCATCCACACAGCTCACTCCCTCACCACTGCGGTCTCTGCCCACAGGCCACACTCTTCTGTAAAATGCGTTATCCAGAGTGAACCGAAGTGGCGTGACTGGTGAGGGGGTAGGGGAGCTGAGCTGAGTCACAGACGGAGTCTTTCGTCTCCAAGGCCTTGGGGGAAGGTCCCAGACAGCAGGTGGCACGTTCAGAGGAAAGGGGGCAAGTGTGGGGTTCTCCAGAGCTGGGCCACGAGGAAATGAGGGTCTGGGGCAGGGAGGGCAGAACCAGGCCCAGCAGAAGAGACTTTTCAGGCCAGCAGCGTCAGGCCCAGGCTTGGTCCCAAGGGCAGTGGGAGCCATGGAGGGTTGTAGACAGCACCGTGATGGGGTCAAACCCTTACCGCAGAAGGTGGCTGCTGGGGGCAGGCAGGCCAAAGGGGCAGGGATGGGGCAGGCCCAGCATAGCCAGGGTGGCGGAGCTGGCAGCTAAGTGTGTGCACAGATGGCAAGGTGCTTAGCGGGTGGGGAGGCCGTGGCAGAGGCCACGTGACCGCACTGGACACAGGGGAGCCTCCATCTGTGCAGACACCAGGGTGGCCCCCCGCCCAGGCCATCGTCTGCCAACGGCCTTCTCCCCCTCCCTGCCTGCCAAGGGCCGCGAGCCCTGTTTCCCCATCTCTGCGGGGCGGTCCTGGGCAGAGGGGGCTGAGAGCTCCACATGCTGCTCCCCTGCGCTGCCCGGCATGTGTGTGTGTGTGTGCATGTGTGTGTGCGTGTGTGTGCGCGTGTGTGTGTGTGTGAGACAGGAGGCTGGGGGGCAGGGGGAAGGAGTTGGAAGAAGGGTGTCGCCCATGTCGGCTCTGCCGCCTAGACCAGGCAAGGAGTGAGCTCACTGCCCAGGGAGGCATGTAAGCCCTCCTCCTGCCTCCACCTCACTTCTCCCTTGCTCCTTACTTCTCAAGGGAGATGGGGGTAGTTCTGGGGGCTTCTGATGTCTGGAAAGCCCCTGCCACCTCCTCTTGGCTTCCTGCTGCTCCACTGCCTGCACAGGTGCAGGGCCTTGTCCTGCGGCCCCCCCTTCTAGCTGCCGTGAGGACCCCTGCTGCTGTACTGGGGCGCCCTGGGCAGGGAAGGCGCACGCCGGCCTCCAGCACAGCCAAACCCTAAAGCACTTGGACCGTGGAGACAAGACAGGAGAGGGAGAGTCTTCCCTTCTGTGGTGGGGGATGCTCCCTGGGAGGGGCTGGAAAAATGGGTATGGGGAGACTGAGGCTGGGTAGAGGGGTCCTCGTGTGCACCCTCCCCTCAAAGGTGGGGAGACCTCCTGCTGAGGAAGGACCCTTTGGAGCCCAGGGCCTGCGTGATCTGGGGAGGACAAGAGGGGCTTGCGGGAGGGCCCCCACGGGCTCTGGAGAGAGGGGCAGTGGAGCCTTTGTAGTTGGGCTCAGGCAGAAAGCGCCACAGTGGTGCAGACATCTCCCAGGCCCACGCAGCCACTGGACCAGCCGGGCGCTCTGGCTGTGTGCCATCTCTCTAGGCCACTGGCAGGCAGTGCACTTCCGCCCTCCGTCCCCTGGGTGATGAACTGTAGCAGCCCCACCTCACCCTCCCACCCCCGCAGCCCTTGTTATGTGTCACTTGCTGACGGCTCCTTATCGCCCTAGGACCAAGTCAAAGTTTCTTAGGCTTGGGTGGCAGGTGGCATCCTTGGCCACCATTCTTCACTCTGCCCTGCATCCAAGCCCTTTGCCACCAGACTGTTTTTCCGACTGAAAGAGGAATGCGCGTCTGGGACCCTGGATGGGGCTGGACCATGTGATCATCATCAACCTCGGGCAGAAGAGAGAGCATGCGGGTTCTGGGCCTGGGCTTTAAGAGGGTTTCCTGCTCTGTGCCCTGTGCCTCTGCTTTTAGCCTAGGAGACGGTCCCAGTCAGGCTGCTGGACCACGGGGGATGAGAAGCATGTGGAGCAGACCCAGACCCAAGTGGCCGCTCAGAACTGGCCTCCCAGCTGAGCCCAGCCTTGACCAGACAACAGAAAGGCTGAGTTTGTACATCGGGGAAATAGTCGTTATGCAGCACCAGCTGACTGCTACAAGGCCCCATTCCAAAGTTCCTCTTCCCCAGGCAGCCTGCACTTTGGCCACCACCATCGTCCAGAAATGTTCAATGTGCACTTCCGCGCTCCGAACGTCCCTGCCCCTTCCGGATGTCCAGGGTGGGGACCCACCCCCACCCCCACCCCCACCCCCCCCACCCCCCCCACCACCATCTCCACCATCACCATCACCATCACCATCTCCATCATCACCATCACCATCTCCACCATCACCATCACCATCATCACCACAACCATCTC
>NW_006784492.1:473787-504080 GCF_000442215.2 Lipotes vexillifer
GGTTGGGTCTTCGTTGCTGCGTGTGGGCTTTTCTCTGGCTGTGGCGAGCGGGGGCTACTCTTTGCTGTGGTGAGCGGGCTTTTCATTGCGGCGGCTTCTCTTGTTGCGGAGCACGGGCTCTAGACATGCAGGCTTCAGTACTTGTGGCATGCGGGCTCAGTAGTTGTGGCGCACAGGCTTGGTTACTCCGCGGTGTGTGGGATCTTCCCAGACCAGGGCTTGAACCCCTGTCCTCTGCATTGGCAGGTGGATTCTTAACCACTGCGCCACTAGGGAAGTCCTATTTTTATTTTTTAATTAATTTATTTATGTTTGGCTGCGCTGGGTCTTTGTTGCTGCGTGCACGCTTTCTCTAGTCGCGGTGAGCGGGGGCTACTCTTTGTTGCGGTGCACGGGCTTCTCATTGCAGTGGCTTCTCTTGTTGTGGAGCACGGGCTCTAGAGTGCAGGCTCAGTAGTTGTGGCGCACGGGCTTAGTTGCTCCGCAGCAGATGGGATCTTCCCGGACCAGGGCTCGACCCCGTGTCCCTTGCGTTGGCAGCGGAAAAATCAGGGACTTATTGCCAGGAGTCAGAAGGAAAACTGAGTAATTGCCCCAGAGAAGGCAAAGTGCCCCAGGGCCCTGAAGCTGCTTCGGGGCTGTGAATTCCTGGACCTTCCCACTGGGTCTGGGCCTAGTGGTCCCTGTCGCTGTTTGCTTCCTCAGTCGGGAACGGTCCTCAAGGGGACGGCTGGGTCTTAGCAGAGCTCCCAGGGCAGAGCGCGCTGGCATCACACAAGGTCCCGACTTTCTCACGGAAAAGGACGCTGCTACAAGTTAGAGAAAAGAGGAAGCAACGTCCCTGTGGTCCCTGCACACAGATGGCTGTCAATAAATGCCAGCTCTTCCCTCCTGGGGTCACACTTCTCATGATAGCTTCCTTTGAAATAGGGTTTTTGTGCTGAACGGCAAATGACCAGCTGTTTTGGAATCATTGCCAAGGGCAGAGACTGTGGCCAGCCTGACCCGACGTGCAGCCGTCACGGGGACACTGGGAGCTCAAACCTCCGTCACCGTGAATGGATGAGGGCAGGGACGGTCCATCTCTCTGGCACCTGGGGGCCATGGTCCTGGCATGAAGGCAGGGGCTGGGTTCAGGGTTTTCTCCACTTGACCCCGCTTGACCTCAGGTGGTAAGCAAGGGCTCGTGCAGAGGGCACACGCGGGGAGGCTGCAGCCTAGGCACGCACGCCCTTCCCGGCTCCTTGCTGCAGGCTGGAGTGTCCCCAAGCTGGTGGCTGCCAGGCAGAACATCCGTGCCCGGAGGGAACTTGGACAAGAGGCATTCTGACCTCCGTGTTCCCAGATGAGGACCCGAGGGCTGTGCACAGAGGGCTGGGGCTCCCATTGGACTGCTGGATGGGGACACAGGGCTGGGATGTCTCCAGACCACCCTCTTCCTGGCACTTGTGCCCAGCTTGCCCCTTGCTGGGCAGGGACTGGCCCTTATTTGTCTGGGTCTGTCTTGGTCAGTGTCTGCTCCTCTCGTGGGCCGCCCGCCCGCCTGTCCCCCAGCCGATGCTGGCAGCACACGCAGGGCCCTGGTGGCCCCCCCTGCCCACCCACCTGTCCCCGTCACTCTCTGCTCTGCAGTCCTTTCCTCCTCACTGCTTCTCTTCTGCTTGGAACGTTCTTCCCCCAAAGGCTGCCTGGACCGCATCACTTCCAGCCTTTTCATTCATAGATGTTTCATGTTACAGGGTGCACTGCACTTTACAGGTTACGTGTGCGTATTCCATCCATGTCCTTGGTGGTCCCGAGGCACAGACCAGGCAGAGGTTCTCTCTGTTTTCTTTGGCAGATGGTTTGGCAAAAGCTCAGAGAACGCGGTTTGCAGGGTCTGAAGGGCCCCTGGCAGGGCGCCGGGCTGGCCGAGGTCCAGCTGTACCTCCACCCAGGCCACCCCAGCCTGTGACCTCCCCTCTGGTCTCAAGCCCCTGTGCTGTGTTTCTGTCCGATGGAGAGGACCCCAGTGTCCATTGTCATTAGGCACAGACATCCCCTCAACTGGAACAACACAGACAGATTACACTTTGCTTGGGTCCTTTTTGGTCCTTTGGGGAGAGGGGAGGGGCTCGGTCTCAGCTTCACCCCAAGAAACAGCTGTGGGCTCCAGTGCCCACGGGGCTGGCAGTCGTGCATGATCCAGGTTGAGTCTGAACCTCACCCTCGGGTTGGCCTCGTGTCGGGGTGTGCCTCTCCCCCTCCCCGGGGCTCCTCCCTGAGTGGACGCCCGTGAGGTCACCTAGGACTTGGACCACGTACTGGCCCCATGTGAGCTCCTCACCCCCTGCGGTCCTCTCAGCATCCCCAGGCTGGGAGGATTCTGCCCACTGCACAGATGGGCAAACTGAGGCTCAGGGACATCACGTGACTGGTGGGGCTGGAAGGGGCAGAGTTAGAGCAGGACCCAGCTGGTCTCACTGAGACGTTCTTCTCTCCACACGGCCGAGGCTCTAGGTATGGGGGGCACGTGGAGGGCTGCAGGTGCTGCAGGGCCGAGCTTATGCCCGAGGAGCGCCAACACACAGGCTTTCTGCCCAGCCCACCTGGGATAGACAGAAGTTTCCAGACTGGATGCTTCTCTCTGGAATTAAGGCCTGCATCTCTCTAGAGGCTCAACTCAGAAAAGCAGCCCCTCCTGAGAAGACCCTCTGCCCCTTCCCTGGGAACCCTCTGCCCCCTACATGGGAGCGCCCCCTGCCCCTTCCCTTGCACCACCCTCCCTCCAGGAGAGAATAAACAGGTGAGGCAGCCACAGGAAGGTGCCGTGGAACCTGGTGGTCACCTGGGTAGCCTCTCAGCTTCCCCTGGCCTGTCTGGGCTGGAGGGGCTGATGGGTCCATGGGCCGGGACATGGTGGTCCCCTGGGCCTCAGGTGGCAAGTGTGGTCTCCATAACTGCTGGGGGTTTGCAGACACTTACAGGTGCCCACTCAGCCTCGTTCACCTTTTTGAAAGCCCCATGCAGATGAGTGGGCAAAGTTTCCTGTGGATTCCTGGGACTGGCCCGCTGGCTGGAAGACTGCAGCCCTGGGCAGTGCATCACATCTGCCAACCCCGTTTCCCGAGAGCATCCAGAGCCTGAGCTCGGCACCTGAGGGACCAGGTGTCCAAGGCGGCTCACGTTTGTCACAGCTCAGCACGGTCCTT
Source organism: Lipotes vexillifer (assembly GCF_000442215.2). Lineage (NCBI taxonomy): Eukaryota > Metazoa > Chordata > Mammalia > Artiodactyla > Lipotidae > Lipotes > Lipotes vexillifer. The sequence continues at coordinate 476,979 of NW_006784492.1, forward strand.
GCAAGCCTTCCTTTTCCGAGGAAACTGGTGCCAGGAGCCCAGGGGGTCCTTAGGCAGCCAGGCGGTGCTTGTCACCAGTCCTGGGGAGGTCTCACCACGTGGGTCCTGGAGGTCACACGGTGGAACAGAGAGGCCGGCCTGTCTGCCCCCAGGAAAGGGCTCCACTCTGCTCCCTCCTCCCCCCTCCTCGTCCACACCTCGCTCTCAGACTGAACCCAAGGTTGCCCCCTGCTCTCCTTGGCCTTCCGCTGCCCGGGCCCAAGACGGCCGCCACCCCTGTCCTTGCGCCCACCTTCTCCAGGCCTTCCTGCCTCCAGGCCGCCCCAGTTCAAACACCTTCAGATCTGCTCATGCCCCGTCACCTCCAAACATCCTTCAAAGGCTCCCACTGGCCGCTGCGTGAAGTCAGGTCCACTTTGCAGGCCTTCACTGAGCTGACCTGTCTGCAGCCCCACTTCCGTCCATGCCTGTGTCTCCACAGCAGCCCTGAACGTGGCCTCTGCGCTCCTGCCAAGGGGCCTTTGTCCATGCTCATCTTTGCACTGAAACTCCCTTTTCTCCCTTATCATCCAGCACACCTCTCCTTGCTCAGCCTTCGGACTCAGCTCAAATGCCTCCTCCTCCAGGAAACCCCCATGGATGCCCCTTGCTCCCCTGCAGCCCTAACACTCTCCTCTGACGCAGCATTCCCTCTGGGTTGTCCCGTGTCCGTGGTCTCCCTCCCTCGGCTTGGGGTGGGTCTGACCCATCTCTGTGTCTCCGACCCCAGCTTGGGGGCGGGGGAGGGAGGGCACAGTCAGGTGCTCGGCCTGCGCTGGACTGAAGTGAGATGTGCTTCCTTTCGGAGACTTAAGCAAGGGGATGAGAAAATTGGAACATCGGAGGAAAAGTGTCTGAAAGTACTGACGTGCGGTTCTCACTTTAAACAAGATTAAATGCACCGTCGCTGGTTGGACTGATATGGGTGAAAGATGGGAGGAAGCAGGGTTTTCTTCCCCTGAGTTCTGAGGGCTTGCTTGTGTCTTACCCCCGCCCCCCCCGTCTTGTTGCCAGGTCTCGGCAAGGTGGACACTTTCCTCCCTTCCCTTCACCCCCTCCCCTCCCTGGTACCGTTCACCCCAAGGCCCCGCACGTCCCCCGTCTCCTGACGGCCCACCAGTCCGTCCTGTTGTTCCTATTCTGGAAGCTGTCTGCTTAGAGGGAAGAGTGAGCTCTGGGCTGAGCATCCAGGTGAGAATGAAGTGCTGGCCGGTGTGGGTCCAGGCGCCCGTGGGGACTCGGTGAATGTGGACCGTGTTGCTGGGCTCACCATCCCTGCTGCTTTGCAGTTTGCTTTGTTTCTGGCTGGGCCAGGTTTGGGGCCTTGATTAAAAATGTTCTTGGATCTCTGCCTCCTGCTGAGAACGAGAAAAGCCAGATGAAGACCGCAGCAAAACAAAGCACCACTTGTTAGAAGGCGCTGAGTGACCACTGGGGCAGCCGGGACTCCAAGCACACAGAACACAAAGGACGAAAGAGCAGGGAGGTGAGTGGGCCGGTGTGTGTGGGACTGGCCCCCAGCAGACGGGGAGAGAGAATGCAGCAGAAACCGTATTTATAGAGATATTGGCCGCCAGTGTTTTCAAACTAATGAAATACATGAACCTGCAGATTCAAGAAGTGCAGTGATTACAAACAAAAAAGAAAACCACACCTGGTACATCCCAGCAAAGCTGCCGGAGAGCCAAGGCAGGAGGGAGTGGGCTGCGGTAGGGGTTAGGCTCCCCCCGCTTCAGTGGGAGGCCTGCAGGTTCAGGCAGGGTGCAGGGTGGACACAGGGAGGGTGGGGAACTGCGGCCCCTGATGCGGTCAGCCTACCACCCCCTCCGTCACCCATCGAGGTGACGGCCGGCAAGTCCTGGAGGGCCTGCGGGGGTGGGTGGAGAAATTGGGGATCATGGCTACGCTGACAGAGTCGCTATCTGCCCGCTTTTCCTGCCCGCCGCGGATGACCTGCACTAGCTCTTCTTTCTGCCTGCGATGCCACCTCCAAGGCACGATTGCTGTCAGCCGTCCCTGGCCTTTCTGCTCAGCCTCCGAGACTCAGCTCGAGCGCTGCCCTCGGGCCTGGCATTCACGCCGGGTTTGCCATGGTGCTCATGGCCTGCTAACAATATGGTGTATTTCGTGATACCATGTGTATCATTTTCTATCTCCCCACACATACTAAGTATTTGAAGGCAGGTGTTCATGGTCTGTCTGGCTCGATGATGAATCCTAAGGACCTGCACGAGTGTCTGGTGACACGTGATGAGCAAAGCTGCTCCTTGCTTTCTCTCTCTTGTGCCTGGCTCCCTGCTGGGGAGGAGACGGGGAAGCACTTATAAACAGGTCCCCAAGGGCTGGGTGAGCTGTGATGTGCTGGGGAAGAGAGCGAGGCTGAAAGGCGGGGACCTGCTTACGCGGTGGAGCCGCAGGGCTGGAAAATGGTCAAGTAATCTCCTGGATTCTCTTTTTTTGCTTCGTCAGAGCCTCTGCCACGCATCCCAGTGTCTTTTTCAGTCTTAGATTTTCTGTAATTGGCCTGCAAGTGCAGCAGTGCCAAGGTGCTCTGTCTGAGGGCAGTCAACCCCCCCGGAGAGCGGGCCCAAGGGCGGCAAAGTCCAGATGGGCTGCTGAGGCCGGAGCAGGCAGAGCTCACCTGGGTCAGGTCCTACCTCCGGATGATGCTGGAGTCGTCCTGCACACCCGGAGCTCGCCTGGGTCAGGTTCACCCTCAGGATGACACCCGCATCCTCCTGCACACCTGAGGGCTTTCCCAGTGGACAGTCTGGGTCTCATGGAGGGATCTGCTAACGGCAAGGACCCCAGGGTTCCTGGTGAAGAAGGAGACCAGAGCCTCTTAGCCATCTGTACGCTGTGTAGTATTTGATTACTTGGTTTGTGTTCTCGATGTTAGCTCATGTCATATCCCTTTCAAGAAGTATTTCTGCCGTGTCTGTCTTTCCATCCATCACAGTCACAGTGCTGTTGGCTCCAGGCTGGTCCCACTGTTTCTTCTTTTCATTCCACCGTCTTCCTCCTGATGTTTTGAACATTACTTCCATCCCTGTCTTAATTGGCTGCGTTCATCTTCAAACAAAGTTTTCAAGATGGGTACATGGGAGGTTGTCCTTTGTCTCTGGGGATGTCTGCTGTTGCTTTCTTGGCTGTTGTACCAGTCAGCTCAGGCTGTGTAACAAAGTACTGCAGACTGGGAGAAGATAAATTTCTGCAGCAGAAATTTATCTTCTCACCGTCTTGGAGGCTGGGAATCTGAGATCAAGGTGTGGACAGGTTGGTTTCTTCTGGGGCCTCTCTCCTTGGCTTGTAGATGGCTGTTGTCTCCTTGTGCCTGTCTGTGCATGTCTCTGTCCTAACCTCTTCTCATAAGGACACTAATCATATTGGGTTAGGACCCACCCTAATGACCTCGTTTTACTTTACCTCTTTAAAAGCCCTCCCCCCGAGTATAGTCACATTCCGAGGCCCGGGGGTGGGGTGGTTAGGGCATCAACATGTGGATTTTGGCGGACACAAGTCAGCCCTTCACAGCTGGGTACAAGGTTCTTAGGCCACAGTAAAAGATGGTGATGGGGTGAAGTGGCCTGGAAGGGGTAGTGTGACTGTCACGCCAAAAGACAGTGTGGCACGGCAGAGGGATGCTGGTGTCTGGCCCGGAGTCCAGGCACAGGGTCCCCTGTCATGGGGGCAGGTGCAAGTGAGGGGGTGTCCAGTGATGTGTCTCAGCCCAGTTTCCTCACTGTGGGTCACTCGTCCACCTGTAGGAGCTGGCAGAGTTGTGAGGGCGGCTTTGTCTGTGGACTGCCATCTCTCTAGCACTGGGTTGAGGTGTCTGTCAAGGGCCGCTGGCCAAACATCCTTTCAAACCAGGAGTATCTTCCAAACTCCCAAGTTGAACACCAAGCTTATTTCTTTACTCGTACTTTAAAAAATTGCGTTAGTTGTTGCAGCTACGGATTTATGCTTGCTGACAGTTTTGGCTCTATCTCGTATATGTGGATCCTGAGTATCCTTATATTTATTTTATGACAAACAATACATTATTTTATATCCTTCTTGCTCCAAAACTTTTCCATTTCTAAGTGGTTGACTTTTTTTTTTTTTTTTTTTTTCCGTACGCGGGCCTCTCCCTGTTGTGGCCTCTCCCGTTGCGGAGCACAGGCTCCGGACGCGCAGGCTCAGCGGCCATGGCTCACGGGCCCAGCCGCTCCGCGGCACGTGGGATCTTCCCGGACCGGGACACGAACCCGCGTCCCCTGCATCGGCAGGCGGACCCTCAACCACTGCGCCACCAGGGAAGCCCGTGGCTGACTTTTTTACTTAAACTTTTATTATTTGTAGCTTCATCACACTATGATAAGAGAACAAGAACTGTATAAATTTTGCATTTTACATATTGATTGAAATTATGTTGTGTCTAAGGGAATAGGTGTGCACATCCCACGGCGCCTGAGGCGTCCGCTGCAGGGCACCTGCCTCACCCATCTGCTTGCTCTGTCTCCGCCCTGCCAGGCTTGTTTATTTTGGCCTGTAAAGCAGACCTAATCCTGTCTCCCTGTATTGATAATAATTTTCTTTCTTTCTTTTTTTTTTTTTTTTTGGTGTTTTCTTGTTGCCTTGGTCAGCTCGCAAATGTTTCTTATTATTCTCCATCTTTATTCACATATTTGAACAACATAATACGACCCCTAATGTTCACATTGAGTACTTTTTTGCTGTAAATTCAATTTTTCAACATTAAAGCTGCTGCAGCTTTCTGTATTTTTACTTCAATCTGTGCCCTTTCTCATCTTTTCATTTAATACTCTCCTGTGTTATTTTGTTTTATGATGTCTCTCATAAGTAGTAAGACGTTGGAGTGTTTTTTAAAAGACAATCAGAAATCCTGATAGGTTTGGAATGAGTTTTTTTTTTTTTTTTTTGCTGTACGCCGGCCTCTCACTGTTGTGGCGTCTCCCGTTGCGGAGCACAGGCTCCGGACGCGCAGGCCCAGCGGCCATGGCTCACGGGCCCAGCCGCTCCGCGGCACGTGGGATCTTCCCGGACCGGGGCACGAACCCGCGTCCCCCGCATCGGCAGGCGGACTCTCAACCACTGCGCCACCAGGGAAGCCCTTGGAACGAGTTTTGATGCAGTTTTTATCCTTTACTTCTTCCCTCTTTCCTTGCTGGGTTGTTTTTTTTTTTTCTTCTTTTTTTAAAAATTGAAGTGTAGTTGATTTACAATGCTGTTAGTTTCAAGCGTACAGCACAGCGATTCAGCTGCATGTATATACATTCTTTTTCAGATTCTTTTCCCTTACAGGTTATGGTTTCTATTTGGTCTTTTTTTGTTCACAGCTTTTCTCCTTTTTTAATCTACTATAATGGTTTAGAAGGCAGACATGGTGTTTTTGACTCTACCACTTAACTTTCCTTTTTAAACTAAGAGTCCTACATCTGTGTTTCTCTAATAATCAAAATCTGAACGGTAACTTCTGACTCGCTTTTACGGGAGACAGAGGAAGGCTTTCATCTTCCTTTTCACCCCTTCTCTCAGGGCGTCTAAGTCCTCAGAGCCTGGAAACCTCACTCTTCCTGCTGTAACATTTAAATCGCCCTGAGGTTTTAAATGCGTTCCGTTTAGTTGGCATTGTTATAACTTTATTTTAAATTCGTGTCAGCAGCAACCTTCTCCACAGTGGTTAGTGCTTTTATTCTCTTGTTTTTATCTGACTCTCGTATCTCAGACACATGCTTTCTAGCATGACACCCCCTTGTCGTTTTATTTAAAACGGATCGCGTGGGTCTTTGAAGAATCACGTTTGGGGGCCATCTTTCTGGGGCTTTCGCCAAAGGGCCAGACCATCTCAGGTCCTGATGCTTCCTGCACACACATGCTGTTGTTGGTTATTCTGTGGTCCTCTGGCATCCTTCATTTTGGTGGGAAACACGAGCACAGCTTGCTTGTAGAGACTTTCAAGATCATCTGTTGGCTTTTCCTCTTGGGAGCTTTTCAGATGCCTTGATTTTCCTGAAAATGGGTCATTTTACCACAATATCCTTTGGTACCGCTCTCTCCGCCTTTTTACTTTCCCCCTGCACTCTCAGTTTCTAGATGCTTCTGCCCCTTCTTTCCCTGCCTCCTTCTGGGTCTCCTAGTATTTGGGGTCAGGCTATGCGAGACCACCATTCTCCCTGGCTTCTCGCTTTTGTGTTTTTTTTCTTTTCACTTGCATTGAAGAATGTTTCTCAAGCTCTTCCTTCGTGCCACTGTTTTGTTTTTCTCCAGCTTCAAGTCTGCCATCAAGCCAGCCATTTCTTCTTGCCCTGAAGATTTTATTACGGCCATTGTGCCGCGTTTCTTCAGGTCTAGAGAGGAGATTATTTGAATCCTGTTTGGGATTAGGTTGCCCTGAGCTATGATGAAAGAAAAGCAAGTTTGAGCCCCGAAAGTGTGATGATAAGGAAAGCACAATAGCGTCTGACTCGGGTCAGCAACACCCAGCCTCTTGGCCTGATTTCATCCTGGTCCAGCTCAGCGTCACATCCGTCTAAAGACAAAGCAGCTGGGGCCACGACTCTCCCTCTTTTCTCAGTGGATTTTGGGAGCTGCTGATAAAGATGCCCCCTGGGGGGCATCAGAGAGGAGCAGGCCACTGGCACCTGAGCCCAACCTTCTGTGAGGGTCTCGCCCCGAGATGCAGCCTGGCATGGACACAACACAGGAGCCTGGTACGTCCTCTGGAGGGTGGATGCCCAGGATGGGAGGACCACCTGCCTCAGATAGGTCCCCTCCTTTTCTCTCCACTGCACCCCAAATCTAGACCTCTTTCCCAAGGATCTGGAGCAATTGTCGTGAGGGTGAGGTAATGCCTGGAATATGCATGGAGTGGTGCCCAGCTCAGCATATGTTTAATACACCTCAGCTACTTTTATTGTTAACTCAAAAAAAATACCGAAACCCTTTTGTTGTAGCATAATGTACTTTATAGACATGCACACATTGCTGTGGATTGAATTGTGTTCCTCCAAAATGTATATGTCCCCCAAGGAACCGAGAAAGTGGACTTATTTGGAAATAGTGTCGATGCAGATGTAATTAGTTAAGATGAGGTCATTAGGGTGGGCTCTTACCCAATCTGACTAGCGTCCTTGTAAAAAGGGGACATTTGGACACAGACACACACAGGGAGAAGGCCATGTGAAGATGGAGGCAGGGATGAGAGTGATGTTTCTACAAGTCGAGGGACATGGAAGATGCTGGCAACCGCCAGAAGCTGGGAGAGAGGCCTCAGGAGGAGCCAGCCCTGCCGACACCTTGATCTCACACTTCTGGTCTCCAGAGCGGAGGCAGTTTCTGTTGTTTAGGACCCTCAGCCTGTGGCGCTTTGTTACGGCAGCTCCAGGACTCTAATACACACATCTCTATAAATTTCACATAGTAAGTGGGTTTTTAATGAGCTGGACACACTCTGTAGCTAGTACAGTGCCCAGGTCAGAAGAAAGAGGGTACCCGGCGCTCAGCACACGCTTCCAGTTCCCAGGTGGCAGGGCTGGGTTTTCTGCCCTCGGTAGAACACAGGCCCGCTTCCCCCATCCCCGGGAGTCCAGGTGGTGCCGTGGGTCCTCGTCCTCACAAGGGCTGGTGTGTCCACTGTGGGGATCAGGGAAGCTTCCAGCTTGGGGCTATCATCATAGCTGCTGCTGTGAATGTTCCAGCATGAGTCGATGGGGAACTCATGGGTGCATTTCCCCTGTGTGTCCTGGGTGGAATCGTGGGATCGTGGGGTGGGCACAAACGTGTTCCCAAGGTGACCGCACCCCACCAGCAGTGGTGTGAGAGCCCACTTGGTCTGCAGCCTTGCCCACACTTGCTATTTTCTGTCCTTTCATTTTAGTTTTGCTGGTGGGCTGGAAGTGTGTCACATTATAGTTGATGATCAATGATGTTGAACCCCTTTTCATATGTTTATCACCCATTTAAATTTCCTCTTTTGTGAAGTGGCCTTCACATTGTCTGTCCACTTTTCTGTGGTGTTGTCAACCTCTCCTTATTGATTTATGTGAGTTCTTTATCTGTTTTTGTTGCGAGTCCTTTTTCAGATAACGTATTGAGTTGCAGTACTCCTAATAGTGTCTTTTGATGACAAGAAGTTTTTTTCAATGTAGTCTAACTTATCAAATATTTTGTGGTGAATGGTTTTTGTGTTTGTTTAAGAAATCTTTGTTAAGGCTCAGGCCAGGGAGATGTGTACTTGTGTTTTCCTCCAGAAGCTTTATTGTTTCACGTTTTACTTGTAGGTCTCAGCCCACCTGGGATTTATTTTTCTGTACGGTGTGAGGTAGGGGTCAAGATCTTTTTTCTTCCATTTCCAATTGACTCAGCGCTATTTATTTATTTACTTACTGCGGTACGCGGGCCTCTCACTGTTGTGGCCTCTCCCGTTGCGGAGCCCAGGCTCCGGACGTGCAGGCTCAGCGGCCATGGCTGACGGGCTTAGTTGCTCCGCGGCATGTGGGATCTTCCCGGACCGGGGCACAAACCCGTGTCCCCTGCATCGGCAGGCGGACTCTCAACCACTGCGCCACCAGGGAAGCCCTAGCGCTATTTACTGAGGGATGATCCCCTCCACCTGTCCCCCCACTGCACTGCGCTGTTGCCTTTGTTATAAGTCAGGTGGCTACACAGAGGTGGGCTGGTTTCTGGACTCTCTCATGTCCCATCTGTCAGTTTGTCTGTCCTTATACCAATGCCACCTGTCTTCATTACTCGCTATTGTTTTAAAGCGTGTTCTGCTGGCTCCGTTCTCCTGGATGCGTTAAGTTGTCTGGCATAAACTTTCCTTTTGTTTTCAGTTTCAGAGGCTTGACCCGTTATTCCAGAATCCAGTCCTGCAGCAGCTGTGTGAGTCAGCCCGTCAGTCTCCTTTTCACCCTCGTCAACATGGAGAAAAAAATTCCTGTCTGGCAGTCTCCTGAGAGTAGATAAGATAACATAGGTATGGTGCTTAGCACACAGTGCAAAGGTTAGTGATTAATTTATAGCTTAGTAGTGACACAGCAGACTTGAGCTATAGGTGGCCTGGCTTCAAATCTCCGCTTCTCTGAACGTGTGACCTTGGGAGAGTGACTCAGGTGAGCCCTGATCTCCTTGAACTGGGGATAATTGTCCACTTGCCAGCTGGGTGCTCCTGGGAGTGTGCACAGATAATGATACCCACCTCGCAGACCCCTGGGGTCCACAGGTGAGGCTGCTGGTAGCCAGGGCTGGGCCAGGCGCCTGTCTTGATGCACCTGTGTTTCACCTGGAGCACCTGGCGTGTGGGGCACTCAGATGGGAAGGACTGAACCCCTGAGTGTGGTGGGCACTCAGCAGACACGGTCTTCTAGAACCTTCCTCATGTGGATCATAGCACCCTAGTCTCTCTAAGCTTTTCTCCCCCAATTTTTTTTTTATTGTGGTAAAATCATATAACATAAAAGTTGCCATCTTAACCATTTTAAGTGTACAGTTCAGTGATATTAAATACATCCATAATGTGCAACCATCACCACCATCCGTCTCCAGAATCCTTTTCATTTGTAACATTGAAACTGTCCCCATTAAAACTCACTCCCCATCCTCCCCTCCCCCCAGCCCCTTGCACCCACCATCTGCTTTCTGTCTCTGTGGATTTGACTCCTCTAGGGACCTCATATAAGTGGAGACACACAGTGTTCGTCCTTATGTGACTGGCTTATGTCACTGGGCATAATGTCCTCGAGGTTCACCCACGTTGTAGCCTGTGTCAGAATTCCCTTCCTTTTTAAGGCCGAATCACATTCCACTGTATGGATGGACCACATTTTGTTTCTCCATCCATCTGTCGATGGACACCTGGGCTGCTTCCATGTTTCAGCTGTTGAGACGTGAGCCTGATTTTGATTTATAGAGGCTGCATCCCTTGTAGCTTATTGACAACACAGTGAATCTTTAAAAATCCTTTTTACTGTTTCATGGAGAAAATCTATTTGAGAAAAAGGATTTTCCTCTAAGCCCTTGATCCTGAGTTTGGCTTCCCACGCTGTCGCTGTCGGTATTTTTTACAGGCTCAGTGCTGATATTCATTTTGACCATCACTCAACCTCCCTCGAGGATGATAGCTCCCTACAGAGGGGTCTCTCGTTTCCTCTTCTGTCCCAGTGAGGGGTGGGCTGAACCCCCTGCTTGGAATTGGCAGAGCAGATGACTGTGACTGCTGCATGCTTAGTGCAGGTTGTTGCCTGGGACCGGCTGATTTCTCCTTTGGGACACGTGTCCCGGTCCAACCCTCCCAGGATGGTCCAAGGGATGGACAGAAGAAAACTGGACACACTTTCAGTGTGGAACCAGCTAGGAGACTGTCACCCTGAGGCTTCTAGAAGCCTTTCTGGGGCTCAGATTTCTTTAGAAACCAGGAACGGAAGCCAGGTTCAAGGGGTGATTCCTCCAGGGAGATACAGCTCCCTTAGCACAGTGTCCTGGGCATGGCGGTCCCCGGGGGTTCCAAGTAGAGCCCCGGCCTGCCTCTGCCTCTGATGTCCTCAGCACTCCCGCGGGCTGCCAGCACTGGGGATTGGACCCAGCATCTAGGGGTGGGGGGAGCGGGGCACGAGGAAGCCTCCTGGGCACCCATGGTCGGCTCACACGGCCGCTGCTCACGTGGCATCAGGCTTCCCTCTGTCTTTCTTGTCACTCTCTGTGCTGTCTCTTCTCTCTCCGAGAGATGGCCATGTGTGATCCCCACCTTCAGGGTAAAGGAGGCCTCTCTCTCTCTCCTTTACAGTTTGGGTAGGATGCCTTGGCTGCCCCCGTCATGAGGTTTCGCGGTGGTGGGGCGGTATGACAGAAGCTTGGCTGTCACCGTCCTTCCCCGAGCAGTGAGGTCTGCAGGGGCAGCTCCCAGCTCTGCGCGTGGACGAGGGGGGCAGCCGAGGCCATCCTCACAGTGTCGGGTGCGTATTTTCTTTGTAATTCAGAGTCCCTGGATGTCACCCGGCCGCAGCCCTGCGACGTCAATGGCAGAGCTTGGAAAGATCGGGTCCCTTGATGCCCGAAGCCCTCAGTGGCTTCACATCTTGCTGTGAGAAAGGCCGAGGGAGCCTACTGTGTCCTCGAATATCCGGGCACGCTCCAGCCCCAGGACTTCCGCACTTGCTGTCCCTTCTGCCTGGAACGCCCGCCTATGAGTCACGTCTCCCTCCCAAACTCCACGTCTCCCCATGTGTCACTCCCCATATGCCTTCCCACCACCTCACCTGAGACGGGCCCCCATCACGCTCCAGGACCTTTATTGCTTTACTCATTTTAGCTCTGATCATAATGTGATGTATCATGTCTCTTTGTTGCTGTGTTGTCTGTCTCACCCCACGAGAAAGTGTGGTCCACGTAGGCAAGGACTATGCCTAATTTGTTCCCTGTGGTATGTCTACTCCCTAGAACAATGCCTGACGTTGGTGGGTGCTTGATAAATATTTAACAGATGAGTATTTGTTGGGTGAATGAATGGATGCACAGATTAGTGGGTGGATGTGTGGATGGATGGATGGAAGGGGAGTTTGGAGGATGAATGAATGGTTAGGAGAGATAGGGTGGATAATGGATGAATAGGCAGGTAGATGGATGGGCAGGTCTGTTGTGCATAATTGCCTGGGGTGGGGTGGGGGGGTTAGAGGCGAGAGGAATGAGTGGATAGATGGATGCCAGCAGGTGGATGGATGGTAGACTGATGGATGGATGGGTGGTGGGTTAGTTAAATGAGTGGGTGTTGGTTGATTAGATGGATATGTAGATGGGAGGATGGAGTAGTGACTGGACTGCTAGGTGGGAGGTGGATTAATTGATAAATGATTGGATTATTGAACAGGTGGTTGTATGGGTGGCTAGGACGAGGGTGTGGGGGATGGATTCCTGGTTGGATGGATGGGTGGATCAATGAATTGTTGATGGTCAGATGGATGATTGGGTGGATGTATTCATTGACAGTTGGATGGCTATGGGCGAGTGACTAGATAATTAGCTGCTAGGTGTATGTTGGGTAGATGAATGGCACATGGATGGGGGCAGGTCAGTGCCTGGCTGGACGTGTGGGTGGATGGATGGGTGTGCAGGTAGGTGGACGGTGGGTGGATGGTGGGATAAAAGGATGCCCTGAATGAGTGGTGGGTGGAAGGAGTGTGTTAGGTTGGGCTTGTCAAGGCTGAATGGTGGGAACTGGGTTTTAGCTGGGTATGCAGACCCAGGTTGGGGAGCTGGGTTGGTGATGTTAGGGGTGGGATGGGTTGATGGCCCGATGAGTGTGTGCATGGAGGCTGGCTGGCCTGGCCATGGGGCGGGTCCACACCAGCCTACCCTCCCATCCACCTTGTACCCTAGGGCTCGCAGGACTCGGTTCTGCAGGGCAGGGGCGTTTTGCCCCCAGTATCCTTCCTGACACCCCGACAGGTGAGTCCCTCTTGATCTCCACAGACTTGAGGATCTGAACGTCTATTCTTCGGGGCCCTAGGTCAACGCAGACACTTCTTCGGTCTTCTTGAGCCAGAACCATGGGGTTGGTCCGAGCTCCTGCTCTGGGAATTTCATGGGAAGCAGGGGGTGAGGGCAGCTGTCCCAGACCAGAGGGTGGGGCTGCTAGAGGGATCTGGCAGGAGATGCTGACCAGGCAGAAAAAGCCTGTGTCTCCTGCTGGTTCCTGCTTAAAAGTCAGGGAGCCAAAACCCACTGCTGCCAGGAGAATCCAATTGCAAAAAGAGGAGCGATTTTACTTTATTTTTTATTTTTAAAAGATTTATTAATTAACTATTTATTTAATTTGTTTTTGGCTGCATCGGGTCTTAGTTGTGGCACGCAGGATCTTTCGTTGCGGCACACAGGATCTTTCTTTGCAGCACGCAGGTTCCAGAGCGTGTGGGCTCTGCAGTTTATGGCACACGGGCTGTAGTTGAGGCACGCGAGCTCAGTAGCTGTGGCACGTGGGTTTAGTTGCCCCACGGCATGTGGGGTCTTAGTTCCCCGACCAGGGATCGAACCTGCATCCCCTGCATCGTAAGGTGGATTCTTTACCGCTGGACCACAGGGAAGTCCTGGGAGCGATTTTAGCATGGCCTTACTGGGACCTAGAATTCCCCCTAGACTAATGTAAGCTTAAGTGACTGGATTCCGATGGGTTCTGTTAGAAGATTCTGTGGCTCCCCTGCCACGTCTCCAGGGATGTGGCTGCCTCGGTGCCCCTCCTTCCCCAACCCTGCCACAGCAACGTTGGCCATCCCACCCCACCTTCCACTGGGCAGCAACACGGGGGCGGGGGGGGAGGGGGTATCATGGCTCCTTCTGCAGGAGCGGCCCCAGCATCCAGCAGGGAGGATGTCGGGGCCCCAGGGGCTCAGGACCGTTTCCTTTCAGGCTGTCCAGAGGGCGGCCCTCACCTTATAAACCCCAGAGTGTCTGGAGACCTGGCCGGCCCCTTGGACAGACATCCTGGTTTTACAGATGGGGACACTGAAGTTGCCAGAAGGAGGGCGCTGGGTCGAGGTCTCACTGTGGGTCCTGGCACAGCCAGGGCAGTATCCGGCCCCTGACTCTGGAACCTGGAGCCTCCCACTTGCGGGCAGTCCTGGTTCACCAATGTCCTCCAGCCACCACTGGACACTCACCGGGCCCACATCAACTCTTCGGCACCCCGACTGCCAGCAGGCGATGGCCGAGCTGCTCAGCTTGCTTGCAGATAACAGCGTAACACATCCCTCACCTCCTACCTTCTCCTCCAGGCCACTTGGCTCCTCCAGGCAGGGAGTGCTGTGCCTTGATGCTGTGTGCCGACCCCAGCACCTTGGGCCTCCGGACCTTTGCACATGCTGTCCCTCGGCCTGAAAAAGCCTTCTCTTTCTTCATCCCTCAGCTCAGCCATTCCCTCGACTCTCAGTCCCTGTGGCCTGGGTTGTTGCAACACCCCTCTCTACTCCAACAGGGACATAGGATCAAGGAATGGTCAATAGGAAGGGCGCTGTGTCCCTCTAGCCCTGGTGATGGACTGAAACTGGACCAATCAGTGTCGAGCATATGGGACTTTGGCTGCCACTGCTGGTCTTGCTTTGCTTCTGGGGCCATCTGGCCACCACTTGGAGAGAAGTTGTCTGAGGATGAGCCTGATGCAGAAGAAAGCAGTGAGAGACAGCAAGAGGTGATGCCACTGAGCCCCTGGATCCAGCCATGCCTGAAGGTGCACAGTTCCTCAGTTACAAGAGTCAGGAAATTAATTAAAATTTTAAATTAAAAAACGAATAAATAATTAATTAAAAGTTATTGCACATTTTATGTTTTTATTTTAAATTTAGTTTTGCTAGAGCTGGTTTGAGTAGGCCTCTGTTAGTTACAACTGACCAGATCTCAGGCCCTTTCCCACTGGTCTGGGAGGCAGGCCTCAAGGCTGCAGCTTTTCTGTCAGGTTGGCTGAGCCAGTGGGTCCTTGGCAGGACTTTAGCACCAGCTGTGCTTTTCACACGAGAGCTTTACGGTTCACAAACCCTGAGTTGGGCGGGACAGAGGTGGCCAGTGCCCAAGGCCTAGAGAAGCTGTGTGGTCCCCAGGGCCACGTGGGCAGTTGGCAGGACTAAAGCCCAGGTCCCAGCCTTCTGCTCTGGCAAGTCCAGTGTGGAAGTCGCTGGCCCTGTGGAGTTGGTTTTTCCCTGCTGGGTGGGGATGCACAGGGCTGGCCTCAAAGTTTGGCCTTGGATGAATCCCAGGGTCTCCCAGGGCCTGGGTGGCTGGTGGCAGGGGACAGCCTGCTCCCTCCCGGAGGCCTCCCACTGCCCTCCTGGGCCCAGGAGGGAAAGTGTCTGTGAGCAGGGTCATGTAACCCCAGGATCCTGAGTTTATTTTAGTCCCGAGAGACATGCCTGGTTGGGGCAGAGAGGCTGGACGAGGCAAGCCCTGAGTCTGAGAAGAGGCACAGGCCCTGTAGGGAGGTGGTTGTGTCCCTTCCCCCGTCCCTCTGCTGTGCCCTTAGGGGTCGCCTGGGAGGGGAACTGTGGGGACAGGGGTGCTGTTGACAGTCTCTCCCAGGCCCACCTGGGGCATGCTGAGGGCGGAGTGGGCCCTGTGCTGCCCTGGGTTGGTCCTGGCTGGGGTCAGGGGTGGCCTTCTTAGGCATGGAAAGGATGGACATGCCCCCATAGACCTCAGACCTGCCAGCTCGGGAGCCTGGGCTGGACCTTGTTGGACCAGGAGAGACTCACCACGTCAGAGAGGACGCAGAACCCTTCAGGCAGACAGAGAGGGAGGCAGGGGCCGGCTGCTGGCCTTGACCCCCGATGGACTGGACTCAACCCCATTGCTCTTCTGGTGGCTTGGGGCTACAGGCCTGGGACCACCCTGAGCCGGGAGGTGGGCTGAGCTGCCCCTCTTGGCTTTGCCTATCAGTGTGCACCCCCCATCCCCCGCCCTCCAGCATGCTCAGGGAAGCACCCCTCTCCCCTGCTGGACACGCCCGGGCCTCCTAGGAGGGCCTCGACTCCCCCCCCCAGAACACAGAGGCTGCCTGACAACGGGGGGAGGGAGCCTGGGGGCCCCAGATGAGCCCCGACGAGCGGGGCCTGGGTCCTCAGCCATACGCTGACCCCCCTGCTCTGACCACAGAGGTTGGCCTGTCGAGGGAGCTGCATATGGCAGGGGAAGAGGCGACAGAGCCGGGGTTCTGCGTGGGGCTCCTGGGATGGTCGGGGGGTGACCTCGTGGGGAGGCGGGTCCACTGCGGGGGGCACTGACCAAGGGGGAGACGGCAGTCCTGGAGCCTGGTTCAAGGCCTGACTTTGAGCTGTGCTGGTGAAGGTCATCGTTTATCCAGGGCAGAGCCTGGCAAGATGAAGAATGGCTCAATTTTCACACGAGCCTGTGATGCTGGCGTTGGCAGGTGGGGGGCTGAGGCCCGCACAGTGAGATGGCCTCCCTGGGTCAGAACCAGCCGACCGCGGCCGAGCTTCTGACCCCGGGCGTCCTCCTGCGCCCTGAACTCCAAGTTCACTGCCTGTTGAGAGGGCGGCTTCACCAGGCCCCCCAGTGCCCGCCTTCAAGGCCAGCCTACCAGACACCCAGAGAAAACACTTTGTCTGATGATTTGGTCCTTAGAGGGCTCTGAGTGGTTTGGAGATGTTTCCTCTTGGAGAGAAGCTCTCTTGCTTCCAGACGCTCAGCTCCCTCTCCACCTTCCCCTCCTGCTCCCTCCTCCTCTCAGGAGCACTTCCCCAGGGAGACCACGTCCTTTTGAAAAGTCATACTCACATTATTGGAACTTTCCACTGGAAGGGGGGAGGGGGAGGGGAAGGGGAGGGGGACTAGGCTCCCTCCCCACAACTGCACTAGGACGCACCCCCCGACACACACACAGGACTAGAAACCCCTCAGGACTGCTCTGTCTGGTTCCCGCCCCTCTGAGCCAGCATACAGTAGGTGCTCAGTGGAGCTGAATGCACGACTCCACTGAGGGTGAACTTGCCTCCTCCCAGCTCCTGGGATCTCAGGGTCCCAGGATCCCGGGCGCCAACCCCTAAGTTCTTCCTGAAGACTTCCCAGGGCCTTCTCAGGCTGCACTGCAAGGAGGCTGCTTAAAGGTGAGCATGAGTTATCCAGGCTGGGGTTGCCCGGGAGCCTTGGGGGAGGGTCCAGGTGGGTAGGGGCCCCAGGCTGGGGTGGGTGGTATCCGGGTCGGGGAGGAGGCGGCATGAACAAAGGCCTGGGGGGCAGAGGCAAATTGTGCTTGGAAAAGTACGGGCACTCTACTTGCTGCGCCTGGATATCTGACCTCACTTTTTAGTTTAAATAGAGCGATCATTTCAAAGAACAAGCTATAAAACTCTGCTCTGCAAATGTTCCTCCATCAATCTGAACAGACGTGTCTACCCCGGGCAAAAACGAAACAAACTCGAGGCCCAGAGTCCTAAAATCATAACCGAGACAGAGGCCAAGACAGCATGGACTGAGGCAGGGATGGGGGAGTGGGGGGCAGTGGAAACAGCCCATCTGACGGTGAGGCCCGGGAGGTCCTGGTGGTAGACACCTCTGTCCTGGCATCGCGGCCACGGGATGGGTTCCTGTGACGGGGTGGTGGTCCTGCCATCCCTTTCCCACGGCAGCGGGGCTGCTGCTCTCACACGCAGCTGGGCAGGGTGGGGGCCTTTCCTTCCAGTCTGAGCTCAGGGTCCCTTCTCAGGGGGGCCTCCCAGCACCATGTTTAAAATCATGCCTGTGCACCCCTCCCCGCGCTCTGGGCCCGTCACCAGGCTGTGCCGCTGTCCGCCCCCCCACCCGGCCCCCGCCCAGCACTCGTCACTCCAACCCTCTGGATGGTCGTTTGGTTAAATTCCCGTGTGTTTCAGTTCCTGATGCGCTGAGCAGACACTCTGCGATACTTGTCCAAGGAGCTCGGTGATGTAGGGAGTAACCACGACAGTTTGGACCCGTGAGCAGCCCGGAGGTCGACCCTTTCCGGGCCCAACTCATGGGGTCTGCGGAAGGACCCAGTGGGGCGGGCACTGCTGCAGCCCCGGAAGAAAAGTCGAGAGAGGGGAGGAGCTGGCCCGAGGCCTCGGGTCAGGCTTGGAACCGGCACAGCTCCGCATTGGGTACCAACCAGCACGTGCTTTTGCCCTCGAGCTGGTAACTTGGCCAGTCAGGATTCACCTACAAGACAAGCCTTTCCTGATGTGCTTTGTGCTTCCCCAGGCAGGAAGGGCCTGGAATCTCCTGGATGGCAGAGGTGAGATCCATTGGCCAGTAAGACAAAGCCCCTAATCTCCGGAGGGCTCACAGTGTGTCAGGTACAGTGCCAGGCGATGGGGACCGTCCCGCTCTCAAGGAGCCCATGGTCTGGTGGGGGACAGACGATGGTGGCAGTGGGAAGAGGGCTGGGGTGGAGCAAGGCGACGGGCTGGAGGGCACAAAAATGGTCACCTGAGACAGACACAGGGGCAGGGAGGGCCCTGGGAGGGGCTGATGTCTAAGTGGAGACTAAACAGAGAGCGGGGCTGGCCGGGCGGGGATGAGGTGTCTTTGGGTGTAAGCAAGAGAGGTGACTGCGACAAAAAGGGATTAATAGGGGGAGAGAGAGAGAGAGAGAGAGAGAGAGAGAGAGAGAGAGAGAGAGAGAGATGCAACTCTCTCATGATGATGCAACTAGAGATTATCATACTGAGTGAAGTAAGTCAGAAAGAAAAAGACAAACAACATATGATATCGCTTATATGTGGAATCTAAACTACAACACAAATGAACTTAGCTACAAAACAGAAACAGACTCACAGACATAGAGAACAGACTTGTGGTTGCCAAGGGGGCTGGGCGCTGGGGGAGGGATGGATTGGGAATTTGGGATTAGCAAGTGCAAACTATTATATGGAGAATGGGTAAACAACCAGGACCTACTGTATAGCACAGGGATCTATATTCAATATCCTGTGATAAACCATAATGGAAAAGAATATGAAAAAGAATATATATGTATGTATAACTGGGTCACTTTGCTGTACAGCAGAAATTAATACAACATTGTAAATCAACTCTAGTTCAATTTTAAAAAAATACAAAAAAAAAGAGATTAATAGGGATTTCCACTTCTAGCCAAAATGGTGCCGTGGGAAACAATGAAAAGCAACAAAAAACCCAGACAGAAGATATGAAGCAGTGGGTGTTTAGGACATCAGGTAGCGTTCAGCTAAGGAGCACGAACACCAGGAAACAGGAGGGGAGCCCAGGTGGAGAGAATCCCCAGAGGCTAACCCAGGAAGTTACCGTTCTTCAGCCAACAAAGGAGGTAAGATGGAAACATAACAAATTCTCAGTTAATCCACAAGAAGGCAGAAGGAGAGGGAAAGGAACAAAGAAAAAATGGGAAAAGAAATAGCAAGATAGTAGATTTAAATTCAATCATTAAAAATTACAGCAACTGGGGCTTCCCCGGTGGTGCAGCGGTTGAGTCCGCCTGCCGATGCAGGGGACGCGGGTTCTTGCCCCGGTCCGGGAAGATCCCACATGCCGCGGAGCGGCTGCGCCCGTGAGCCACGGCCGCTGAGCCTGCGCGTCCGGAGCCTGTGCTCCGCAACGGGAGAGGCCACAGCAGTGAGAGGCCCGCGCACCGCGATGAAGAGCGGCTCCCGCTCGCCGCAACTAGAGGAAGCCCTCACACAGAAACGAAGACCCAACACAGCCAGAAATAAATAAATAAACAAACAAACAATAAATAAATAAAATAATAATAAAAAAAAAGATAGAAAAGGAGGTGCAGAGACCCAGGGGAGGGGGCCTTGTGGAGACAGAGGCAGAGGTTGGGGTGATGCAGCCACAAAGCCCAGGAGCCATGTGAGCTGGGGGAGGAGGGAAGGACCCTTCCCGGGAGCCTCCAGGGGGAGCCCGGCCCTACCAACTCCTTGATTTTGGACTTCCAGCCTCCAGAGCTGTGAGAGAACAAATTTCTCTTGCTTTAAGTCCCCAGTTTGTGGGACTTGGTTACAGCAGCCCCAGGATGCTCATCCAGGGACGGCCAGGCAGCACCTGGGTTCTGTCTGGCAGTGTGTGGAGGGTATGGTGCTGGGGCCTGGGTAGAGCTGGTGGGTCACCTGTGTCCTGTGGGATTGGCCAGATGCCTCGTCTGTGCCACTTGGGACTGTTCCTCCTGAGTCTGTTCCTGTCATCCTCTCTCATCCTCAGGAGGGTCCCAACCCAAGCTGGGGAGCAGGGGATGCTGTGAGCCTCCCTGAGGGATAGGGGAGGGGGCTCAGAGCTCCCCCAGGGCAGACCTTTCCCTTGGTGGTGCTGGGGGACCCCTCTGTCTGAGGCTAAGTCTCGAGCTCTGGAGAGCAGGTTTTCCTGAAGCCCTGGAATCATCCAGAGGCTTCTGAGGCACCTCCACTGACCAGGAGGTTAGTTAGGTCCTTGGGTTGTGAGCCTGGAGCATTTCTCCCCAGAAGGAGTGAGGGCGGGTCCCAGAACCCAGCACCCACATTCCCCGAGGATGTCGCTCCCTGGGGGGTCCCAGAGCCCAGAATGGTGCCTGGTGCAGAGGGTGAATGCACTGGAGCTTGGGTGAGGTCTCACGTCCAGGCTGTGAATCTGGTCAGCCGGGAGCCCGGGGAGGCCCAAGAAGATTCCTGGCAGCACTGTGGCCCTGCCTGGCCTTTGAGCTCCGGCAAAACCCCAGCTTCCTCCCGATTTTGGGTCGGGAGCCAGCACAGGCCTCAGGCACACAGACGCCCGTCCTGGGGGGGTCCCTCAGCCTCCTGAGGACAGCAACCCCTCCCACGAGGCCTGACTCACCCGTCCTGGGAATCATTGCTGCCATCAAATGATTCACCCCAACAAATGCACAACATTTGTCATTTATCTCACCAGTTTCTATTTTAAAAACCATGCCCTTTTGTTTTACTAGAACTTTCAGCTCTTTTACGAATTTTGCAGTCGTTGAAGATGATGGGCTTAAAATGTTTGTAAAACTCAAGACTAATTCCAGGCGCTGTACAGATTGCACGTGGGTGGCCTAGGCATCACGACACCCACGCGGCCGCCCCTCGCCAGTCCCCCGGGCTGTGTGTGTGGGGTCGGGCCCATCCACGGACCCATGCCCTGCCCAGAGGGGCTTCTCTGTTTCCCTGAAGAGACCTAACTCTGACGAACGCACATCATGGCCTGACTCCCCCCTATTAACACGAGGAGGGGGCTTTCCAGAAAGTGGCTTCGACACACCGGGGACAGCTGCTTACTCTCCGGGAGGGTCCCTGGGCCTCGGTCGTCACAGGGGACGACACAGCAGATGGTCCTGGGCACAGCTGGGGGCAGTGGCCTGTGCCCCCCACCCCGTGCTCTCCCTTGGGCCTGGGTCGAGCCTGTGAGGAACGACTGTCCCCCTGGTCGCACAGGAGCTGGGGCTGGAGAGCTGCGCCTCTGCGGAGGGGTCATCACTCTTGGCCCCGGGCCAGCAGGGTTTGGGGTGCAGAGGCCTTGGACACCGCACGTGTAGTGGCCTTTGTGGAACATGTCCCACACTGATGCCGGCGCTCTGCCGTGAACTTGGCTGTCCTGGAGCCTCAGGACGCCCAAGGCACTTGTGTTTGGTGACCACCATCCGCCACCGTGCGCTGGACACTGGCCTCTTTATTTCCTGATTCTCGTGGCCACCCGTGGCTGCGGCCATCCTCGTGTAGTGTGATTTATCGGGGATGGTCTCAGGGCAAGGGGAAGCAGAGCAGGACGGGTCAGGGGGAGCAGATGAGCTAGAAAAGGGTCTCGGCTGGGTCGCTGCAGCCCCATCCCTCGGGGGCTGGGTGTGGGCTCAGTCATGGCCAAGGCCTGCTCGTGGCCGGGAGGGTGGCCTCCTGGTGCAGCAGCCCCCCTTTTGTGGGAAGGCAAGGCTTGGGGAACGGAGTGGCTGTGAGTTATCAGCTGACACCCCCAGGAGAGGCAGTGGTGCAGCAGCTAAGGGGACTGGGGGCACCCCGCTGTCTACTCCACTGTCTATGCACACCTCTGAATTCACATGAGAGACGTACACTTCCACTGTAAAATATATACGTACTCTTGAAAATTTGGGATGTATAGGAAATTATGAGAAGGAAAGAGAGAGAGAAAGAAAGAGGGAAGGAAGGAAGGGAGGGAGGAAGAAAGGAAGAAAGGTGAAACATTGTAGAATTTCTTCATGTAGGAATAACCACTATTGATTTTGTGGTATACTTTAGTATAGCCTTTTACTATTTCTTTAAAAATTAAACTGGAATTTTTCTTTCACATTTTGACCCCCTTCACTCATTTCTTCCCTCCTCCCCTCTGCTCTAGCAACCACCAATCTGTTCTCTGGATCTATGAGCTTGGCTTTTTGTTTTTGTTTTTTTTTAGGTTCCACATATAAGTGGGATCATATGGTATTTGCCCTCCTCTGTCTGACTTACTTCGCTTAGTGTAACACCCTCGAAGTCCATCCATGTCATCACAAATGGCAAGATTTCATTCTTTTTTATGGCTGAGTAATATTCCATTGTGTATATACACACCACATCTTCTTTATCCATTCATCCATCAGTGGGCTCTCAGGTCTATTCTATACCTTGACTATTGTAAATAACGCTTCAATGAACACAGAGGTGCGTGTATCTTTTCGAGTCAGTGTTTCCATTTTCTTAGAGTAAATACCCAGAAGTGGAATTGCTGGATCATACGGTAGTTCTATTCTTAATTTTTTGAGGAAACTCCATACTGTTTTCCACAGAGGATGCACCAATTTACATTCCCACCCACAGTGCACGAGGGTTCCCTTCTCTCCACAACCTCACCAACACTTGCTGTTTCTTGTCTTTTGATAGTAGCCATTCTGACAGGTGTGAGATGGTAGCTCACTGAGGGTGTTTTTTTTAATATATAAATTTATTTACTTATTTTTGGCTGGGTTGGGTCTTTGTTGCTGTGTGCGGGCTTCCTCCAGTTACGGCGAGTGGGGGCTACTCGTCCTTGCGGTGCGCAGGCTTCTCGTTGCAGTGGCTTCTCTTGCTGCGGAGCACGGGCTCTAGGCACGCGGGCTTCAGTAGTTGTGGCTTGCGGGCTCTAGAGCGCAGGCTCAGTAGTTGTGGAACATGGGATTAGGTGCTCCGCGGCATGTGGGATCTTCCCGGACCAGGGCTCGAACCCGTGTCCCCTGCATTGCCAGGCGATTCTCAACCACTGCGCCACCAGGGAAGTCCCAATTCACTGCGGTTTTGATTTGCATTTCTCTAATAATTAGTGATGCTGAGCATTTTCATGTACCTGTTGGCCATCTGTGCACCTTCTCTGGGAAAATGTCTATTCAGTTCCTCTGCCCATTTTTTAATTGGATTGTTCTTTTTTGCTATTGATTGTAATGAGTTCTTTATGTATTTCGAATATTAGCCCTTTATCAGATATATGCTTTGCAAATATTTCTCGCATTTGGTAGGTTGCCTTCTTACTTTGTTGACGGTTTTTTGCTGTGCAGAAGATTTTTAGTTTGATGTAGTCCCACTTGTTTATTTTTGCTTTTGGTGCTATGTATCTGTATAGCCTTTTATTCTTCTAACGTATCTTATGTCCAGTGATATATCACAGAGAACACTCTGCATGTGGTGATTTTAGGGCATAATTGAGAAGACAGTGAGATGCCATGAGGAAGTCTGATAAATGGTGAGTGCAGGTATGATCTGTCCCTGGGAGAATTATTGGCCTTTTGATGCAAAAACAGCCCTATGACTTGTGTCATTAAATATAAGTTAGAGCATAACTGTGCAGGAAGTCGTAACTCAAGTACCGCGGCAATAAAAATGGCCATTATGTGACTCAGTGTAACTTCTTTTTAAAAGAGGAAAAACAAAATATTCCGTTCAGTCATCGCTCCTGGCGCGGTGGCACCAGGTACGGAAATAAGACATCGTCAGACATGGAAGGAGAGCCTCTCTGAAGTGCAAGGTCAAGGGTCAGGGTGAACCATATGGAATTTTGACCTAAAAGAGGACCGTTTCGTGTGGTTTCACCAGTTGGTCAGAGCACCTTTGGTGGAACGTTGACGAGAAAAACAGAATGTGCCTCTGCCATTAATCCGAGAAGCCTCTGACCTTCAGCAGCAGGAAGCCAACCGGGCCGGGAATGGGGTTCCTGGACCCTTTCCCCCGCCTCACTCGATGGCATGTGTTTTTCTGCCTGCCTCGTACAGCACAGCGATTCCAGGCCAGGGGGCTGCCTTATCGTCGTCGCTCCCAAAGTTTGCCAGAAGCCGTGCAGGTCTGGGATCCCTTGGACTGGGTTTGTTTAATTTGTTTGTCCTCAACGCCTGCCTGCGCCACCAGCCGGACCTTCGGAGCGTGGGCCGCGGGTCACTGTTTGTTCTCCCACCCGCCGTTTTTCCGGATCTCAGCACCCGCCCCTGCCCCACACCGGTCAAGGTCTTGAGCCTTCCCCTCCCGTCCATCTCTTTTCTCCTGTGTCAGTCTGCGTCCTCATGTCACCCTCTCTCTTTGTTGGTGTCTTCACCTGGTCTTCCCGCACCCCTCTGAAGGTTTCCAAATG
Organism: Lipotes vexillifer; assembly: GCF_000442215.2. Lineage (NCBI taxonomy): Eukaryota > Metazoa > Chordata > Mammalia > Artiodactyla > Lipotidae > Lipotes > Lipotes vexillifer. The sequence continues at coordinate 501,069 of NW_006784492.1, forward strand.
CGCTCCTGGCTCCGAAGATAAGGCATTTTCAGGGTGTAGTCTCCCGGCCGAGTCTCCATGAGGAAGTTCTGTCCGACTTGATCTGCGCCCTTTTCCAAGGCCCCGCACTGATGCTTTTTTTCTTCTTGGTCCTTGGGTGACAAAGGAGCCGCCCAGCCAGTTTGTCCACGCCCAGGTGAACGGATGGCCCTTGTTCTGGATGGCCAAGCCCGGGGAGGACAGTCTACTCCCCTCCTCGGGCTCGGCTGTGAGCTCCTGGAGGAACATTCTGGTTCGGCTCTGCTGGGATCCCGGTCCCACCGGCTGGCTGGATGGAGCACACGGATGGGATGGCTGCTGTGGCCGCAGGTCATCGGGGCTCCCCCTGCCTGCTGCCCCGCAGGCACCACCTGTCCCCACCGCCTGCTCCGTCGGATTTTGAGGATTTATAAGTGGGAGGAGAAAGCAGCGCCATGCGTGGAGGGGAGAAACATGCTTCTGATGCTGGGAAAACAGAGAAGAGATGAAACATCTCCCCCACGTCCACCGGGCAGGGCGGAGGCTTCAGCACTGGCTGCGGGGCCGCCTCCAGTTCTCAGTGTTCTGAGGGCTTGTCCTTCTATGAGCCCGAAGCAGGGGAGGCTGGGTCAGGTCCATTTTGAACCAGCAGCCCCAGGATTGTTCTAATTTTTTCCAGGTGAGGGGCTCTGCTCCCCTCCTTAAAAGGCGAGTGTTTCTTTGTAGAACAGAGGTGACGCCTCACGTTTTCTCTGCATCCACTTCGGGTCTGAAATTGTGCTGGGTGCAGAGCTGATGCTTGGCTGAGTGGCGGTGGGGCTGAGGGCTCAGAAGCTCCTGGGTTTGGAGTCGTTGGATGGATCTGCGCGGTGAGATAAGCCCACGCATCCATGTTAGGGCCACCGCTCGTGTCCGTGTGATGATGTGTTCTTGTGGGTTAACGGTCCATCTCACTGCTCATAAAGCAGTCTCTCGGTCATGGTGAAGTTTGCCTCCACTGAGCCTCAGTTTTCTCATCTGCAAAATGGGGGTGATGGTACCCTTTGCATGGACATTTTTATGGTGAGCAGGAAGCCTGAGTCAGACAGCGCTTGGGGCAGCTGGCCTGGTACAAGGGTGGGGTCCGGTCGCTCACCTCTTCCTGCCTGGAGGTGACAGCCCACCTGGTTCCTGGCCACCAGGGGATGCGGCCCCTCCCCGCTACCCACCCAGTCTCACTGTCCGGTGGGTTCGGCTCTCCTAGTGTGCCAGGCTCTGCTCTGCTCCGAGCTCTGACCCGCACGTGGTTTTCCTGGCCCAGCGCCTTCCTGAGGCCTCAGGCTGGAGCTCAGCTCTCCCCAGAAGCCTGCCCACCTCCCAGGTTTTCCCTACCCTCCGTCACGCCCTTGCCCTCCTCCCCTCCCCCCTCCCCTCTGCACCTGGATCGCCTCTGTCCTGTCCTGCTTCCTTCATCCACCCACAAGTCCCCCGAGCAGGGACGGCACCTTTCCCAGTCACCATGGCACCCCCGACAAACAGTGGTCAGTCTGCATCATGGGTGACTGCGAACACACGTTTTTTTAAAAAAAGTTTGAATTGTGGTCAAAACACATAACATAAAATTTACCACTGTAACCATTGTAAGTGTATAGTTTAAGTGTGCGTTCAGCGGTAGTAAGTGCTTTCGCATCATTGCGCAGCCATCACCACCAGCCATGACTCTTCATCTTATAAATCAGAAACTCTGTCCCCATGAAACACTGACTCCCCGCTTCCCTCCCCAGCCCCTGGCGCCCACCGTCTACGGTTTGTGTCTATGAACCTGACCCCTATAGGGACCTCAGGTGAGCGGAATCACACAGGATGTGTCCTGTTGTGTCTGGTTTATTTCACTCAGCATCATGTCTTTAAGGTCCTGCCATGTTGTAGCCTGAGTCAGAACGTCCTTTCTTTTTTAGACTGAATCATATAATGAACACGTTTTGAATGTGTACATACAACCCCTCAGAGACCTAGCCTCTGCTTGGGCCCTTCCAGGGATGGGGAGCTCACTCATTACTGGGCAGCTCTGATACCTAGGCTGCTCTTTATTTGTACTGAGCTGGTCCTGGCGCCGTGCTCCGGGGTCAAGGAGACATCCATTCCTCCTGCCCTGTAACCATCCTTTACACACCTGGAGACTGGAGACCCGAGTCACTGTGTCCTGAGCCATTGAGGCTGCTCGGCCATGGTCAGCCTGAGGCACCTGGCGACATGCTCGTGCCTCACCAGCTGCCCAGGGACACAGAGGCGTGGGGCTGGTGTCTTGGATGAACCTTTGTTGACCAAACTGGACACACTGGTGGATTTGCTTGAGACCGAGCGGGAACGACGGAGCCCGTTTTCCTCTTGGCTTTAACTCCACCCTCCGGACTGGCCCGTGGACAGAGCTGTGTAGTTGCCACCAGCCAGCCAGGGCCACCCCACATGTGGAGTGGGGGACACAGAGCCCGGGCTCCCAGGAGCATCTCCGCTACGAGCATCTCCACACTGTCTCCGATCCCTCGGAGCTCTGGAGACGACATCTTTCCACCTCCAATGCTGAAGGCCGAGCTGGCCGCTGGGCTCTGGCCCCAGCCCCTCCCGCTGGTCTGTCTGCTCCACCAGCCGCTCCCACCTGAACCCTCAGATGCGAGTCTGGCCATGGGGGCTGGTGGCCTTCCTCACGTCGCTGCCCAGGGCCCTGACCGCCTTCTCTGGAAGCTTCAGCATCACCAGCTTTACCATGCATTTAACGCAGCAGAGTTTTGCATTGTTTTCCTGCCGTCTGTCTTTCCAGGTCTGAAAAAGAACGTGAACTCTGGGCTACGTGACCCGGGCAATCATGTGGCCTGTGTCCAGCTCCCCCCGTCCTCCGCCGCTGCGGCCGTCACGTGAGGCCGGCCCCGCGCGGCACTTAGTGGATCTGTTTCATTTCCTTCTCCTCCCAGATGAGCTGGAAAGGCCATATTCCCTCAAACCTTTACTCTTTTTTTTTTTTTTTTTTTTTTTTTTTTG
>NW_006784492.1:504141-511707 GCF_000442215.2 Lipotes vexillifer
GCACAGGCTCCGGACGCGCAGGCGCAGCGGCCACGGCTCACGGGCCCAGCCGCTCCGCGGCACGTGGGATCTTCCCGGACCGGGGCGCGAACCCGCGTCCCCTGCATCGGCAGGCGGACTCCCAACCACTGCGCCACCAGGGAAGCCCGAGCCTTTGCTCTTTCTAACCGGTCAACTAAGATCACATTACCGTGGCCTTTAAACTGGCGAATTAATCACCACTATTTGTAATTGTCCCTTTTTGTTATTAGCTGCTGCGTACAGAAGTAGAAGCCGGTGTCCAGCTCCACGGCCCTCTCGTTACTGATGTCGGTGCGGAGCCTCCTGCCTGGCAGGGGGCCCATCCCTCCGGGGACTGAAGCTCTGGCTCTCCCTGACCCTCCCAGCCTGAGAGCGGACCCTGATTCCAGGAAACGCCGTGTTTTTCCTGCCCCGCCCCTCCAAGGTTGGGGATCCAGAGGCCAGGCTGCCCACCACAGTCCATCCCAGTGGACAGCAGAGGCCTGTGAGTGCCTGGGCAGGGCCTGGGGCCCCAAGGGACGGCACTCTGGCCCCTGGGAAGCCAGGCTATTTTACCCTGAGAGTTAATTGTATCGTTTCTGTTGCTCCAGCCGGTCTCAGAGGAGAGGACGCAGACAGGCTGGGATTTGACTCCTGTTCCTACCAGGTGGGGCTGTGTGACCGCTGCTTCGAGCCTCAGTTTCCTCACCTGTAAAATGGGCCCAATGATCATTATTTTGTGGGTATGTGTGAGGATTAAGAAAGATGTCTGCGGGAGGCCCCTCACAGGGCCAACCCTCAGCAACTCTTAGTTCCCCTCAGCAAGGCCCCGCCACCAGATGATGCCCGATGGCAGCCCACCGGCACGAGGACCCTTCCAGGCAGGAAAGAACCTGCAGCAGGGCCACCTGGGCTGGTGCAGACTGCAGAGAAAACATAAGAGCTCAGAATATTCTCAGACTGTGGGGCATCACCACCCAACTCCATCGGAAGTGTGAGGGGTCAGCAGGGCCCCTGAACCCGGGGGGTGAGCCCTGAGGGGAGCCTGCATGCTGGGGTGACTGGCGGGCCAGAGCTGGGGGAGGACTGTCCAGGTGCCATGGAGCCCAGGAGCCCAGGACCCATGGGGGCAACTGAGAGGGAGGGGGCATGGTTCCTCGAAAGTTAGATAGTGAGAGCCCCATCTCTGGGAGCATTCAAGAGGAGCCTGGTTGCAAGGTGGTTCCTGCCTTCGGGTGGTGGTCAGTGAGGGTGGTGTCATGGGTTGAATCGTGGTCTCCTGCAAAATGCCTCCACATTCCAGCCCCTGAACCTTATTTGGAAAAAGAGTTTTTGCAGATTTAAGGATCCTGATGTGAGGAGATCACCCTGGATTCCTTGGGTGGCCCTAAATCCAATGACAATTGTCCTTATAAGAGAATGGAGAGGAGAGGCTACAGACACAGGGGAGGAGGCCCCGTGATGACAAAGGCAGGGATTGGGGTGATGCGGCCCCGAGCTCAAGGGCGCCTGGAGCCCCCGGGAGCCAGAAGAGGCAGGAAGGAGCCTCCCCTGGAGCCTGTGGAAGGACCACAGCCCTACTGATTTTGGACTGGTGGCCTCTAGAGCTGTGAGAGAATCAATTTCAGTTGTTTCAAGCTCTGCAGCGTGCGGTCCTCTGTTATGGTCCCTGCAGGATTCTCATCAGGGAGATCCCAGGAAGCCTCCCTAGACCAGGGTCCCCAGACTCCTTTCATCTGGGGGTAGAGGTAGGGGGGAGGCCTCCAAAGCGGTCTCCCCGTGTGCTGCTCCCAGCAGGGAGCCTCATGGGCACTGTAGTTCCAGAACAGTCCTGAAGGTGGTGATTTGCCATCCCTGGGCAGGCTGGAGCCAGGCTCCCGGCCACGCTGCTGTGGGCCAGTCAGAGGGCAGCCGGCTGGCTCCCCAGCCTTTCTGCATTAGCCCCTTCCTGACGGTTTCTCGGGAGAAGAAAGGATTTTGCCCCAGCAGCAAATTTTAGCCTCTTTCAGAAAATGACTGCATGACATTATGTTTTGCAAGGCATCCAATGATGTGGGAAATCCATTATAGATACCAGGAGATGCCGCCCGCCCCAAGGGCCAAGGGACATTAGAGTGAGCTGGGGAGGGAGGGCGGGGCCTGGGGCCCCGTGACCTCGGGCAGCGGCCCCTCCTCCCCAGGCTTAACCAGAGGGCCTGTCTCTGGACTTGTCATCAGCACCACTGTGCCAGGGACTGCTGCTGGGCCGGGCCAGTTAGGGCAGCTGAGGAAGTGACTGCCAGTCAACGAAGCCGTCTGGTGGCTCAGAGGGAGCAAACAGGAGAATCCGGGGACTTCCCTGGCAGTCCGTCCGGTGGTTAGGACTTGGTGCTTTCGCTGCTGTGGTCCGGATTCGATCCCTGGCTGGGGGGAGTAAGATCTCCCAAGCCTCGCAGTGTGGCGGAAAAAGAAAATCCAAACACTCCTAAGGTCATTCCTGGCCCCCAGACTGTCGTCTCCGGTGTGTCATGTGTACTGATGGGTCCGATGGCCTGCGGGAGGCGTCAGACACTGGCTACCACCTGGGGGTGGGGCAGGGGCTCCTGGCAACGATGCTGAGCTGGGCAGAGGCAGGCGGCTTGGGAGGGGGCTCTGTGACCTCTAGCAGGGCTCTCTTCCACCTTCTGTCCGAGCAGAGACCTTGGGCCCCAGCTCTGACACCTGTCTGTCCCTGCCCACTCTGGGGGCTCCCCAGGCCCATGAAACAATTTACAGATTGCCGGCCTGGGGCCTGATCCTTTTGTTTCCTGCTGGCTAGTGACAAGCCCTGCAGAAACCCACATCCCCTCGGGACCCCTCGTTTCTCCACCGGGCATCTGACAGGTAGCCCAGTTCATGGCCAGAGGGCAGTGGTCTCTCTGCACTCTGCCCGCCCAGGGGCTCAGCCCAGATGCACCGTGATCCTTCCCGCCCCCTAGCCCCACACCCGGCCATCGGCGGTGTGCGGGTAGACGTCACCTTCAGATGCCTCCGCTTCTCACCACCTTGACCCATCAGCTTGGTCCCAGCTACCTTCCCTTCTACCTGGACCGTTCCTGTGGCCTGGCCCCTGCTGCCATCCACAGGGGACAAAACCCCGACTCTGTGCGGTGACCCTTAGGCCTCAGCCTACACCTCTGGCCGCGGCCCTAGGCCTTCACCAGAGGAAGGAGCATCGATGACTCCATGGAGGGGCTCACTGTTGAGGTCACCTGCCTCCGGGCCTTTGCACCCGCTGTTCCTTCCTGATTTCATGCAACTTTCTGTCCCTCTGCAGGGACACCTTGCTTGATCCTAAGCTGTCCGCCTCCCATCAGGTCACGCTCTCCCTCCTGCCACTGCTCACCCCCCAGCACATGCTTCCCCTCCCCGTCCCCGCTTGGGCCAAGGTGCTGCTTTGTTTACTGCTGCGCTCCGGTCCCGCTGCCCGAGACCCGGGAGCTTGCCTCCTGCTGGCTGCGGTGTCTTCAGCAACCAAAATGGTCTTCGTAAATACTTGTTGGATGAGTGGGATGTATGCTTGGAGGAGTGAAAGGTCCCGCAGGAGGAGCCCCTGGCGGGTGGTCTAGCCCGGGCCCCATGGTTTAGGAAGGGTGGGTGAGGGAGGAGGTAGAAAGAAATGTGAGTGACTTCCCCTGGGGCTCCCACCAGCGTCCTCCCGGGTCCTCCCCACCAAGTGGGAACAGGGATTATTATTTCCATTTTCCGAGGGAGAAACAGGCCTGTGTGATGCGGTCGACTCCTTGGCCGTCCCTCCGGCCCCTCTAAAGACCCGGCTCTTTCTTTTTTTTCTTGCGATACGCGGACCTCTCACTGTTGTGGCCTCTCCCGCTGCGGAGCACAGGCTCTGGACGTGCAGGCTCAGCAGCCATGGCTCACGGGCCCAGCCGCTCCGCGGCATGTGGGATCTTCCCGGACCGGGGCACGAACCCGCGTCCCCTGCATCGGCAGGCGGACTCTCAACCACTGCGCCACCAGGGAAGCCCCGGCTCTTTCTGCCATCCACACTGCTCGGCAGGTCGGCCAGGACGATTCCAGGTACTTGGGAGGTGCTGACATGGCCAGATCAGCCTCCAGGAAGAATGGAGAGAGGTTCTGGCAGGTTCCGGCAGGTTCTGAGGTGCCTCCCCTTGTCCACCTGCCTGTCCCGAGGAGGCTGCCCACCTGTGCAGAAGCTGGCATGGTCTGGGTCCTCATCACCTTTGGTTCTGGAACATCTGACCCCCTCTGTCATGGCTGCTGCTCTGGGCAGTTCTCCCGAAGCTCCTGTCCAGGGACAAACAGTACTCGGGCACCCGACAGGACCCTCTGGATGAGCTGGTGGGTCCCAGTGGAGGGGGGCCTCTTCCCACGTGGCCCTAGGTGTCTTGAGGGAGCCTTGGTGCATCGCTGCTGCCTGGGGAGCCCCGTTGTCCCCCAGGACCTGCTCTTCCTCTGGGGACCCCTGGCCCCTGAGAAGAGTGTTGCTTGAAGCTGACAGGTCCCTCACCGTGTCCAACCTCAGTCTTGTCATCTGTGGGGACGAAATAAGTCTGTGTACCCAGCCCTAGGAGTGAGGCCAGCCCCACCCTGCCCTCCCCTAGGGACCCCCCGCCTTGAGTCACCCCCTAACGGGTCCCACCCCACTTCCTCAGATCCAATGTGACCCTTCAAGGGTAAAGACCGACACAGCCGTCCAGCAGTGCCCTCTGCCCTTCTCTGCGAGGGGTCCAGGGCAAGGGGTCCTCCTGCTGATCCTGACTTCCCCGCTGTCCCTGTGGACTCACAGGGAGTCCCTTTCAGTTGAAGACCTCGGCCCCTTGGGGTCTGGCTGCCGTGCAGTCACTGGGCCCTTCTTGTCCTCTCTGCACCCACCTACCTCCACCTAGTCTGTCCCTGAGTCACGTCCATTCTAATTGCCCTACACATCCCAAACAGGACCCTCCCACAGTCCTAGACAGGCTCCCCTGGTGGCCCCAGGCCCTTTGCACGGACCTCCCACGGCCCTCTTCCCCACAGAGCGACCTTTCCAAGGTGTAAACCAGGTCACGTCATACCTCCCCTGAGGAAATCCTCTCTAGCCCTCTGGTCCCCGGCTGGCCTCCACCCACTCAGCCGCAGGCCCTCTTGTGGCCTCCCCTACCCCCGCCCCCACCTGGGCACGGCTCACGTGGTCCTCCTGCCTGGAGCCCTCCGGGCCCAGGACTCCTCCTCCATGGCCACTCCTGCGTCCCTCCACGTGGGGCCACCCCAGCCACCTCATGAGCCTGTTTTGCAGCATTTGCAGGTCTTAGTCGGTCCTGGAATGGTCCCGCTTCCCTCTTTGCTAATGTGTGCTTCCCATTAGGGGGCAGACCCCAGGGTGGGGGCTCCTCTGACCCCCCCTTTCTCTCCCCCTCCCCCCCACCCCTCCTCAGCAAACCCCCTGTCTCTACGAGCGGATCCCAAATCTGAAAGGACCTCACCGCCCACCTCCCCAGGACCCCGGCCCAGACCCCGTGGGCTCTGATCTGACGACCGCCTGGATCTGCTTCCTGTGCTGCCCTCCCCCGACCTACTCTCGGCTCAGTAGCCTGAGGGGTCCTTTCAAATATGAGTAGACTTTGTTCCTCCTCTGCTCAGGACCTTCCGAGGTTCCTCCTGCCTCTCAGAGGAAAAGCCATGGTGCTTACATGGCCCATAAGAGCTCCCATGCCCGCTCTGACCCCGTTTCCCACCCTGACCCCTGTGCTGGCGCCGATGAAGCCCCTGCCCCAGGACCTTGGCATGTGATCTCCCCTGTGCTCTTTGACAAGCCTCCACTCACATGTTGCCTTGAAGTGAGATTCAACCGGCTACTGGTACTCAGAGCCCGGCCCGCCCTTCACTCACCGTCCTCCCCAAATTCAGGATGGGGAGAGGCACTGGCAGGCCCCTTGGGGCAGGCCAAGTGGGGTCCAATCGCTCACAGGTGCTGGCGGTCTCTCGGTGTCGGCACAGCCCCAGTGCCCCTTACATGAACACAGAATGGAATTGCCCAGGGGTGGGGGGCCGCGGATCCCTCAGACACGGGAGCAGCCGCCTCACTGGCCGAGGGCCCTTCTCCTGCAGGGGTGACTGTTCTGGTGGGCGCTGGACCCAGGACTCAAGGCCGCAGTCCTGAACCGACACCGGGGTCTCCTGGCGAAAGTGCAGGCTGGGACAAAGAGAAACTGCCCGTGGGAAGGCTCAACTCCCTGGGGGCAGCCCCAGGCCTTCTGTCCCTGGCTGAGGGAGGAGCCCAGGGTGACTCGGGCCTGCCCCCGAGGAGGTTTGGAGGTACCCGGGCCTCTGCTGCCGGTTTGTCTCGTCCCGGATGTATTTCTTATTTTTGTTGCTTGATTTGAGACGTGCCCTGTGTGAATAAAGGTGTACTTGCAGCAGGCTCTCCAGCCTCTGCAGGGCACATCCTGGGGTCGGCTCTGCACTGAGTCCCGTGCTCACCTCACTGACCCCCGCCCATGGGTGTACCCCGGCCCCAGGAGCTGGAGGCATCTCTGTGGCTGGTGGCTTTTCTTTGCAGGAAAGATTTCCCTTTCTATCAGGGCTGCGCTTGGACGAGGGTGCAAAGAGGCACCAACCCTGTACCTGCATCGTCCTCAGAGTGGGGCCTCCTTTCGTTTTGTGCCCTGGAGCCTCTCTTGCCACACCCAAGCCCAAGTCCTGTTTTCTCTATCCTTCCCCATCCATCATCCATCTATATACATCCATTCAACCATCCACCCATCTATCCATTATCCAGCCAGCCCCCGTCCATCATCTATCCACTCATTTATTCACTCATCCATCCAACCTCTGTCCATCCATCTACTCACCCCACATCCATCCATCCATCCCTTTAACCCGCACTTCTCTCTTCTCAGTATACAGCAGGCCCAGAGAGCCGAGTGCCAGCTTAATGGAGGCAGCAGCCTCCCAGCGTTCCCCAAAGGAAAGGTGGGCCAGAGCAGAGGATAGCACTGGGACCAACACAGTGAGGGGCCAGGGGATGCGTCTCCTTCCGTCAATCAGTCAGTCAGTCAATCAGTCCATCAATCACCATCCTATGTGCACCCACTACACACCAGGCACAGTTTTAGGAGCTGGTGATATGGTGGGAAGCAAACTTGATCCAAGCCCCTGCCCCAGCGGAAGAGATGGGCAGTAAACAAGATGGGTGTTTTTGCATTAGATGGCGGTAGGTGTTATAAAAACAGAGAAGAGCCATAGTGACGACCTGAGGGGCGTTTAAGATGTGAAACCTGGCAGCTGAGGAGGGCCGCCTGAGGAAAAGATGACTGAGGAGATTCAAGGAGGTGGGAGGACCGTGCGTGGGCGCCTGCGTGTTGTGTTTGAGGACGGCAGGGAGGATGGCGTCTGTAGCAGGAGAGCGGGGCAGCGTTAGGACATGGGGCCAGCGGGGCCCAGTTCCACTGAGGCCCGGTCACCCCGAAAGGCCCCTGGCTTTGCTCCGAGTGAGCACAGATCCCGGGCCAGGGGCAGCGTGCTTACAGCAGACAAAAGACAGACGTGACCCAAGTCACGTGCCCTGCTGAACCCATCACTGGTGTG